>NC_140936.1:71428450-71758450 GCF_014529385.1 Adiantum capillus-veneris
AAATCATATTGCAAAATAAAATACAGATATCGAGAGAAAGATAGAGGCTAGAGAGAGAGAGAGAGAGTTAAAAAGGCATCTGCCTCCTTCAAGGTGCACGAATAAGAAGGGTGAAGACCAGCAACAACATTCCCAGTCCTGAATCTCTATTTCAAGAGCAATGTCTAGTTTTGGCAAAGGTAAAGGCAATCTCTTCATGCCTATTTGGTGCATAGTTTAGTTGTGTCTAGGAATTGTGCTACAAAATGTAGAAGGTCATTTAACATTTTACGCAGAAAAATTGGATCACAACGTGCCAATAGTTTTGTGGAGGTTCGTTTATGTACTTTGGCGCCGTGATCCACTTTTTAAAGTGTACAAAGTTTTTTCTGGAGTATAGAATTCTTTGATGTTTTGGTAACTATTACTATGTATAAAATCCAATCAAGTGGATCACGGCGTGCCAGTAGTTTTGTGGGGTTTTGTTTATGTACTCCGCATGCCATGATCCACTTGATTGGATTTTTCTCTTCACAACTATAGAGAAATTTTGCATTCTATCAAAGGATCCACACATGCTAATCATCTTGTGTTATTGTCTATATGATTAGTTGAAAATAATTGAGAGATACCTAGCTATTGTTTGTTGAAAACTTATATGATCATGTGGTGCTCTTCTTTTTATTTATGTTTGAAGAAACTTATATTTCTTAGTATGAAATAAATGGCAGGATTAAGATCTTATAGGAGGAAGAGGCAGAAAATAGATCCCTAGCCCATTGTTGGCCAAGAAAACATTCCAAGAAGACTGACATAGCTATTAAAAACTTCAATGAAGAGGAATGTAGACTTCATAGAACCCATTGATATATATGGTGCAGAGCCTGCCATGAGTTTGGAGGAGCTTGATACTGATCCATTTGTCAAAATGGAGTCCCCTTCTAGTCCAAAATTCACTTTACTGAACTCATTTAAGAGAGATGTGGATTTTTCAGCACGTACTTTGGAGAGTGCCAACTATGTTGCAACAATCCCAAAGAAAAAAGAGGCAGTTATTTATGAAGACCCTACAGTGATTGATGAAAGGCTTTTAGATTTTGCAGTTTCTTCTGGGACTGGTGATAAGTTTGACTTGGTCTCCTTCATTTTTAATGCTCCATTTAGTCTTGATGTGTTTAAAGCTGAACGGAGTGAACACTTGAACCTGGAGCAAGAGAAGTTTGAGCTTCACACTCAAAAGGACAGGGTTAATGTTGGTGATCTGGTGGTAGTCCATTTAAAAGGCTGTGATCCTAAAAGATAGTGACCTTACAAGAAGTACAATCAGCTGCCTCTTATGTACAGACTCCATTGGTGTAGCTTACATGAAATGGAGTGCAAGCTGGTTCAAGAATCCTTTGGATTTCTAATATTTTTAAATAGATTATTTACAAGTCTTATGAAAGATCTCAAGGAGGTCATGGAGGAACACGATTTACCAGCAGGCGAAAAAGAGGAAAAGGATGGGGAATATATTGAAGTGACAGAGATAGAGGAGTCCATTGATCTTGAAGAAGAAGCAAAAGTGGTGGAACGGAGCAATCTTCTCTTAGTGAAAACCTCAGATATCAAGCTACGTCTAGATGTGTCAGGTTTCAATGAGCGGAAAACCACCTTATGCTACCGAGAGTGCCAAAGTTTAAATTTGGAGATAGGTCATACCTTTTCCTTCATGATATACAAAGTAGTTTTTGTTTGTGGGAGGACTTTGCACTTGCCACTATCTCCAAGTATCAAGAGGAGAGGAATGGATTTGTTTCAAATAGCAGTAGTGATAATGAGGCAATGGAGATCTCCAGTAACCCAATGGACTACCTTAAAATCTTCTTTGAAAAGGCAGAAAAGTATAAAGAAATCCTTTCTAATGAAGCCACATTTCAAACTATTCTAAACAATCTGAAGCCATCAACTAGTAATCAGCATATGGAGGATTGGTTTAAGCGACCAGCACAGGAGTCAACCAGATCAGTCAAACTATGGAAGAATGAGCTTTTTTTGCAAGATGAGAGTTTCATGGTATAACAACCTACCCCCCCCCCCCCCCCCCCCCCCCCCCCCCCCCTCCCATCTCTCTCTCTCTCTCTCTCTCTCTCTCTCTCTCTCTCTCTCTCTCTCTCTCTCTCTCTCACACACACACACACACACACACACACACTTTTTTTGTTTACAGTCATGGATTGCTGAAAAGGATGACTTTATTCGTCGTCAAAGAAGATAGTTCTCTAGTAGGGATGCAACTCTAGGACAATATCTTCCTAGTCTATGTGAGGCACCCATCCTAATCTTCCACAATGGAATGTCACAAGAGGGGAATACTGCAACCTATGCTTTCAAGACATTATCTCGCTTCTTAGGTGGTCCAATGGTGCCACAAAATGCAAACAAATTTATCCTTGTCGACAAGGTTTCTGGGAGGGAAGGATTTGGTTACTCGCCAGGATACACTGGGGGCCGTGCAGCCTTTTACTACACATACACAAAAATGGCATTATCTTTAGGGAAAGAAAACCCTAATGAACTCTTAGAGTATGGAAAACATTTAATGATCAGATACAAGGGCGAGGTTCCAAATGATATTTGCAAACCATCAAAAGTTTAAAATAGTTGTGGTACATATTGAATTTAATTTTATAGGAATTTGTGGTACATCTGATCATCTAAACTCTAATTCTCTTGTTCCACCGATGATTGGCATATTGCATTGTCTCTCTCCACCTCATTTGACTTTTCAAGAGCACTTGAGTTGTTGAATGCGTCTTCTCACTTTCTTTTCTGAAGTTTTTGCAAATGTTTGATTGCTTGTACGGTTCCTGAAGAGGCCAATACTTGCTTTTGTTGCATGCGGTGAATGATTCTGTGATAAAACCATTGAAATAACTCCTTCAGAATGTTTGCCTTATTTCGGGAGCCTCCATGCTGTGTGTGTCTCAAGTAGGCATTTCTAGCCATGTAATGAGACTTCTCCAAGACCTGGGTGTTCCATATACCTGGATTCCCATACTTTTGGATGAAGTATGGCAAATGATTAAAAATAATGTGTTGCAGAATAAGAAATTTATTTAAAAATTCAAACAAACATGTCAGAAGGCTATCACTTATGCTGCTTAATTGTAATTGCTTGACTTGGGGAGGGCCAATGAGGCTTCAAAAAGAGCAATTAACAAGAGGGATCGCCCAAGAGAGAGAGGGGGCTGATTTTTGCAAGGCATTATAACACACACACTCACACAAGCTCATGTGTGAAGAAAGAGAAGACTATCTCTTCCCAAGCTTTAACGGAGAACTCATCACCTACTCTCAGCTTGTGAGATAGAAGCCTACATCAACACTCTCTTGGCATGTGGATGCAAATCCAACCAAGAGCCAAGCTTCAATGCATGCTCATCTCCTCTACCAAGCTAATTACTAAGCTAAGCTATGCTACATATGAGTGATTATGTGAGAAGATATACATCTTTCTCGTAAGATACTCCTTCTTCCTCTCAATCTACTCTCATACCCTGCTAGCTCTCACCATCTTCGAAGGTGTGTGAGGTCTTGGGTCTGAGAACGGGGATAATTCAAGTTGTGTTTGTTAAGTGTTTTGCTTAGTGCATGAAGTTTCCATCTTCATTGCACTAGCTAGTCTTGAAGGAACACAAAGAATTTTATTGTACAATGTCTCTCTTGATGGCAGAAACCATAATACAAAGCCTTTTGGAGGGGGGACCGGCTCCATGAAAATCCGGTCCTCAACTGTTGTCAATAGCTTAATTTCTCTCTCTTTTGAAAGTATTGTCGATGCTATCTAACTAGGTGTTATACTTTTTGTTGCTCTCTCCACCCAAGAACTCTTGTAATTCTCATTAGGAATCTATTCTAATGAAATGCCCACTATGTTCATGCTAATTTTCCGCTACACATAAGTTATTAGGCCATGAAATGATACACGGCGCCGTGGCGTGGGAGCACATGTGATGACGTGGCAGCTCGAACTTCTGGAGCATCGCCAAATTCACCACAAGCGGTACCGAATGGGTCGGTATGGCCCGCTGACCATTTTCCTCTTCATGGTCGGGCTCATTCGAGCCAATCTCTGGTCGCTACCAGCTTATCCCTCCCCTCCTGCGCTGATCCCCGCTACTCACGCCATGTCTTCCATGTAATTTTTCCTTTTGTTCACATTCAATCAATAAAACCCTTTTTATTTTATCAAGTGGGCGGCCTTTTGCTTAGTGGGCGGCCATTCTCCTTACCTTGGGTAGGTGGCCCTTAAAGGGCATCCCATTTAACAAATCAACTAGGCGGCCATTGATTAGGACTTCGGACGGCCTAAGCACTTTGTAAAGGCACCACACTTGGGACTTGGGCATACATGCCAGCCAATCAACACACTCCATTAGCCCTAATCTGACAATATCATCGGGATTTCGTTTTTCCCATCAATATCTCCTGCCCTCAAGATGCAAGTACAGGTGAGTGGATTTGGAGAAAGGCATCCCTTTTGTATATTATTATTTTCTCTAGCTTCCTTGCCACAACCAAGCTAGGTACATCTTGCAATCATTGGATTCCAAAAGACGTCATTCCGGACATGATACTCCCAAAGCACTTACTGCTCTCGCACTTCAACCTAGATGAAGCTCAAAAATTCTTAGATGGCACCCCGACCGAGCGGACCGAACTGGTACGGAGCCGGCCCCCGGTGAATCTTCAACGGCTAATATCTTGGTTATCGGAACTCCGATTGCTGATCGGAAAAGACCGACGCACTCCACAAAGTGAGCACTTCAGGTCCGTGCAATCGACTTAAACTTCAAAGTGCCATAACTTCTTCACTGTAGCTCCAATCGATGAGCCGTAAAGATAGGCTGGTAGAGCACTCCAAGCATTACAGTTCTAGATCATAAACTCTCATATGTGCTCACTTCAAGCATTGCCCTTTTTGGCATCATTAAGGCATTAATTGGCCCTTTAAAGCCGCATCTGGCATACATTAAGCATTGAACTTGTCCTGTTACCAGGCCTTAACTACTGTTCATTAATCATGTAGGCTTCAAACAACTTGATGTGCATTTTTCTAGCATCTTTCTTAGCATGGGAGTGGAGCTGCACGAAAATGTAGAATCAAATTCAAACATGTTTCTATGGAAGTGGCAATAGGTTTGCAATCCTCAAGTCCAAACTTACATAGCAATGTCTCTATGTAACTTTTTTGACACAAGGAAATACCACCATTATATTGCTTAAACTGTATGCCCAAGTAATGATGCAACAACCCCAAATATTTCATCTTGAAAGTAGTATTCAAATTAGCCTTAAATTTAGGAATATGTGCCTCATTTGGACTAGTGATCAACAAACCATCCACATAAAGAACAACAATGAGAAGTACACCGCCCTCACGCTTCACATACAATGTGATTTCTGTTGGACTATTAGAAAATACTCATTTGACCAAATGAGTGTCAGCCTTCTCATACCAAGCAGGAGGAGTCTGCTTCAATCCATACGAAGCATTTTCACATTTGCACACCTTATTCTGTTGTCCTTTCTTGAAAAAACCGCGAGGTTGTGTTACATTAACTTCCTCAAATATATGAACATTCAAAAATAAATAACATTGTTTTATTGATGTACATCCCAACAACAATGAGCTACCAATGCACATAGAAAATGCACAGTAGTCATACGACAAGTGGGAGAAAAATTCTCTTCATAATCTATGCCTTTTTGTTGTGCATAAACCTTTGCAACAAGTTGAGCCTTATAGCAATCAGACTTACCATCCCGCTTGTGCTTCAACTTGTAAACCCACTTCGTACCAATGGACTTTTTTCCAGGAAACAAATCACATAAAGTCCATGTGTCATTTTCTATAAGTGCATCATATTCTGATTGCATGGCAACCATCCATTTTTTTCAATTCTGTGCTTCATCAAATGACATAGGTTCCTTAGCATCATGTAAGCTAGACATATCCAAAGCATAACAATCTCATGCATAAGATGCATGAAAAGAACCTGAATAAGTTATACTAGACAAAGGTGCATCCATTTTACTGTCACGCAATGTATGCACCAGCCATTTTGGCATACCCCTAGCCTACTCATTTTCATCCCTTTCCTCATCAAGTACATCATGTACATCTGCATCAATAATAGGCTGATCTGAACCATTTTAAAAAACCCCCAAAATCCAACCATAGCATCAAAGTATAATTAATAAAATATTCCTCAGTTGGGCTCATGATCTATAGCAGATCCCTGACACTAAGATTGTTGTCTTTACTAGCGCCCCCTAGATCAAATCTAGAGGAGTGATTTCTATCTCCTGTCATACTCTACAGTTGTCCTTTGAATTTCACTATCTTTGCCCTCATTGGAATTTTCATTCAAACTTCCACCACTGAAAAGAGGCAACAAAGTGTCATGAATGTACTGTGAGCTTACATTACTGTCTCTAGTACATGACAGTAAGGGTTAAATATAATGTTCCACAAACACAACATCTCATAAAACCAGAATAGACTTTGTTTGTGAATGATACAACCTATTACCTTTGCTTTCAACATTATAACCAACAAAAACACATTTGACAGCCTTATATTCCAATTTTTTGCGATGTGTTTGCGACACCAAAGCATACGCCAAATAGCAAAAAACATGCATGTACTCAATATAAGTCTTTCTATCATGCCATGCTTCATATGGAGTGATAAAATGCAATGCTTTTGTAGGACACCTGTTGAGTACATTAGTGGCACACATGACAACCTCGAGCCAAAATGAATGTGGTAAAGCTTGACTCGTGACCATAGTGCCACTTTTGTAAGAGACCTGTTTTTCCTCTCACCTTAGCAACACCATTTTGCTAAGGTGTATACGGCACTGTACATGGTGTTTTATTCCACGACTAGCCATGAATTCATTAGATTCATGAGACATATACTCCCCCCCTCCTCGATCGGAACGGAGGGTATCCATAGTATATTTTGAGACGTTTTTAGCCATAGCAAGAAATTGCTTGAAGCACATAAACACTTCAGACTTAGCTTTCAACGGATATACACATGCATGCCTAGAGTATTCATCAATGAAAGTAGCGCAGTATAAGTAGTTTCCCAAGGATGGAGTTTGCATAGGCCCACGAACATCACTATACACAAGTTGCAATCTGCATGTAGCACGAATGGACCCATCCTTTGGAAACTTAGTACATTGTATTTTACCCAGAATACAACCTTCACAAACATTTTTGATAGGTGCTTCAAGGTGGCAAAGAAGAAACCATATCAGATTTTTGCAAACACATCAAACTAGCAAAATTGAGATACTCAAAATGTTCATGCCATAGTTTTGTATATGAGACAGTCTTGAATCTGCAATTGCATTTGAATTTTTTTTTCCACACTTGTCATATAAAGTGAGCTTATACATCCCACAACACAAAAGGCCAGATGCAACAATTTCATCACTAAATTTGAGATCATGAACTGTACATCTATCATATACAAATCTGACTACAAGACCAAGTCTAACAAGTACAAATATATACATAAGGTCATTTTTTATCTCAGGTACATATAGTGCATCAACACGTGTGAAAGAACTGAAATTTGTAGCAGTAAGCACAATCTTTCCAACTCCCTGAACCGGATAAGATGCATTGTTGGCATAGGTGACTAAATTCCCATGAGGGACAGTCTCCAGAGAGGTGAACAAATCCCAATGTGAGGTAATGTGATTTGTAGAACCACTATCAAAATACCACACATGTGAATATGCAACAACTGACATGCTTGCATCGTGCACAATATGATTATAGGTACACTCTACACTAAAAGCCCATTCTACATCACTATAAACATCACAGTATCCTTTCACATATGCTCAACAATAGCTGCATTTGTAGTGGAACCAGCATTTGCAGTGGAACCACCCTCTTTATTCTTTGCCTCTTTGGACTTCAACTTAGGGCACTGCTTGATCAAGTGATCATTAGCTTTACAATAATGACAACGGATCTTCATTTTTCCCTTATCACCAAAATTTTCAGACAAATTGTTGCCAGCAAAAGCATTAGGAACATGTGATTTTCCACTTACCAAAGAACCATAAAAGAAGTGGCTACATTGCTGTTACCATCCTTTCTTTGAGCATCATTAAAAGCCTATTCAATTGCATGCTCTCTAGTCCTCTTTTTTTGGAAAAGTGACTCTTCCAAAGGGATTTTATTTTTGTGATCTTTCAATTTTGAGCTTTTACAATTGGAACTAGATTTTTGAGCTTTTGAACCCTAATTTACACTAATGATATCTTTAAGTATCATTATTTAGTGGAAAAACTCAAAACCTCATAGTACAATCCTTCAACTACCAAACACTTTTTAGAAATATGGAAGCACAACAATGCTTATGCAAAACAAAACTATATAAAAAGCACCATTTGTATATATTTTTGAGCTTGTACATAAAACGTGATTCTCAAATTTTTTGCTAGATTCTCCTTTGTATGGAGCTTCATAAAAAAATATGTACACCCTTTCTTGGGATCCCACATGGGATTTCCTTCACATAAAATCTTATTTGCATCACTTTAATGATTTTATTATCCCACAAAATCAGCACACAAGCCAATGGTGTCAACATAATCTAACTACATAGCAAAGTTCCAACCAAATTAATCTCCACATCATGTGGCCATCATGTAGCAAAAAAACACAAAAGAAACATCCAAATGAAATGTATGGAGTATACCAAAATGCCATGTCAATGTCATATGGCTGCCATGTACATAAAAATATAAATCAAAATGTCAAGGTGTGTACTGTTAGAATAGACTTTCGTCAACCAAGTGTGCATCTACAATCAACATTTCACAGGTCCACATGCAATGTCAATCAAACATCTTTCATAAAGCACATCATCTAGCTCTAAACACATGCAATGCCTCATATCTTCCGCAGAAGCTCGGCCCAAACCAGCACACCCCGCAAACAAGTCCAAAACATAGTCATGAGGCTTAGTAAATGTTGCCAACAACCACCTAACCATATAAAAAGTAAATTAGAAACCTAATGAAAACACATATATACCATAACATTCACTAGTATCATAATTTGGACTAGTCTTACCAAAAGAACAAAGAAGACCGCTCTACCCCGCCTCTAAGAATAACACCATCAATCTCAATGGGGAAGACTACATCATGTATCATGTAGCTACAATCTGCTGGAAACAATCTCTCAAAATTTTTCTCCCCTACCTCTCTATCATAATGTGGCACAGGATGGCCAATACGATACCAAAGACACATGGTAAGATCAAGTACGTGCACAAATAAATAACTCAAAGAATGAATGTCATAGCTACAATGTTTTCAATTAGGAAATTAAACTATGAAACTAAGTTTGTTATGACCGCCTCTCTAGTGAGTGGATGCCAATATGCCTTCTTGTTACACATGAGGGTCTCTGTATGTAGAGCACAAGTCCTATCCTAGTTGTATCTTTTTATATTTATGTACAGGTGACACTATTCTAGATTCCATGAATTGTTTATAGACTAACTGCTTTTTCTCATCATATATCCATATATCATATTTGTGAATAATCCTAGTTCATGCATGTTTTCAAGCCCTCAAGAACCTATAAGGTCATGCTTTCATGCAAGAAGGGGCCCACCCTTGAAGCCTTATAGAAATTCAACAAAAAGGGGGCCACCAAAAGACCTTTGTAATGAGAAAAAAACAAGTATTTTGGTAGGAGTTTTTGCATCCACTTTTGTTTTGATTTTTAAAAAGTGGTAAAATGAAAACTGTGGCCCACAAATTGAATAATCACCTTTAAAAAATCCATAATTTTTGGAGCTACCGCCTGGAGGATATGATTTTTTTGGCGGACCCCAGTGTTCCCACTTTTTCTCACAAGTCACTCTAGTCTTTTCTCACCTTTCTTCACACTTCCACACAAATACACACTCATTTCTCTCTATCCCTCACTCGAACCTGCACTTTTCATGGTTTCTCTCACCCTCTTCACCATTACCCTCCCCTCTCACCTCCATAGCTCATATGAACCTCTACTTGTACATACACCAACTCTATGTCTCTCTCTATCACTCAGCTTACCCCTTCTCTATACACATAAAATTCAGCATGTAAAACCATTCTTGACCCTCTAAAAACTTGGGGATCTTGTCAAAAAAACATCATTTTCATCATTGGATGAACCTCAGTGGCAATGGAGTAAAGAAGAGAAGAAGAAGAAGACAATTTTCAATCATTTTTTAGGATCTACCCAGAGGTTAATCCAAAACTTCTTCAGCTCTTCACCATCACAAGGATTCCTTCACTTCATTCACCCAGCTTTCTTTAACCATTTAAATCATTCTAACCATTGTAAAGGTATCGTTAAAATTTTTTAGTGATTATTAATACTAACTACTAACTTACTAACACAAATATCCATTGACCTAACATTTAAAGTCACCTCACCTCAAGACATGTACAAATAGTAAAATGTTGGAATTAGGGTTGCAAAGAAACGCACACTGCTTGGAGAAGACGAAGGAAGCTCAAGGCACACAATAGAGAGAATTACTTATTGTGCAATGGAAAGATAGATAGTCCTAGAGTGATGAGCATATATACAATGCACGGGGGCAAAAATACGTCCTAAAGAGGGAAAAAATTTCCCTGTAGTCCTAGTGTGTTCACACACATCACTACCACCTGTATATGGTAACAAATCCCCCCTAGAGTGATGCAGTGAACGAGAGCTGGCACATGAGTAAAGGGAAGTGCGATGCCTTGAGGACATGATTAGTCCACAAAGAAGAGTAAGCCCAAAGCTTTGGGGACAGCTTCAAGCTTCTCATGAGACAATGCCTTTGTGAAAAGATCTGCAAGGTTGTCCTGTGTTGGCACATAAGCCAAACTGATCTCTCATGCTGAGAGTCTCTCCCTGACATAGTTGTAATGAACCTCAATATGCTTTGTGCGAGCAGGAAAAACTGGGTTCCTTGCAACTGATAATGTACTCTGACTGTCAGTGTAGATAGTGTTGGCAGTGTCCTGTCCAACACCCAAATCAGCCATAAGGCGTCTAAGCCATACACACTCAACCGTAGCTATGAAGATTGCCATGTACTCATCCTCACAACCCAAAGTGGCCACAATAGGTTGCTTCTTTCTCAATCATGATATACATGAACTGCCATGCATGAAAGAAAAACCACTTGTGGACACTTGCGTGTCAAAATAGCCAGCCCAATTTGAGTCCAAAAAAGCATGTAAGTCTCGCAGCAATGATCCCCCCTTGGGATAAAACAAGCCAAGATGTAAAGTGCCACTAAGGTAGAGAAAAATACTCTTGATGGCCTGCCAATGCTTAGACCCTGGGCTATGCATAAATTTGCTGACTTATGAGACTGCAAACTGAATATCTAGCCTCATGTTGCATACATAAATGAGGTAGCCAATAGCAGTTTGGTAAAGAGTGACATCAAGATGATCACCAGCATCATGTAGACTCAAATTCAAACATGTTTCCATGGAAGTGGCAATACGTTTGCAATCCTCAAGTCCAAACTTACATAGCAATGTCTCTACATAACGTTTTTGACACAAGGCAATACCACCATCACACTACTTAAGCTGTATACCCAAGTAATGATGCAACATCCCCAAAACTTTCATCTTGAAAGTAACATTCAAATCAGCCTTAAATTCAACAATATGTCTCTCATTTTGTCCAATGATCAGCAAATCATCTATATAAAGAACCACCATGAGAAGTACATCACCCTCACGCTTTACATACAATGTGCTTTATGTTGGACTGTTACGGAAGCCTTGTTTGACCAAATGAGTGTCAGATTTCTCATGCCAAGCATGAGGAGATTGCTTCAACCCATACAAAGCCCTTTCCTCATCAAGTACATCATGTATATCTGCATTGGTTATAGGCTAATCTATAACATTTATTGAAACCCCCATAGGCTGTACATTTGCCTCATTGTAATTTACATTTGTATTTTCACCACTAAAACGAGGCAACAAAGTGTCATAAATGTCCTGTGAGCTTACATTACTGTCTCTAGTACATTACAACAAGGGCTGAACATAATCTTTCCCAAACACTACATCTCGTGAAACTAGAATACGCCTTGTTTGTGGATTATACAACTTGTAACCTTTGCTTTCAGTACTATAACCAACAAAAATACATTTGACAGCCTTATCATCCAATTTTTTGCACTGTGTTTGTTGCACCAAAGCATATGCCAAACAACCAAAAACACGCATGTGCTTAATAGAAGGTTTTCTATCATGCCATGCTTCATATATAGTAATAGACTGCAAAGCTTTGACACCATACTCCTGATCAAAGCTGCACACATCCTGCAGGTATCTCACCATACGTTGCAAAGTGTCCCTATGTGCCAGGCCAACGTCATCCACTGCATGACTAACTTCTCCCATTGCAAATGCACCTATTACAAATGCAATCTTGGGTCTTGAGATGAGTATCTCGTACATGAGACTCTCGAATGCTGGTGCAACCCTGGAAATCTCTTACAATTTGACCACCTCAGTCAAATCTAGCTCAAAATTCCACTCGTGGAAATCACCTTGACACCCGAACTTCGATCCCTGGAAACAAATCTAGCTCAAATTTCCACTCATGGAAATGTTAAGTATGGATCCTGATCTACCCTTGTAATTTTCTGTGGTAAAATCGCACAATTGTAAGGCCCCCATTATGAGGAGAAGCCATCGTGCGTGAAGGAAAATCACTCACCAGAAAGCAAAATTTTCACGGACAAGAGTCAGGGGCAACTTTAGGGGCCTCGGGGGCGGAGGCCCCCAAGACTTTTTTTGTTCCTCGCCGGAATATTATGGCCGGACGGCGGTCGGAAAGTGGCCGGAAAACAACCAATCGGTTGGCTGGTGGTCCGTAGTCAATGGCCGGTGGCCAGTGGTTGGAAGTCAATGGCCGGTGGCCGGTGGCCGAATTCAAAAGCAGACTTGTCTTCTCAAGGGCGGCCACACATGGGCGGATTGGAGGGTCCAATTTGGACTTATTTGCACAAGGGCGGCTACACATGGCTACCTCTCATAAGAGAGGGCAGCCCTTTTGGCCTATAAAAGGAGGCCATTTCTACACACATTTCATAGTGTGAAGTTGATGCAACAAGGTGAGTGTGAGGTGGTGAGAGTGAAGCAAGGCGGGAGTTCCATTAAGGGTATAATCCCTTTGTAAACTACTTCTTGTTTTGAAGTACTAAAACCATTGAGTGGCTGCTTTCCCGTGGATGTAGCCCACAGTGGGTGAACCACCTATATCGTGTGTAGTCTCTCTCTCTCTCTCTCTCTCTCTCTCTCTCTCTCTCTCTCTCTCTCTCTCTCTCTCTCTCTCTCTCTACTCTATAATCTCGTGTATGTAAATTTGTCTCTCTCCATTAAGTAATCTACTCAATTATCTATTTAGCTACGTCTTATTTCCTCAGAGCAAGGTTTTCTCGTAGATAAATTATCTCAAGGAAAGGATTCCTGAATGGAGTGGGAGTTATGGAGAAGGAAGGGAAGCTCAAGATTGAGAAGTTCAACGGAAAAAACTACCAACATTGGAAGATGCAGATTGAAGACTATCTCTACCAGAAGGACCTCTATTTGCCACGAGGCGGTCTTGCGAAGAAGCCCGCAACAATGGCAGATGAAGCATGGATTGTCCTTGATCGAAAGGCATTGGGAGATGTTTTGGAGATGAAGACCATGGAGGACTTGATGAAGACACTTGACGACTTCTACGAGAAACCATCGGCATCCAATAAGGTATTTCTTATGAGGCGCTTGTTCAATCTAAAGATAGCAGAGAATGGTTCAGTTACAGAACACCTAAATGACTTTAACACAAACATAAGTCAACTTCGATTGGTGAAAATCAATTTCGATGACGAAGTGCGAGATCTCCTTATACTATCATCTCTACCGGATAGTTGGGACAGCCTTGTGATGGCTGTAAGTAATTCTATTTCTGGCACAAATACTCTTAAGTTTGATGATGTTGTGGGTGTTCTCCTAAGCGAGGAAATACGAAGGAGAAGCACAGGAGAATCATCAAGTGTTGCCCTGTCAGTGGAAACAAGAGGAAGGCCTAAGGAGAGGTTCAAAAACCAAAAGGGTCGTGATCGCTCAAGGCGGAGCAAGTCACGCACAAAGTCAGTTCTTGAATGTTGGAACTGTGGCAAGAAGGGCCACCTCAAGAAGGATTGCTGGTCCAAGAAGAAGAAGGAGACAGAGTCTCAAGACAAGAAGACAACATCGGAGGCCAATGTGGCAGGTAAAGTAGAGCAAGATGCTCTAATTCTCTGATTAGACAGTGTGTCTAATTCCTGGATAGTAGATTCCAAGGCTTCATTCCATGCTACACCACACAAGCAACATTTCCAAGACTACACCAAAGGTAATTTTGGGTATGTATACTTGGGAGATGATGAAGCTTGTGAGATTGTCGGCAAAGGTACAGTTTCTGTCAAAACTGCTATCGGAAATGAATGGAATCTTAAAGATTTTATGCATGTTCCTTCTCTTTGCAAGAATTTAATCTCTACAGGACAATTGGACGATGAAGGTCACAACATTGCATTCGGAAACAAACGATGGAAGATCTCAAAGGGATCTTTTGTGGTTGCCAAGGGAGAAAAGGTCGGTACACTTTACTTGTGTACTGTTAGCACGCAACCTTCAGCTTGTGCAGCAACTACAGAAGTTGACAGTGCAGTGTGGCACTACCGGCTTGGGCATATGACTGCCAAAGGAATGCAAATCCTTCAAACAAAGAAGCTTCTACCAGGTTTGAAAGAAGTGGACTTAGAGTTCTGTGAAGATTGTGTTTATGGTAAAAAAAAGAGGGTAAAATTTCAAAAATCAGGAAATGAAAGAAAAAATAAAAAACTTGAGTTGGTTCATTCTGATGTTTGGGGTCCTGCAAGTACACCATCACTTGGTGGCTCATTGTACTATGTAACATTCATAGACGATGCGACTAGAAAAACATGGGTTTATGTCATGAAGAATAAATCCGATGTATTTTCCATATTTCAAAGGTGGAAAGCCTTTGTGGAGAATGAAACAGGTACCAAGGTTAAATGCCTCAGATCCGACAATGGAGGTGAATATTGCAGCCAAGCTTTTGAAAGCTTTTGTGCTAGCAATGGCATTCGGAGGCAAAGGACAACCCCAAGGACACCTCAGCAAAATGGTATTTCGGAAAGGATGAACGGGACAATCATGGAGCGAGCACGAAGCATGCGGCTACATGTAGGCCTACCGCTTGAGCTTTGGGCAGAAGTTGGAAGTACGTCTGTGTACTTAATCAACCGGTCACCCTCAACGGCATTGGATGGGGGAGTTCCAGAAGAGGCATGGACAGGTAAACCGGTGAATTATGCATTTCTCAAAGTGTTTGGGTGTGAGTCTTTCATGCACATAGATAGAAGCCTAAGATCAAAGCTAGATGCAAATTCCAAAAAGTGTTTCTTCATTGGCTATGGAGAAGGTGACTTTGGGTATCGCCTATGGAATCCTGAAGATGGTAAGATCTTAAGGATTAGGGATGTAATTTTTAACGAACAAAATATGTACAAAGATCACTTGGAAAGAAAACAAACAAAAGAAATAGGTGATGAGTACATGGAGCTTGAGGACGGTGAAGACTCAAGGATTGCAAACAGTGACAATGTGCAACAACGTCAACCAAATGAGGAGCCTCAACCTATTCCCCGAAGATCTACAAGAACAAGTAGACCTCCAGAAAGGTTTGTTCCTTCCTTCAACCATCTCTTGATCTCAGATTCTGGAGAGCTGGAATCATACGAAGAAGCTATGCAACATGAATCCAAAGAAGAATGGACAAAGAGCATGCAAGTGGAGATGGACTCACTACATCGCAACCAAACATGGGAGTTGGTTGAGTTGCCTAAAGGTAAGCGGGCACTTCAAAACAAATGGGTGTACAGGGTGAAGGAAGAAGAAGGTGGGAAGAAAAGGTACAAGTCTAGGCTTGGGGTAAAAGGGTTTTCTCAAAAGAAAGGTATTGACTTCAATGAAATATTTTCTCCTGCTATAAAAATGAACTCAATTAGGATTTTCTTAAGCCTTGTGGCTGCTCATGATCTAAATCTCGAGCAAATGGATGTAAATACGTCATTCCCTCATGGTGACTTAGAGGAGGAAATCTACATGCTTCAACCAAAGGGGTATGAAGTAAAAGTTAAGGAGAAAATGGTTTGCAGATTAAAGAAGAGCTTGTATGGTTTAAAGCAAGCATCAATACAATGGTACTTGAAGTTTGATCGATGGATGTTGGATCATGGATTCACAAGATGCAACTCGGATCACTACGTCTACACGAAGAATTTGGGAGATGGGAAATTCATCATCCTAATGTTATATGTTGATGACATGTTGATTGCAAGTGCTAACATGCAGGACATCAAAGACCTAAAAGAGGAGCTGTCTAAATCTTTTTCAATGAAAGATTTAGGTGCTGCAAAGAGGATACTTGGTATGAAAATATCAAGGGATAGGATGAAGAAGACAATAAAGCTATCTCAAGAAGATTACATCAAGAAGGTACTAGAAAGGTTTGCAATGCAAAATGAAAAACCACTTTCTACACCTTTGTCTGGTCACTTTAAACTAACGAAGGATATGTGTCCAAAGACACAAAAGGAGATAGCCTATATGTCTAAAGTTCCATATGTTGCAGCGGTGGGTTCTCTAATGTATGCTATGGTCTGGACAAGGCCAGACATTGCACATGCAGTGGGAGTTGTGAGTAGGTTCATGGACAACACAGGTAAAGAGCATTGGCAAGCTGTTAAGTGGATACTTAGGTATCTAAAAGGGACAACAACAAATGCTTTGTATTTTGGAGGAACTGATATTTTTCTAGAAGGGTATGCTGATGCAGATATGGCAGGTGACAAAGATACTCGAAGGAGCACTACTGGCTATGTTTTCATGGTTGGAGGCACAACAGTAAGCTGGGCTTCAAAGCTGCAGAAAGTGGTTTCACTTTCTACCACGAAAACAGAGTATGTAGCAATGACGGAGGCAAGCAAAGAAATTCTATGGCTTCACAGATTCTTAGAAGAGCTTTGATTCAAACAAGACAATTGCGTCTTGTACAGTGATAGCCAAAGCGCTATCCATCTTGCGAAGAACTCAGCCTTTCATTCAAGGACAAAGCACATTGAGGTGAGATATCACTTCATACGCACTCTTTTGGAAGAGGGACAGCTAAAGCTAGGAAAGGTGCATACAAGTGAAAATCCTGCAGACATGTTTACAAAGGTGGTTAGCAAGGAGAAGTTGAGCTTTTTCTCATCTTCAATCGGCATTCAAGGATAAGAAGCCAGGATGGAAAGCAGTCACAGTTTTGGTTTGGAGATCAGTCTCCAAGTGGGAGATTGTTAAGTATGGAGCCTGATTTACCCTTGTAATTTTCTATGGTAAAAGCGCACATTTGTAAGGCCCCCATTAGGAGGAGAAGCCATCGTGCGTGAAGGAAAATCACTCACCAGAAAGCAAAATTTTCATGGACAAGAATCAGGGGCAACTTTAGGGGCCTCGGGGGCGGAGGCCCCCAAGACTTTTTTGGACTTATTCGCACAAGGGCGGATTGGAGGGTCCAATTTGGTCTTATTTGCACAAGGGCGGCTACACATAGCTGCCTCTCATAAGAGAGGGCAGCCCTTTTGGCCTATAAAAGGAGGCCATTTATACGCACATGTCATAGTGTGAAGTTGATGCAACAAGATGAGTGTGAGGTAGTGAGAGTGAAGCAAGGCGGGAGCTCCATTAAGGGTATAATCCCTTTGTAAATTACTTCTTGTTTTGAAGTACTACAGCCATTGAGTGGTTGCTTTCCCGTGGACGTAGCCCACATTGGATGAACCACGTATATCGTGTGTACTCTCTCTCTCTCTCTCTCTCTCTCTCTACTCTATAATCTCTTGTATGTAAATCTGTCTCTCTCCATTAAGTAATCTACTCAATTATCTATTTAGCTACGTCTTATTTCCTAACAAGAAATCACCCTGACACCCGAACTTAGATCCCTGGAATCCATTTGTGTCCATCGCATGTCAAATGCGTACCAAGAGCATCTGTCTGTTCTGAACCCTGTGTGGTAAGAGCAATGCCTAGCTCTAACTCATACACATCAGCCTCTGGCCTAAGCATATCCATGAATGACTGAATCACCGCTAAATCCTCAACACTCAAGCCATCCATATCCATCATTATATCCACAAATGACATGCCCTACTGCTACACAATTGTCTGTACAACTGGCTCAACATGCTCACAAACTGGAGCATCATGAAATCTATCCACAAAGGAGACATGCCTCATCTCTCTACATGGTTTCATACTCACAAAAAGTATTCCATCTCGCACATGACGTACTCACATCGCATAAATCATGCCAACACTAGCACCTCTAGCTATGACTAGTTGTCCACGATGCAATATAAAACTGTGCTCATCCAACGTTAGAAATAACATTACATTATGTCTTATTGTTGGATGTGTTTTAGGGTTGGGTTAATGAAGCATCTTATTTCATCCAAGAGAAAGCATCGAAGAATCTTCTATAAAACTTGCACATGGAGCTCTACAAAAGATTGCAATCATATACATCTTAATGTGCATAGAAATTTACCTTTTTTTGTGAAAATTCTTGAAACATCAACATCAAGAGCCTTTGAGAGCGAGGAAATACATATCTAGATGTAGTTGGGGATAGGGGATCTCTAGCCTTTGTCTGGGCCCAGTAGTACCCTCTAGCTGCCTCTTGAGAAAAAGCTTATGATGTTACGCACTATATGAAAACTTATGATGTTATGTGCATACTATATGAAAATAAAATATTTGACATGATAAAATACATGTTTGAAACGTGTAGTTTTGAAGGGCATGGCTAGCCAGTCATAAAGGAGGCAAAGGTCACACCGTCATGGTCATGGAGTCTATAGTGTGAGGCGAAACTACCATCAATCAACTTTCTTCTGTTAGCTCTTTGGAAGCTCGGCGATTTGTTTATGTCCTAATAAATCATGTATTAAAGTAGCAATCTCAACGTGAAACAGGTACTTACCTCATTGTTCTTGTGTAGATGAAAGACATGATGTAGCTGGAAAACATTGAAGAAGCTTCAAAGTTTCTAGATCTACAAGGAGTAAAGGATGATGCAGTATTTCAATATTTGAGTTTCTAGATCTACAAGGAGTAAAGGATGATGCAGTATTTGAGTTCACCCTATTGGATGGGCACGTCAGTTTTGGGCCAGTATTTGAGTTTACCTTGAACCTGCATAGGTGATATTCAAGTTCAGCCTGCATGGGCAATTTTGGTTGATTGGCCCATGGCAAGACCTCTTCTTTAGATTATTCCTTCAAACCCATGAATAGGAGCATCAGATTTGGACAAGGGGCGTTATTGGAAATACCTCTGCTTTAGATTGTTCTTTAAAACCCATAGGAGGCTCTTCATGTTCACTACCTTCATCTTCACAGTGATCTTATCTAAATTTTAAGGATGAGGAGGACATGACGGCGTTGTGCAGATTCTCTGTTGATGACTCAAACTTGAACTTGACAACTCTGTTAAGACTTGACAGGTCTGAGGAGGACTTGACGGCTCTGCAACTTCTCCGTTGATGACTCTAATTTGAACTTGACGACTCTCTTCAGACTTGACGAGTCAAATTCAAACTTGACGGAGGTACATCACGACCACATGTCCTACAGGGTCGTTTTATATTATAATAATAATTTGTTGAAAATTGTGATTTTGGAGCATGGGTTTGTGCTTATAGCTCAAGTTTGAACCTTAAGCCGAACTCAAGGTTTGACACAAATGTGAAGCGCGCTCAATGGTGTATAGATCTCAAACTCAAGCTCACTTCTGAGTGGACGCCTTGTCCCATTTTTGGAGCATGAGTTTGTGCTTCTAGCTCAAGTTCAAACCGAAGGTTCAACACAAGTGCCTCGAGATCAAGTTCGAACCTCAAGCCGAACTCAAGGTTTGACACAAAGGTGAAAAGTGCTCAATGGTGTATAAATCTCAAACTCAAGCTCACTTTTGAGTGGATTCCTTGTCCCATTTAGGAGCATGGGCTTGTGCCTCTAGCTGAAGTTCAAACCAGAGGTTTAACACAAGTGCCTCGAGCTCAAGTTCGAACCTCAAGCCAAACTGAAGGTTTGACACAAAGGTGAAGCACACTCAATGGTGTATGAAGCTCAAACTCAAGCTCACTTTTGAGTGGATGCCTTGTCCCAATTCTTGCTCAATTTTCTTTGAAACCCATATTTACTCACATGAATAGTCATTGCAACTCACCTAGAAAATGTAGGTGAAGCTCAAGTTTTAGCCACTTTGTTGTCTTTGAAAAGGCTCCCTACAATGTTATCACTATTTTGTGGTAACATGAGTTGTTGTGGTTGTGCCACTGTCCCAAGTCCCAAGAATGATTTTAGTGGAGTTCCTTTTTCTCGCAATCTTTTACAATGGTTTGTCTATCATGGAACTGGGTAGAAATAACAAAATAACAAAAAAATTTCATACGAATTGTTCATTCTTCGCCAACAGAGTGCCTGCTGGCTCATGTAACATAGCCCCTTTCCAACCTTCTTGTCATCCTCAAGCCTTTTTCTAAGAGTTTCAGTCACACACAAGTGCATTTTGGTTGGTAGATAGAAGTTTAAGTTTAAGAAGTCATATCTGAGGTAATGATGATAGTAGGTGATGTTAAAGAGTGCATGCAACACTGAGTTTCCTAGACCACTTGAGTGGTTTTCTGTAGCACCCTTGTTTTGCTTCCTACTGCGTTCGTGTTCAAGCCCCTATGGAAACATTTCCCCCTCAAGGCACATGTAGTGCTTGAGGGAGATTGTGTTCTTTTGAAGTTAACATAAATTCTCTCCACTCACAATTGTGACTGGCAAAAAACAAAAAAACAAGTCACTTCTCAAAGCTCCCTTAGGAATCTAATACTTACTAAAACATCTCGATAGTCACTTCCCTTCGATTGGTGTTATTAAATGCTACTTGAGTTGGACCAGCTTTCTTTCTCTTGGATGTTTCATTAAAATGCAAGTGGTTTTTTGGATAAATGGCTCACCTTCTTTTTGCATGTTTTCTTTCTAAATTTTAATGTGTATAGACCCATTTAGCTAACAAAAATGACTCTTTCTTCATATTCACACAAAAAATAGTTTGGAAGTACCATGTTGTTCTTGGATTCTTATCTTCCTTCAAACATGAGTCTCCACAAATTTCTTTAATATTTTTTTGTAGTCAAATTCCTCAGTCCACAAAAAGCTCCATTCTACTTGTGCCATAGAGATCACAACGTGAGAAGGGTGAAACTTTAAGAATACAATAGTATTATTTTGGAGTAGCACCCATTTCAAGATATTGTGAATGTGGTCTACTTGTAAACGGTCAATAGCTTTTCAAGTGTCACGGGAACTCTAAAATTGTCCCAAATTTGGGCATTTTTCCCAAATTTCCTAAATTGGTCTTTCCACCTGCTGCATAGCCAATTCTGTATATGCTCTGCGCAAAGCTGTATCCAAATCTTCTAAAATTGGCTCCAAAACCAACTCTTCATACCAAAGAGTATGACCTGCTCGAGCTTCAACCTGTCCTTCAAACACTTTATCCCCAACAAGGTTGGCGGAACCTTCCTCTTTGCATGGAGCCTCTCTCTTATAGGCTGCACCTGTATCGGTTTCAATAGAGTCATCTGCTGAAGCTATCTCTCCACGGCTACACACAAATTCTGAAACTATAGTGTGCACCTCTATATGCCCACCAAGGCAAGGTTGCCCCAACCCTTGCATAGATAAATCACCTTGACATACCTCCGCTTCTGCTTCTAGCTCCTGCAAGTCATCCTGAGAAACCTGTTCTTCAACCAAGTTGGATGCACAATCAAACCATACCTCTTTCTTGAATAGGGACTCACCATCAGGAGACACAAGAGAAGGCTTCTGGAATGGCCGGTTCACACAAGGCATTTCCACACTTGCACTATGCTTCTCCGAGATCTTCAGCTGGCTGATAGACAACTTGTGTACATCTTTCTCCACTTCATTTACATAAAAAACATCATAAGTTTCACACCTAGAAGACATGGACTTCGTAGTAAAGGTGAAGGGGATTAGATGCAGATCCTCAACTATGATGAATTCTAGGAGCATATTTCTGCAAGAAGTAAATCCAAAGAGAATGCTAAGATGGAACTAGCAGATTCAGTTTCAGAGGAGCTTAATTTGAGCAGCAAAGAAAAGGTAAACAATGAATTTAATGTTGGAACAGATTTATATGAATTTTTTTCAAAGATTGCTCGCATGGACGCTACCTCTAATAACGTTTCGAGTGAAGACATAGACTGTAAAACAAGTGGTTTGCAAGTTGTTGACCTTGACATGGGTTATTCTTAAAGAGTTTATCAAACAGATGAACCTCTACAGGATGTTACTCAAGCTATTTGCATTATTGCTGCCAAGCAGGATAACATGTCTACTACAGATGATTGCATAAACAAAGCTATTATATACACAGTAGCTGATGAAGTGACTAAGATTGTGGACCCAACGTAGGATGAGCCTGGGGATGTCAATGAACCTATGATTGCTACTAACAATATGCTTGCGGATGATGCTATCACAGAAGAGGATGCTATAATTGGTGAATTTTTGTCTAGATATGAAGGAGATGTTTATGACAATAAAGAAGAGCTTTCTGATGAATATACCTCTTCAGAGGGGGTGCCAGATGAGCCTTTACAGCTCTATAATGTATTGCTAAGTAACATGGATGCAGATGAGGAAGCAGAGGATGATAGGGATGAGTATGAAGATTGCTTGGATCATATTGATTGTGAACAGGTTATCGACAGGGATTTTTCATCTATGCTTGTAGATGGGCTGCATGAGGAGATAACTCCTACAATTTTGATTAATGTTGAGACTTCTAAGAGTGATTTTCCCGAGGATGCTATTGATGAAGATCTACATGATAAAGCTGCTTTTCATGATCAAGCTGAAATCCCAACAGGTGAAAATTTATCTGATGATATAGGTCGAGAGACTCCCAAAGTTTTCCTTGATGGCTATGAAGCTAGAGGGGGTGATGATGCTAAATCATCCTTGATACTGCAAAAGGTACACAGGGTTTTTCATTTGCTTGGACAATGTTCCACATGTGGCTGGATTTGGATGCTATGCCTATTGATGCTTATGTCAGTGATGTCTTGGCTGCCAGTAAAAGAGAGTCAGATATCTTTAATGCTTTCTGGTAACGAGCTTAAGTTGCCAAAAGTTGATGGGATGTGGGTGTTGCACTATGCTTCAGGTGAAGCTCTAGTATATTGCGGAGCCCATCAATGTTATGTGATATCGATGGTGTTTGATCCAGGAGATTCTAAGGATATTCATAAGCAGATTCAATACGGATGGATAATGATCAGTATGCATACTAATTGCGTACTATTTGAACCAGGGGTAGCATATTTGCACCAAAAATGCTTGATGTTGGATGATACACGAAATTTATGCTTATGTGGATGGTATGATACTCCAATGTGTGGACAATTCCTTCTTGTACCATTTGATCCCGGGGGGCTACTAAAGTGCCATTTGCATATTTGAAGAGTACCAGCTATCTGATGTAGCAGGTTGCATGGTACAAGGTTTTTGTTTTCTAGATCTATGCTAAGTCAGAAGAGTTTTTGGTTATGCAGTCAATAAGATAGCATGGCTGGCTTACAGCTAACTTCTTTGGACAATTGATGAAGTTTCTTCACATCTATTGAGTTGGTTCTACTAACAGAACTTGAAGTAAAGGACTTGACGGCCATTCCGTGTGTAGACAGAGTAAGCCATACTTGAGCTTGACAGGGTTCCTTAAAAAAGAACTTAATGGTCAATCCATGTGCATCATTAAATGGAGCACTTGAGTCTGGCGGGGTTCACTAAGCAAGTTATCCATGACTGAATACTTTGAAGATACGGCAGATACAGTTCAGAGATTTTTGATGGACATCTACCTAATGATTAAGCTAGGACATTGATGATAGGGTATAAGCTTGATTTCAATTTTCGTAGGTTTACCAGTAATGTAAGTTTGATGATGGAAAGAACTTAAGGTGCCTGTAGCAAATGCAGATTGAAGTGCTATTAGCACAGACCGGAGGCTGTGCAGGTTCAGAGGGGGGGGATGTCGTGCAGCTCCGCTCCCATGCTAAGAAAGATTCTAGAAAAATTCACATCAAGTTGTTTGAATCCTACATGATTAATGAACAGTAGTTAAGGCCTGGTAATAGGACAAGTTCAATGCTTAATGTATGCCAGATGCAGCTTTAAAGGGCCAATTAATGCCTGAATGATGCCAAAAAGGGCAATTCTTGAAGTGAGCACATATGAGAGTTTATGATCTAGAACTGTAATGCTTGGAGTGCTCTACCAGCTTGTCTTTACGGCTCGTCGATTGGAGCTACGGTGAAGAAGTTATGGAACTTTGAAGTTTAAGTCGATTGCAGATCCGCACTGAATTGGGCAACTACAGCTGAGGTGACATAAATGAAATGAATGCACGCGCCTGAAGTGCTCACTTTGTGGAGTGCGCCAGTCTTTTCAGATCAACGATCGGAGTTCTGGTTACCAAGATATTAGCCGTTAAAGATTCACCGAGGGCCGGCTCCGTATCAGTTCGGTCCGCTCGGTCAGGGTGCCATCTGAGAATTTTTGAACTTCATCCAGGTTGAAGTGCGAGAGCAGTAAGTGGTTTGGGAGTATCATGTCCGGAATGACGTCTTTTGGAATCCAATGATTGCAAGATGTACCTAGCCTAGTTGTGGCAAGGAAGCTCTAGAGAAAATAATCATATGCAAAAGGGATGCCTTTCTCCAAAGCCACTCACCTGTACTTGCGTCTTGAGGGCAGGAGATATTGATGGGAAAAACGAAATCCCGATGATATTTTCAGATTAGGGCTAATGGAGTGTGTTGATTGGCCGGCATGTATGCCCAAGTCCCAAGTGTGGTGCCTTTACAAAGTGCTTAGGCCGTCCGAAGTCGTTAAGGGCCGCCCACCCAAGTTAAGGAGAATGGCCGCCCACTAAGCCAAAGGCCGCCCACCTGATAAAATAAAACGGGTTTTATTGATTGAATGTGAACAAAAGGAAAAAGGACATGGAAGACATGGCGTGACCAGTGGGCATCAGCGCAGGAGGGGAGGGATAAGCTCGTAGCGACCAGAGATTGGCTCGAATGAGCCCGACCATGAAGAGGAAAATGGTCAGCGGGCCATGGCGACCCATTCGGTACCGCTTGTGGTGAATTTGGCGATGCTCCAGAAGTTCGATCTGCCACATCATCACATGTGCTCCCACGCCACGTCAGTCACGGCGCCGTGACTGCGTGGTGGGGTTTTTTTTTTTTTAAAAGGAGGGCTTTTGAAAGAGGGGATTTCAATCAATGAAGAAAGGGAAGGGTTCGAAGAAGAGAGGAGGGGAGAAAAGCGGCAAGCAGGGCTCTCTCTCCCGATCTCCGGACCAAGCAAAGCCAACGAAGGAGGG
Source organism: Adiantum capillus-veneris (assembly GCF_014529385.1). NCBI lineage: Eukaryota > Viridiplantae > Streptophyta > Polypodiopsida > Polypodiales > Pteridaceae > Adiantum > Adiantum capillus-veneris. The sequence continues at coordinate 71,454,106 of NC_140936.1, forward strand.
TTTTTTGGAGAGAAAAAACGAGCAAGGAGGAGGGGCTTTGAAGGAAAGCTCGCACTCTCTTTCTCTCTCAGCTCGTCCTCAGCTTAGCAAAACGAAGGGAATTACAAGCAAGAGAGGAGAGATAACAAGGGAGATTGGGGAGGAGATCTCCAAGCAAAGCAAAGAGGAGGCCATTACACACGAGGAGCTTGAGGAGGAAGCAAGCAAGCGAGGCATAACGGGAAGAGCTCGCTCTCGTCCTCGAGGCAAAAAAAATTCCCTCTCTCCCTCTCGAGCTTGAACATACAAAGCAAGGCGATGACTCTTTCTCTCTCGGCTTGCACAAGGAGAATCTCTCTCTCTATTTTGAGGGCATGATGGAAGCAAGGCTTGATCAAGGCAAAGCTCGCTCGATCTCCAATCAAGCTAATCAGGACAGATAACGAGGATAAAGAAAACAAGAGGAATAAGGAACTTGAAGCTTTTTCCAAAGCGACCAAGACGCGAAACCTGTTGAAGTAAGCAAGCAGACTTGAGAAGGCAAGAATTGAGGCAGATAAAGCGATAGAACGTAATCTCTATCACCGTCATCAGCTTGAAGTTTGATTATCTTGTTGAGGCCCGGTGTCGTTAACGGCCCGGCTAATTTTGTAAAGCGGGAGCTTAAACTCCTCGTAAGCAGACGATCCAAGTGATGGTGCTGTTAACAGCCCGCCTTGGCTAAACATGAAGTTATACTCAAGCATTAATCAATTAGTTAATGATTATGGCGATTACCAGGTTTAGTTGCATCTATTGTTCTTGTTCTCTCTCTTTCACACCTCCCACAGCCAGAGGCCCGGCGCCTGCCCGGCTCACGTAGCGAACACATATCTCCGACAACATGATGTTGGTGATCATGTTGATGTCACTCTTTACCAAATTGCTGCTGGCTGCCTCATTTATGTATGCAACATGAAGCTAGATATTCAGTTTGCAGTCTCACAGGTCAGTAAATTTATGCATAGCCCATGGTCTAAGCATTGGCAGGCTGTCAAGAGTATTTTTTGCTACCTTAGTGGCACTTTACATCTTGTCTTGTTTTATCCCAAGGGGGGGGATCATTGCCGCCAGACTTACATGCTTTTTTGGACTCAAATTGGGATGGCTGTTTTGACACGCGAGTGTCCACAAGTGGTTTTTGTTTCATGCTTGGTAGTTCATGTATATCATGATTGACCAAGAAGCAACCTACTGTGGCCACTTTGAGTTGAGAGGATGAGTACATGGCAGTCTTCACAACTATGGTTGAGTGTGTATGGCTCAGACGCCTTATGGCTGATTTGGGTGTTGGATAGGACACTGCCAACACTATCTACACTGACAATCAGAGCGCATTTACAGTTGCGCTCTGACTGTCAGTGCGCAACCGGGTTCCTCGCAGTTGAGAGGAACCTGGTTTTTCATGCTCGCACAAAGCACATTGAGGTGCATTACCACTATGTCAAGGAGAGTGTCTCAGTAAGAGAGATCATCTTGGCTTATCTTCTAGCACAGTACAACCTTGCAGATATTTTCACAAAGGCATTGTCTTGTGAGAAGTTTGAAGCTTTTTTCAAAAGTTTGGGCTTGCTTCCCTTTGTGGATTGACCTTGTCCTCATGGCATGGAACTTCCCTTTACTCTTCCTACTAGCCCTCATTCATCGCATCACTCCCAGGGGGGATTTGTTACCATATACATGTGGTAGTGATGTGTGTGAACACACTAGGACCGCTAAAGATTTTTTCCCTCTTTATGATGTTTTCCCCCCCGTGCATTGTATATACACCCATTGATGTGGGGATATCTATATTTCTATTGCAGACTAAGTAATACACTCTCTGTTTTTTGCATTAAGCTTCCTTTATCTTCTTTAAGGTGTGTGCGCTTCCCTGAAACCCTAATTCTAGCAAATGTGAATGACTGGATTGTTGACTTTGAGTGGCATATGCTTGGTATGCACATTGTGAATAATGAAGCAAAGCTTCATGTATTTCATCTTCAACTCAAAGGAGAAGTTTGGGAGTGGTTCAAAGGTTTAGAGGAAGACAAAAAGAAAACATGGGAGCCGGTGAAGCAAGCAATTTTTGACAGGTTTGGGAAGAGACTAACAGTGGTAGAAGCAACAACAAAATTGAGAGGTTTGCAGCAAGATGTTGATGCTAACTTTCAAGAGTTTTTGCAACACTTCAAAGTACTTTGGGTGCAATTTGAGGCGGCATCCCAAGTACCTCCACGGGATTTTTTAAAGTGCAAGAGTTTATGGATTGTCTCCATCCAGGTGTAAGGGAGAAGTTCGATCAAGAGGACCCTACTACATTTGAAAGAGCTGTGGAAATTTTTGAGGCCAAGAGCAAGAAGATCAAGATAAGGTGGGAGCAAGTTATGACACATGCTGAGCGAGTTGAAGTGCAACCATTGGTTCCTATGGAAGTCGATGATAGAGTGAAGCAAGTGGTTCAAGGTCCGGATCTCGTTACGGCCCGTGTTTTGCATGATCTTGATGGTCAGTTGTTGCAAGAATTAAGAATCAACATAAAGAATAGAAACCAAAGAGAAGAGCAGCCAGTTGGTAGAGGTAGGGGATGAAGGCTACAAGGCAGATCCTACAATTGTGATGAAGAGGGTCACTACATCCCTAATTTTCCTAAACCACCAATAGAGAGAGGAGGGATGTACCCCTTATATGGGCGTGGTCAAGGGAGAATACAAGAAATGAAGTACGTGAGCAGTAGCATGTGTGAGTGTGTGCACCAATGGAGAAGGGAGAGACCTTGTGTTTGCAGGGACTAAAACTCACTCTCTACATGTGAGCCCCCTTATTCTATTATGTAATGAATAAGTATAGTGGGCAGGCACCTGGCCTAACCGGCCACATGGGGCTTTACCTTAACGACCTCCCACATAAAGGCCAATGTGTCCGTGAGAGAGAAAAGAAAACCGTAAAAAACTTGTACAAGTCCATCACAAGTATGACCTTAGCCAACACCCACTAGCTCATTGAATCTGTGTGCATCCAGCTCTAATCGTAGGAGAAAGTATAGAGTTATAAACACCATCCTCCTCACCAAAGCCGCACACATCCTGTAGGTATGTCACCATACGCAGCAAAGTGCCCCTATGCTCAAGGCCAATGTTAGTCACTGCACAACTAATTGCTCACACTGCAAATTCACCTACTGCAAGTGCAATCTTGGGTCTTGAGATCAGTATATCGTACATGAGACTCCCAAGTGCTGATGCAATCCCAACAATATCTGCCAATTTGACCATCTCAGTCAAATCTGGCTCAGAACTCCACTCATGGAAATCATTTTGACACCTGAACTCCAATTCCAAGGATGGATTCCAATCCTTGGAATCCATCCTCGTGTCCATCGCATGTCACATGTACACCAGGAGCATCTGTCCGCATGATATGAAGTCTAGCACATCCAATGCAAAGGTAATGTGTTTTCAAAAATCGACATAAGAAAGTAAAGAGTAAACATGGAAGCAAAGTCAACATTTCCGTCATGTGTAGGCACATACACTACATCTGCTCCCACATCATCCAAAGTGATAGCATCCCTCTTGTGATGTCTTCTGTGTTGTATCATCCGTAAAAAGCAACACCTACATACATGCCGTGCATCACCACAATGCCAACACACAACATCTCTATGTCTGCAAGATTGTCCTTTGACTATAGGAATCTATCTAGACTCCTTTCTGCCAAAAGCATTGCACAATCTTTTCCATAACTCTCTAGCTATATATGCATATAAACCAAGGTGTAACATGATCGTCAAATGTACAAGCTCATCCAAGCCCTCACACTCATCGTCAGTCATAGACTCTGGCCTAGCATCCATGCCCTATAGTAGCAACACTTGGCCCAACTGAGTCAATGCACCATGCATACTTGATTTCCAATGCTCAAAGTTTGAGCCGTCAAAATTTGTATGGAAAATCACAAAACCTGAGAATGATGTACGTGCCAAATCCATGGCAATAACCTGTGACAAGACCAAGCACAAGTTGATCAACTGACAATAGCCAAAGCCTCGTGAACTCATACAACATAAGCTGGCATAAGCTGTCTAAGATAAGTATCAATAAATATGGTGATCAATGTAACAAAACAAAATGAGCAAAACCGTTTAAATGATGCCCAAAAAACCGCTCTAATCCAAGAGCGCTATGTGGTAATCGATGAAATTATCATCAACAATCTCCCTCTTGAAGGGATTACCACATGTATGTCAAATGACATAATCCGGTGAGCAAACACTCTCACAATGCAATGCTAAAACACTATGGCAAAGCAACCATTGAGTGCCATATTAAATCAAAACATGATTGCAAACCATGCGCATAAACAAATAAACTCGCAAGAAAAATCCGGTAGAGTTTTGGTAGTATTTGTCTATCTAACCATAATAACCATACATGCCATAAACATGCTGAAAACAATGAGCAAATCATGCGTAAAATCCGCACTCAAGCATACATGAGTTGGCCTAAATTTTCAACTCCCTAAACTTGGAAAACAATACTGTAATCCTAAACACAAAGTGCATCAACCGCACTCTACAAGCGAAGCGTATACTAGCATAAACTTGGATACAAACCAACCAAAATTTGGCACAAACTGATGCTCAAAATAGCTAAAAATCATCCCACATATGCCATTGCAAGGAAAATAATATCATCCACCAAAAAATACACATCATGTGCATCCACATGGCAATATAAATGAGCATCAAGCATGTACCAAATGTGTATCAAAGAGCATCCGAATCAGCTGAAACTTCTACTCACAATCATGTTAAAAATTCTTGCAAATCCATGCAAAACACTTTCCCAAATTTTCTCAATTGCATAAGTCAATGCACATAACCTGTGTGATGAATTTACTCTCAAATATTTAGAGTCCACAAGAATGCATATATCCACAAGTGTTCTCAATGTGTGCACATAAATTTGTTGAAAATCTCAACCCACACTCTCTTCACTGAGAGCAAAACATGAATGTTCAAAACAAGAGAATGACACAACTCAATTTGATCTCTCCAAATGTAGCAAATCACCACATATAGGCAAACATAATCTTCAACTTTTTGAATACCCTGCAGCAGCCAGTCAGCCCATATTTCCCAAACCGTTCAAAATTTGCAAAAACTTCCTTCTGCAAAGTTGTAGACCATGTGAGAACGGCTGCAAGTTAGGGGAATGTATCTGAAATAAGCTATTTTTACAGGTCAAAACAAATCTATAAAAATCTGCAGCTATGTACCCTAGACATGTAGGTAGTCTGAGTGACTCTAAAAATTGGTAAAGATTTTGAGAAAACTTTCTTTTGCAAAGTTGAAAGGATGAAAAATTGGTCTAGCTTGGATGAAATTGGATTGAATGAAGAAGTTTTGATAGGTCAAAATAGATCTTCAGAAACGTGCTGCAATTCTTGTTGCTTCTTTGTCTGCTTCTACACGAGCTCCAATGGTGCTCCCAATCCCTGAGCTTTGATACCAGTTGAAGTGTGCGAGCGAGAGAGTGTGTGATTGTGTGCATCAATAGAGAAAAGAGGAGAAGAGGAGACCTTGTGTTTGCAAGGGCTAAAACTCACTCTCTGGATGTGAGCCCCTTTTTGTATTATGTACATAATGAATAAGTATAGTGGGCGGGCACCTAACGGGCCAAATGGGACTTTACACCAACCAAGATCTTATATGGGCTTATCATGCCAAATCAGGATAGTTATTACCCATGAAGGTCATCTATATCTTCAAAATCAAAGACAAGGGCTCAGAAGATCTACCAACCTACCTACTTAGGGATTGTTATAACAATAATTTTGTTATGATGAGTCCTGAGGAGGTGGAACAAACCAAATACCAAGGGTACTTTGTAGGAGATTGGATATTGGGCCAAGGACCAGAAACTATTCCAAGAGATGAACTTCATCCAAGATCTTTTGAGAGCAATGTTAAAAAAACAAAAACTACCTCATCACGAAGAAAATTGGGTGACACTAAAGCCAGTCCAGGGCTACATGAGTCACTATTTCCAACACATTGGTTTAAAGGACTTGGAACAGGACCAACTATAAGACCTGGAGTTGAACCAAATTGACGTGTTAGACTGATTTTCAAAAATGGATGAGAAAATACAGTGGATCTGGGGATCCATATGACCATTTAGCAAGATTTAAACAAGTACTAAGAGCAGAACGCATATTTGATTTCTATACTCAATTCCAAGGAATTGGAATGACATTAAGGAAAAGCATTGACATGGTTCCAAAACATTCCATTAAGGTCAATCGTGGACTTAAATACATTAGCTCAAGGATTTGTAGCTACTTGTTCCAAAACGCGGATCAAACACAATACTGTAGCTCAAATCTATAGCTTCAAATACAAACAAGGTGAGTCTATTAGGGATTGTGCAACTAGAATGAACCAATACATTGCAAGATTCCTAGAACTGGAAATACCTACAGAACAAAGGTTAGTATCACTCTTTCTAGAGGGCCTGCCAAACAAAGAACTTCATGCTATGTTGTATATCAAGAAGCATATGACCCTAGAAGAGTGTGTGTCAGATGCTATTCACTTTGGAGACAATTGTGATATTTTCAATGAAGAAGATGTCCCTATGGATAATCAAAGTGAGAAAACAGCATCCACGAAACCAACACAAGTGGGAACTGCTGCTACAACACCGCTTACAGCCATAAAGACATGCTCAAAAGGATGAATGAAATGATGAATAACATGAAAAAATCACCAATGAGGGGACCAAGGCAAGGGATACCTCAATAGGGACAACCAATTAGGCCGCAAAAATGGTGTGCAATTGAGGTTAAATGGACCAACCATGAGACCAATGACTGTTATTACTAACCAAAGTATGATGGGAATATTCAATATGTGCCTACGAGGCCACAAGAGAAACCCATGTATAGATACCAGCCTAATATGGCCCCAGCTCAAAGACCACCGGTGGGTATGAAAAGACCTCAACCCATGTTGGGTCAACAACCTCCATATCCTAGACATCATGCAATGTCGATAAAGTAAATTCAGAGGGAGTCATAGATGAACAAGCACTAGTGCATGTTACACCCTATGCTGAGCCTAGTCCATCTACAGTAACAATAATGGTATAAGAAGATTGGTATATCCACCACCAATGGAAGAATTTGTGACTGTAGATAATCAAGGTGTACCCATGATTAAGCCAAGAACAAGAAACTGTCATAACTATGGTGTAGATGATCAGTGGAAAAATGAATGCACAGAGCTTGATAAGAACATTAAGCCAGTTGAAGCTTTTTGTATACAATGTTGCAAAAAGGGACAACACTTCCCTGAAGATTGTCCAAAAAATCCTTTGAATAAAGGTAAAACAATAGTGAACGTAGTCCAAGTGATACCTAGTAGCTCATTTGAGAGTGAGCCTATTGTTCCAATCAAGGTAATCACTAGAGCCCAAGCTAAGAAAAAGAAACATAACTCCTCTGATGATTCAGAAAATACTAAAATTCCCTCTCGAAAGACTAAGAGAAGCAGAAGCAAAAGGTATGAGATAAGAAAACAAAAACAAAGGGCTGAAATCGAGGAGAAAGCCAAGAAACTGAAGTGCGCTTGTGAGAGCATGTGTGAGTGTGTGCAACAATGGAGAAGAGAGGAGAAGAGGAGACCTTGTGTTTGCAGGGGCTAAAAATCACTCTCTACATGTGAGCCCCCTTATTCTATTATGTACATAATGAATAAGTATAGTGGCCAGGCACCTGGCCTAACCGGTCACATGGGGCTTTACCCCATATGACCTCAGCCAATGTCCACTCGCTCACTGAATTTGTGTGCATCCAGCTCTAATCATAGAGAAAGTATAGAGCGATTATATTTGCTACAAAACCTATATTTGTTTATGCATTTGGGATTAACCACAACAAAAAACGCAAAAAAAGGGGAGACAGAGCTCCCCATCATCTGCGTGTATGCGGATGATGGGGGAGCTCTGTCTCCCCATTTTTTTGGGGTTTTTTATTGTGGTTAATCCCAAATACGTATCAAGAAATATAGGATTTATAGAAAATATAGTATATATATAGAATAAAGTACATAATTTAGTAAATTATTAATGGATTATATAGCATATAAAGTTTTACTTTTACTTATACTTATAGTAAATAGTTAAATAGTATATATATATATTATAGTTTATAATTTATATAGTATATAAAGTTATACTTATCCCTATAATTATAGTATATATATAGAATATAAAACCTATATAATATATAGTAATTTGTAAATATAAAGTATAAAGAGTATATAATATATATAGAGACTATATATTAATATAGTTTTAGGATAGAGTAATATAGTACTACGCTAGAGTAGATATTATACGTATAATGTAGAGTATATACTATATAGTTTATTATGTATAATACATAGGATAGAATATATAATAAAAAATGGGCTATATATAGGATACTACAAAAAAAGGTAAAAAATGGACACAATACATATAATACATACATACATATATATATATATATATATATATATATATATATATATATATATATATATATATATATATATATATATATATATATATATATATATATATATACTACATATAGTATATATATTGTATATTACATATAGTATATATATTGCATAGTACATATAGTAATATATACTACTTAATGTATATTATAGAGTACTCTATGTAATATGTACCTAATTGCAAATTACTATCTTATATAAACTAAAACTATATAATATGTGTTTTGTAGATAATGGCACCAAAGAGGGATAGCAAGAAAAGAAAGTCTCCAGTCCCTCCTTTTAGCAACCGTCAAGTGAGCATGAAGCTAAAATCATTGATATGGTTGGCAACACTAGTAAGCTCTTGCATATGAAGGTTAAATAGGTATTTCATTAAAAAAACGTTATTGCTAGCCATATCCTTTTCATAGGTATTGCATAGCTTTTTCCATACCGCATAAGCAGACTCACATTCCAACATGGAAAAGTAAACAGATTTGGCAAGATGCAATCTAATAGTAGACTTTCATAGTTCATCCAAATCATCCCACTGAAACTAAGTCATGTCCATTTGCTTAGTTCTTTCCTTGTACATGATAGGCAACTTTTGCTTCTTTTGGACAAGAACATCTTACATTTGGTTTTTCCAAAGAGAAACGTTTGTGAAATCAAACTTCTTTATGTCATAGACATCATGCGCTTTAAGCGACATCTTGGAAAACTATAAGCCCAAAATTTTTGGTAAGATTTTGGTAGATTCTCCTTTGTTTTTGGGAGCAAATGTCAACCAAAATAGAGACCAAAAGTGCCAATAAATATAACCAAACTCATAAAAGGGTATCTCTTACCAAATTGGAAGGACAAGTGAGAGTACTAGCTATGCATAAACTGTCAAATTGACATACTAGAGGCCATCATGGCTAACAAGCACCTAGTCCTCCCTATACATATCCTATGGTGAGGCCACTAAAGAGGATCCCTAGCTACCTGTGTCACCGAATGTATCTCCACATTTGAGAACACACTAACTCAATAAAACCTCATCACAACCCTCTCAATGTAGTATATGCAACAAACATATAACCAAGTCTCAAAAATGGCTATCTTTTGGAGCAAGTCTTGGAAATGGTCGAGAATTCTGTACAAGCCAAATATGGCTTCACAAAAGTGTGCAATGGTAGTATCCACAAATAACATGCCATCCTCACTACTAATCACAGGATATGCGCATAAAAAAACGCCAAAAAAGCAATAGCAATATGCCAAAAAAACTCCCACTCAATGAGACTCTAGGAGTATACCAAAATCATGGTCAAATGCTGCAAAGAAACGCTCTCAAAAGATCATACAAATGATGTACATAACAACCATAGTATATAGAAGATTAAAAAAGATCATCAAATCCCAACTCTGGAATTAATTGTGCATAAAATATCTAGTTGAGCAAGCCTGCTAGCAACCTAGACACATAAAACATGCCAACATATCATTTCATGAAACTTGTGTGCATAAAGCTCCAAAATCACTGCCAAAATACTCGTAGAAGATAACCTTTGTATCCTGTTTGATGTCGAGAAAGCTATGCCACAAATGGATGCATAAACAACCAAAATCTGAGATGCAACCATTGCCAAAAATATGGCACCTATAAAGCTGTGTATAGCTGAGAATTATAGCCCTCTGTATGCATGAAAATAGCATCCCAAATAGAAATCTAATTAGCTAAATATTTAGCTCACAAAGGTGTCAAAGTATCCTGCAAGTGTCTCGCATAACGACAATACAAATTGGCAACCGCAAGATATCTACCACATCTCATGTATGTGGCCGCAAGTGGACCTCAAACAAGTCCTACCAACTCTCTGAGCATTGAAACACACATATCATGCATTGTATCCTCCCACCTATGAGCAAAATTGCAGCCAATACCACTCTCACATCCGAGAGCAAACCATGTGTGGAATTCTCAATACACAATAAACACCTACTGCTACAGAAATTTTAGAGGTCAAAATTAGTCCAAATGGACATCACCATTGCATTTAGAGCATGCCAAAATTTCAAGTTACACCCTAACCTTGCATAAATCGCATTTCGTATGAAAAAGTTACGCAAAAAAAAATGTTTTGGAGCCCGAAAAATGACAAACCCAAATCTACACTCTACTGCATGTCAAATAGTAGAAGTTATATAGAACATCGTAAAAAAATCTCATCAGCTCACCAAGTGAAAAGAATTTAAACGAGAAAAACTTACAAGACGGGTTGAAACATCTAAAGACACATTTTCGAACCCTTAAATGCCCCTTTTGACCACTTGGCAAAATTGACCTGACCATTTTCGACCCCCAATAAACCCTAGAGCTTGGCAATGATGCCACTACACCCCTCCAATTCACAAAATGTAGTTTTGTTATGTAAATTTGGAGTTATGAAAAGATTAAGGAGTAGGTGAGCAACAACAAAAGCATATATTTACTGCAAGAAAAGCACAATCTCATGAAGAGATTTCACCTATGAACGGATGAAGCAAATGACACGTCAAACGTACACTTCACAAGGGAGTTATGAGCTTGAGAAAGAAGAAGGATATTACAAAGTGCTCTGAAAATCAATCATAACAGTTTATTATCCCAAAAGTCTCCCTTAGGTTTTACAAAAAAATGGCTTCTATACCTTAGCCAAAGGTTCAAGTTTAAATTAGTAAAAAGGTTCTAACTCACAGTAGCCTAATATTTTCTTTATACAATTTGGAAGCACGTATACCTACTTTGTTTGGCTCATAATCACATAATAGATACAAAATAATATTGGAATCAAAAGAATTACAATGTCTTGGGCTATGGATGTCCAGAATGATAAAACAAGTGGAAATTTACTTCATAGGCCAAGTGTATGTAGGCTCTCGATGCTAACTATGTGCTAACATTTCCCCCCTCCTAGACTGGATCAACCTCAATATAGATTCAAGGGATTGGGTAGTGTTTTGGCTTGCAACCTCGTCTTTGCTTCTTGAGGGATTTAGGATCATCATAATAATCTAGCCGGAGTTTTTGGTCATCTTTGGCCAACAACTACAAATCAGCTGGAGTTTTGAGCTCCATTTCCATGTAGCCCACGAACCTGGCGCAAAGCTTTTCCACCATGGTGCCCAAGATTTTGGATCAAAAAGTGAATAACCCCGTATATAATGCTTCCTCAAATGGGTCCATATCCTAAGATGGCAGGAACATGACTCAAGCATAAAATCCATAGAGGATTTCATTGAGTGGTTGATCAGACAAGTCATAGCAAAGCCCTTGGTTGTCCTCAAGGAAATCCATCCATGGAGAATCTGTTTTCTCGGCTTGGTGGAAGGTTTGGATGCATGTAAGTATAATATTGGCAATATTGGTGAACATAATATAGGCAAGATCAAATATCCTCTTGAATATCTCTATAGCTTTTGAGAGAGTTTTGATCATGTAGTCTTTTGAAGCTTTTCCTTTAGGTGGAATCAATCTTGGGTAATTGAGCCATGTAGGATGTTTCTTTAGAATAAGTTGATGGCTTCCCCAACTTCAAATATCCTCTTGAAGATCTCTATAGATTTTGAGATAGTTTTGATCATGTAGTCTTTTGAAGCTTTTCCTTTAGGTGGAATCAATCTTGGGTAATTGAGCCATGTAGGATGTTTCTTTAGAATCAGTTGATGGCTTCCCCAAATTCAAACTCTTTGCACTGGGCAGAAGGTGGGATTTTTTTATATATTTGGTAGAGCTTGAGTGTAGATAATCAGATACTTGGGGTGTTTCTTTAGCTAGTACATCCGCCAAGCTAGGTGTGGATCGGTGTTGTTTGCTACCTATTCTTTGATGAGTCTCTTATTTACATTAAGGATTTCATATTTGATCAATGGAAATGGGAGGAACTGTTGGTGCCATGTTTCAGTGATTTGCTTGGAAGTAGGTTAGACTACATTGGCAGAGTGAAGATATCTCTTTTCCCATACCATGTCATCCTTCATAAATCTTTTGTCTCTGGCTCTGTATTGACTTTAAGGGATTTTTTTTCTTCATCCGTGAAGTTATCTCTATCAACCGGGGTTCAACTTCTAACTACACTGTGGAGGATTCTAGGGCTAATGTGCACGGATCTATTGCTTCTTTTGGCTATAAGAAATCTAATGCAGTAGTCTCCCTTGGCACTGCTTCTTCTTGTAGCTTATTCTTTTCTTTAATCTGTTCTACCAATTTTTCTTGCAACTCAGCTATTTGCTTGTGGTATTGCTCATCCTTGGTCATGAATGAGAGAGATAATTCTCTCCATTGCATCTTGTCTAGATTTAGCTGTGTCCTTTGCCTGTTTCTCAAGTGGTTGGTAGGCAAGGCTGGAGACTTGAAGTGTCAAAACCTAAAGATTAGCTTTTATCTTTTCCAAAATCTCATTATGATCTTTTATTTTTTCCATGGCTTGGGTGGCTTGAAGATTGGAAATTTCAAGTCAAGTCTGCAGCCATTGAGAATGTGCATTTGTATCTGGTATGGTTGCTTAGGCCTCTTGTAACTTCTTCTCATGAGCTTCACTAGTAGTGGTCGATTTCTCCACAAGTTCGGTTATGGTTCTCATTCTTCTTGTCAAAAAATATAATATCTAACCAACTGAAATAGTTTTCTCATATTAAACCGATCATTTAATGTGGGAGAATAAACGTGAACAAGGGTTAGGATATAGACATGTGCTTATAGATCTATCTCAACACGGGGACAATGGTAAAGGTTCCAAAATGAGAATTGGTTTGTCAAATAGAAAGGCTAACCAATGGAGCATAAAGACCTTCGGGTCATCTTCATTGAAGACCTCCAATAGTAAGTGTTAAAAGTCCTTTGCTAGGGTTGTGCTTGAGGTGGGAACCCGGTCCAAGATTGAGGTGCTTGTCATGCCTGACAGTTGAGATGATTGATATGCTTGAGGTTCTTTCCATGCTTGAGATGCTAGGGTTGTACTTGAGGTGGGAGTGAAGATCAGAAGAGCTTAAAGTCTGTGATTGTGGTGAGAATTGGGCCCATGGTTGAGGGGCTTGAGGTGGCACAAAAGTCAAAGTAAGTCCATACAAGGAGGGGGTGATCCATGCAAGAAGGTGGGGTGGTTTCCTGACCACTCTCTCTCTCTCCCAAAGGGCACCCCTTGCCCAAGCGGCAAAAGGACACATCTCAAGCCCCTAGCTAGGTTGCCCTCATGGTGTGCCTAAAGCCTATTGGTTGGCATTCCAAGGGGTCAAATGATAATTTAGTAGGCTTAATTAATTGTTTTAGCATTTATCAAGTCCTCTCTCTCAAAGGGGAAAGGGGTACACTTGTCTTAAGGCTACCCTTGTTTCTTGGTATGACTCTTGCTTGTGATTGGCTAGGCGTGGAGGGGTCCAATGAGCTTCAAGCATGAGCTACAAGGGGGGGTTGACCTAAGCATGCTAGGGGTTCTCTTGAGGGGTATACTCCTCCACACTTACCACACACACACACACACACTCTCATTGTCTATTGTGCAAAGAACAAGGGATCCCTCTCCTTCTCCAAGCAAGTAGAGAGGCTAAGAGCCTACACCAATGAAATGCAAATCCAACCAAGATCCATGCTTCAATGCTTAAGCTTTCCAACTTCTCCATCTTAATTACTCTGCTATTATGTATGCTATCAATAAGAGTGATAATAAGTGAGGAACTAGTTCTTTCTCCTATGAAATGTTCTTCTTCCTCTTCCCTACCCTCATTCCCAGCTACCTCTCTCCACCTTCGAAGGTGTTTGAGGTCTTGGGACTGAGGCACAAAGTTTATGTTATGCTCATGATGCATGAAGCTTTCCATCCTCATTGCATCACCTAGATCACAAGGAACACAAAGATTGTATTCCGGTCCTCAATTTTTGTCATGTTCTCTAAACTCTCTCTCTTAAAAAACGTAGTTTTGTTGCTACCATTCACTAAGTTCCCTTGCAATTCTCTCAAATTAATTTCCCAAAATTACTTTCTTTAATATGTGCTACTCTCAAAGTTAATAGGCCATTTCCATTACATTGGTATCAGAGCATTTGGTTTCTCTTTTCTTGCTTAAGAAGAGAGGTCCTTAAGTAGCATATAAGTGGTTGATTTTGTAAAATGTATTAGGGTAAGTGGGACTAGGATCTATTATCGGTTTTGTTGAGCCCATTATGTGGGATATGGTGCACACCTTGGGAGATTTGGACTTAATAATGGAGTCTTTTTAGACTTGCCTACGGCTGTACCTTTATTGAGCCATAAGAAGTCCAAAAGCAGCTAGCCCTCGCGGCAAATCTTCAATATTAGACCCACTCCACTATTCTCTATAATTAACCACTTCCCGCCATGGGTGTAGATACTTAAATGCCGATTTTCAAAGATTAAGAGGAGTGGCAACTAAGGTTTGAATTGCCAAAGGATACACTAAGTAAGTATAAAAGTTTTGTTAGCATGGATGACATTAACCAAGAGAGTAGAATGAACATTGATAGCTTTGATTTTGCACATGAAGGTGTAATGATGATGCCCCCATGTTTGTCAATTATCTCTTTTACTAGGTTGAATCAAGCTATGGGCAAGGTTGGTTTGAAAGCCTAAGTTACTCAACAGCTTCATGCTTTTGGGGTTTTTCTTCCTCTCCAAGAGGAGAGAGAGATTAGGAGTCCTCTTGAATAAGAGTAACCCCAAAATAAGACTCCCTCCCATACAAGAGGAGAAATCAAAGAGCAAGAAAGAAATAAGTTCATTTGAAGATGTGGCTCCACGTATATGGCGGTCTAGACAATCGTTGACTCCTCCCAAGAGGAAAATATCAACACACAATCAATCTCCTCGTCACTCCAACCTTCTTCCTCTTTTGATGAAAGCTATGGCTATTCTCCTAGAGAATACAAGAGGGGAGGACATCACAAAACATACCTTGCATGGAGAAGGTCACAAAATATCAAGAGGTTCAAAGAAGGAGGAAATATTATCTCTTTTCTCCCCTATGATGGCACCTTTGGTGCCACCCACGAAGTATTGCCCTTCATCCACCAATTCGATGTGCCCTTTGGAGACGAGGGATTCACAGAGTCCTCCAAGATACACCATGTAGCTATGCACTTCCAGAAATTGGAACGTGAATGGTGGGCTAGACTTTGTGGCAATGGAAAATCCCCAAAGACATGGAAAACTCTACAAGTTTCCATCATGAAGCAATTACTTGCAAGTGATGCAAAAGGACAAAGTGCTCACCAAATGGTGCAGCTTGAAGATTCTCACTCATGAGTCTATCCACAAATATGTAGAGAAGTTTTGAAATTTATATCTCAAGGCTACTGTCTTCCAAAAGATAGACTTTGTCGAGAAAAATCAACAATTTTGTGCAGGATTACTTGAAGAGATGGCCACATACATTACCTCTCAACGGCCAGGTTCTATCATTGAATTAATCCATCACCCCATGGTTTCTTCACGCATCAATTTCCAGCAAGAGGCTAGACCGAATGTCAAGCCCATCGAAAAAAAAGACAAAAATGATCAAAGGGGAAAAACCAATGCCCAAAATTCTTCCCAAGGTACTTCCAACAATAAAAACAACAATCGGTCCAAGGAGAAGGGAGTTTACAAAGGCAAAAACCAACTCTTTCCTAAAGAGCTTGAAGCTTTTCGCAAGGATCATAAGTGTTTTAAGTATGGAGAGCAAGGACATGGCTATCATTCTTGCCCCAAGAAAAATTCTCGCAATGAGACTCCTATGGCTTCCACTATCAAAGCTCCAAAAGAGGATGCTCATTACAAAGGATGATCACTCTCCTATACTTTGGAAAGGTAAGGGACTTGTTGGCCACCAAGTTGGGCATTCAAGATTTTTAGATGGAAGATATTGTAACAGTTGACACAACTTTCAAGGGACAACAAGCCTCCATTACTCCCTTTATTGGGAAGTTGAGGCTTCATGTCCAAAGCTATGTCGACAAAGAAAACTTTATCATCTCTCCTCTCGAACATGAGATTGCTATCCTAGGGACGCCATGGTTTGATTGCATGGCTGCCAACATGAAGTTCCCTGAAAGGAGAATCTACTTCCCCTATAGGGGAAAGAACATGTATATAGATGCTAGTGAGTGTGGTCATACTATACCACTTGTAAATATTCCTGTTGTTCATAAATCAATGAATAGCTCTGTTTTTGTGTACATGAGTTTTGTCAAAGAGTCTCTAAAAGATCCTAATCTTTTATCAAAAGTAAATGATAGGAATCAAGAAGAGTTAGACTTGACTAATTTTTTGAAAGTATTCCAAGATGTGTTCATCGATGATATCCCTATGGACTTACCTCAAAAACGAGGGGATGATGACCATCGCAAGGAGCTCCTTCAGCAAGATCACCGCCTAGCAAGCCTCCTTATCGAGTTTCTCAAGATCAACAAGAGGAGATCATGAGGCAAGTACAAGAATTGGTTGACAAGGGGATGGTGATACCTAGATCCTCTCCCTTTTGTCCCCATTCCTTTTAGTGCAAAAGAAATATGGTACATACCGTATGTGTGTGGACTATCAAGCACTAAACCATATGACTATCAGATTTTCTTTTCTCATGCCTGGGGTAGAAATTCTATTCTATAAGCTACAACCCTCCACCTACTTTAGTAGGATTGACCTTAAAGACCGTGTTTTGCAAAACATTTGGTCTTTATGAATATCTAGTCATGCCTTTTGGCTTGACTAGACCCTACCGCAAATTCATTAGGGTGTTCTTTGATGATATCATCATCTAGTCCAAGTCCTTGGAGGAACATAAGAAACATCTCCAAGTGATTTTTCAAGCATTGAGGGAGAACAAGCTTTTTCTCAACCAAAAGAAAAGTAAAATTCGTCCAAGAGATTCAATACTTAGGTCATATTTTCTCTCAAGATGGTATCCATATGGATCCATTGAAGTTAGAGGTAATAAAAGCATGGCCTAATCCAAGGAATCCACATGAGAGCTAAGAAGATTTATTGGTATGTGTGCATACTCTAGAGTCTTCATAGCAAAATTCTCTCAAATAGCAGGACTACTACATGAATTAAAAAAGAAGAAAGTTCAGTATTTATGGACTGCTAGGGAGAAAAAATCTTTTGAAAAGCTCAAAGAGAAGCTTACCTCCCAAGCAGTTTTCATGATTCTGGGTCTCTCAAAGCTGTTCCATCAAAGCTATTGCACAGTAGAGAAAAATTGCTGGTTTTCTCTGTAAAAATCAGCCGTCTCTCTCTCTCTCTCTTACCCATGGAATTTTCAGCTGATGTATCAATTTTCAAGCCATTTTGCCACTTTGGACCAAAACTAGGTCATTTTCAGCTCATTTTTAACCCAAAAATACCATTTTTTATGCGAAAAATCCCAATTGGAGTCAAAAAAATCCCCAAATTTGTGGGATCACTCACATAAGAATAAAAAACATATATAGGCATCATTTTTCATCAATATACCATTTTGGATCACCTTTCATGCAATTCTCCAATGACGTTTGTTAACTGCTATTCTTAGTAAATGGAGGAACTATGTTTGTTAAGGAGAAAAGATAAAGAGAGTAGTGGGACTGTGAATATTGCCTTGTGAGATTCAAGAATGGGAAGTGAATTGTTGGTGGATCCAAGTAGGATAGAAGAAGAGACTCGACATGGAAAAGAGAAACCTGTACAGAAGACGTCAGAAGCCCCCTATACTAGAGGTATATTGATCGATAGATTTATTATGCTCGGGAGCATAAGACGCCTATGTCTATGAGGGCCACCCCATCAGTGATGGAGGCTCGAACAGAGGATCTGGACTATTTTAGCAAGGCATGGGATCGAGACATCCAATATGACTATATTAATGTGGAGTTGATGGTCTTCAGTGACCGATGCAATAGATCCTGGGACAGTGCTCGATGCAATCCAATCACATAAGACACTAATGTTCAGTGTAGCCGTTATGTTACTACCTTTTATTTCGTACCCCGACATGGTAGGGGATCCAACAAGATTGTATCACATTGATCTCATAGGTCATTTGGGCCTTTAGAAATGAAATGAAATGAAAATTTATGCTAGCACCAACAGAAGGAATTCACATACTCGCTCATCGTAATTTGTAACATTGGGAATCTTACAAGATTCTTCTACAACCTTGGCTTCAAGGAACTCACGGAAGTGACGGAACACTGAAACTTTGAAGAGAGGGTAGAGTCAAACTCACGAAAGCATGGTTAGATCCTAGGTTAATGACGCTAACCAACTTGCACGCAAACCATCCGTGCATATTTAAAATACCTCACATAATTTAAAATAATAATAAAAAAACACTTTTTCTTTTTTTGCCAGGTCCCAACTCAAGGACGCAGTAGTTCCATTGCCCCCAAGTTTTTTTTCTGTTGACTCTGTGTGCCCTACCGTCTGACACTGATGGGGGCTTTTCACAAGCCAAGCTCCCATACCCCTCTTCTCTCGTCCCCACCCCATGAAAACCCCCTCTTAGGGAGGGAGTGATAAAAGGCATTGGAAAAAGTAAGAAAAAAATAAAGTATGATTATGTAAATATATGAGAAAGGTAAAATAGGCCACCTCATGCTTGCGGGGCAGCCCATCCCCACCTTGCCTCCTTTTTCTTCACTGTTGCCCCGCCGTGTGTCCCTTTTCCTCTCCTCCACTCAAAAGGTCAACCCCTCTCTCTTCCCCTTGTCCTTTCTCCTTTCTCTCTCCCCTCAAGCTACCCCACCTCTCACCAATATTGCATTCTAACTCACCAATAATGCACCCTAACTCACATGCAACTTATCCTATCTTCCAAAATAGTATACCCCACCCCCCCTTTCTCTCTCCTATCATATCCCATGACCCAAATACCCCCCTCTCTCTATAAAGGGTGCCATGTCTCTTCTCTTGTAGCTAAATAACCTCCCCCACACTCACACACACTAAGTTTCATTGAAAAAGGTACCCACAGACCCATCCCACCCAGTGGCTACCTGATTTTTCTTGTAGTCACACACATCTGCACACAGATTCACCTCTGAACACAGTCCCCTCTCTCCCCTCTTGTAATTACTTTATTCTCCATGTCACCTCTCACTTTTTTCATCAACCCATCTCTCTCTCTTAGTCTCTCTCTCATAAGACTGCTGTTCTGGTACATATACACACAGCCAGACATGTGGGGCCCATAGTTACATGGTCTATGTAGATAATAATTTCTTCATTTCTAAATTCTAGAATTTCTCCCCCCTCCTCCCCTATATAAAGAGGGGTCACCATCACACTAAACACACACACAACATCACCAAAGAGTACACTATGCACTGTGTGTGCCTAGTGCACACACACACACCCACACCATCACCATCACCGCAATCACCATGCTCGTCTTAAGCATGACCGCTACACCCTTGGGCTATGGAAAATGAAGGGCAACTAAATGAAGGATAATAGCCACAACCCTCGTGAGAGTCTTCGCCATCAGCTCCCATCTATCCGCCATGTGCTCTACCACTCTCTCCCTTGTCATTCCCCTACCCTATGCTCCCCATTTCATAGCCGTATTCTCTAAATAAAGCTTGAGGTTTTGTGAGTATGTTTTCCTGCAATGTTTTGCCCATGTGAGGTGTGTGGAATCGCCACCTAGTATTGTGTTTGGAGTGAGCTTGTGTATGTGTGAAGGGTGTGCGGATTTGCCATCCTTCTGTGGTGCCTAAGTACTAAGCCGCTATACCCCCTCCCTCTCTCTCTCTCTCTCTCTCTCTCTCTCTCTCTCTCTCTTACTTGATCTCATTTCCCTTCCTCTTCATCATTACTCCGAATCATCCATCTCTCTTGGATGAAAACTTTGTTATGGTGGTGTGTTGTTTGCGTCCTAGCCGCTGAAGCTAGGTGGTGCCCCCTGTTTGCTTTACCATGATAGGCTTGAGGTGCGCCATTTGGTCCCCAGTGTTTTAGAGGCCGTCGGGGGTTCGAGGTTCGCTTTTCTCCCGTCATTTGGTGCCCCCACTGAGGAATGAACTCAAGACCTTCAGTTTACAAGACTAAAACCCCTAAACTATTGTGAATGGATGAATGGCTAGCAGGATTTTCTAACTGGACGACAGAAGAAGAAGAGCTCCAAGCACAACTAGACGAAATCTGCATCTCCATGGAAGCTCGAGTGCCACGCGTAACGGTAATCGATTTGCAGTGGAAGAGTCAACCAACATGCCAAACCTAGTGGATATACATAGCCCAAGTGCCAAGAAGAAGAAGAAGAAGGTCGAAACGATGTCCGCAACCTACAACCAACCCACAACAACAAAATGGAAGGAGATCTGCACAATAGAGAATCAACACTATTCTACTTTGAGAATCGGGTAACTCAAGTCACCGAGGTAATTATCACAGTCAGTTTTCAAGTCGCACCTGATGCTGCAGCACAGATAACGAAATCATTGGCTCACACTCTCATTAGAGAAACTAGGGATCTACTGAGTTTGTTTCAGGAAAGAACACCATCCTCTCCCACAAGCTTGGACAGTGACTAAGCACCTCTAAGCTTCACATGAATCAGTACAACCTACCTCAAGACAGATCACACATACCAACACGTTTACGCTCAATGAAGGTAATACTGGACTTGAAGGCTCACTACCAGCACGTCATTGACACCATGCTGGGTGGGGAGCGGTTTTTTGAGGTTCTGGCATCAGATCAGCCATTTGTCTTACCTTTGGTACAAGGCAATGCATCGTTTGAAGTTTTAATCTATGTCCTAGTATAAGAGGGTATACACGCCTCCTTATAAAGAAGAAAAAAACTTTTGCAAGTTAAGCAGTGTGTCTTTCTAGCTCTCTCTTAGTAATCATGGCAAGTGTAGCATTTTTAACATTTAAAGGAAAGAAGGGGGAGGATTTGGTAACAGACTTCCTAGATGACTTTGAAGTAGCATGTGTAGTGAGCAACAAAGATACGGATGAATCCCGGGTTAGAATCTTTAAGCATCTCATGAAGCTAGAAGCTAGATCATGGTACAATGCACTTCCACAAGCAACCAAGGATGACTTGGAACCCTTAAAAACCGCTTTTAAGAGGCTCTTTGGGGGAGGTACCACTTCAGAAAAGTTGTGGACAAGTTGAGAGAGTTGAAGCAGGAGGGTCTTTTAGAATATGCCACCTATGAGTCCAAATTTGTGGATTTGTGGGAACGGCGAGTTGAGTCATTGGCAAGGGGGGAAGCTGCACCTGATTTCCTAAAAAAAGATCGGTTCATGCATGGCTTATGGCCGCTTCTCAAGGAGAAGGTGAAAGGTAGATTCCCGGCTACGTACGAGTTAGCCGTTGAGATTGCTCGCCTTAAGGACAAGAAGCTGCGAATGAAAGCCAAAGAAACCGAGTCAACAGAAGCAGGAACATCGCGTCGACCAGCAACTACGACAACCACCATTCCACCACCACCACCGGCTCTTAGGGTAAGAGATGACCAACAAGATATGTAGGCCCATATTACTGACCAACTGCAGAATTTGTCTGTCCACTTAATATAGCAAGGGAGGAGTCAAGAAAGAGATCAAGACCCTGGAAGAGCATGACGACAAAACAGGGAGTATCATTGCTACAACTGCGGAGAAGACGGTCACGGTATGTACTACTATCCCAAACCACCACAAAACTATGACAGAGGAGGTAGGAGGAACCAATTGTCACTCCCTAGAGAAAGAACACCCCCACCCCGAGCACCAGCCCCACCAACAAGAATTCTACGACCACCCCAGACACCACTACAAGCATCCATTCCACCTCTTCCACCAGCCCCACAACCTGATCGCCTTGTAAACATCATAAGGCTAGAAGAGAAAGGAAAATCCGTAGTAGTGGATCCACCCAGAGCAAAGAAGAGGGACAAGGGTAAGGAGACGGTAACCTTTTTAGAACCACTTGAAGCCATGACTGTGAAAAGAGCTAGGAGGGAGAAAGCTACACAATCAGATGATGAAAGAAGCATGAGAGGAGAAACTAGCAAGAGGCCATCCAGGCCACGACAGAAACTGGGCATCACCGACTTCCAGCTAGGGGAAATTTCTAAGCCCTATGATCTAACATTGGATGTGGCAGAGCAAGGACCGAAGATTACATGGCCACAGCTGCTACATCTTGCACCTAAAGTAAGGCGACAATGGTCCAAAATGGTAAGTACAAGACGCTCCAAAACAAAGGTAGCCGGAGAAATTTCGGGTTGCAACATGGATGACATCCTTCCAATTGTCGACGTAAACATAAAAGGAAAGAGGATTGGAAACACCTACATTGATGGAGGTGCACAAATCTGTGTAATGAGCGAAGCTATGATGCTTCGATTAGGGCTCGAGGTTGACAGGCCTTCTCCATGCAAGGCAAAGATGGCAAACAACGCAAAAGTAAAGTGTGTGGGTGTGGTAAGTGCCGTAAAAATAAAAGCTTTCAACACTGAGGTAGAGGTAGATGTTTTTGTAATGCCTACTAAGGGGGAGGGCTATCCACTAATCTTGGGAAGGCCATGGTTGATGGCCATGAAAGAAAAACAGGATTGGGGTACTGGCCTTCTACGCATGACCGGTAAGAAAGGGGAGACAATCTACTACGACGTGAGGATTGGCAAGCAGAAGCAAATGAATCTGGAAACATCGACAGATGAAACCACTAGCGAATATTCCAGTTCTGAGGAGGAGACCACATCCACCGACGAAAGTGAGTTCCATTGATGTGATGGGTATCATTATG
Organism: Adiantum capillus-veneris; assembly: GCF_014529385.1. Lineage (NCBI taxonomy): Eukaryota > Viridiplantae > Streptophyta > Polypodiopsida > Polypodiales > Pteridaceae > Adiantum > Adiantum capillus-veneris. The sequence continues at coordinate 71,477,395 of NC_140936.1, forward strand.
AAGGATCCACAAAGGGTAAGCACAACTGGTGATCCATCACCAAAAGGGCAACCCAATGAAGAGGAGAGCAAATCACCTGGCCTAGGAGGAAGTAGGTTGAAGGGTATGTTGTCTACGGAATTAACACTTGAGGAGAAAGATAGTTTTTTGCAAATTTTTATGGGATTTCCTAACCTGTTCATTGACAACTACGAAAGAATCATAGGAATTATAGTGGTGGAACATCATATTAAGCTGAAGGAAGGGGTAAAACCAGTTGTGCAAAAGCTACGACGACTCGGGTTCATACAAGAAAAGGCACTCTTGGCCGAGGTAAGGAAACTGCTAGAGGCTGGATTCATCTATCCTGTAGAAAACTCAGAATGGGTGTCACCCGTAGTGGTGACGCCTAAAAATAATGGTATGTGGAGGGTTTGTGTTGACTACAAACCACTAAAGGCAGCTACAAAGAGAGACCACTTTCCTCTCCCTTTCTTGGATGAAATTATGAATGAAGTAGCGGGTTTTGAATGCTATACCGTCTGTGATGGTTATTCTGGATACTTTCAAATACGCATAGCCTTGGAAGATCAGCTAAAAACCACTTTTATCATGCCATGGGGTTGTTTTGCATACAGGGTTATGCCATTTGGTCTCACAAATGCACCTGCCACATTCCAAAGATATGTCACATATGTTTTTCAACCGTTCTTTGGAACATCCATAAGAGTGTTCATTGATAATTTTTGTATATATAGCTCCCGTATTTCACATTTAGAAAAGGTAACTGAAGGTTTGGCCAGGTTCTAGAGCCTAGGTGGGCAATTAAATGTGGATAAATGCCACATTGGGGAGAGTAAAATCATTCTACTAGGCCATGAAATTTCAGCAAAAGGTATCAACGCTGACCCAAGTAAGGTGTCCGCACTCATAGCCCTACCTTCACCAACGATCGCACGTCAACTGGTCTCTTTTCTACAGAAGGTGAGGTTCTTAAGTAGATTCATACATATACTATCACAACTTGTTCTACCACTGCAACAACTCACTCAAAGATCAACTTTCACTTGGGACAAGGAAAGTGAACATCACTACAACAAGGTAAAGGAGGTCTTAGCCACTCTGCCAACTATCTCACCACCTAAGTGGGATGAAAAATTCTATGTCACCTTAAGTGTTGGTGATGACTCATTGGGGGCTGTGCTACTCCAAAAGGATATGACGAAATCTTTCATGAGGCCAATCTACTTCTCTAGTCGAATGATGACAGCAGGAGAGAAAGGTTTTACCCATGTGGAACACTTAGTCCTAGCTCTTAGATTTGCAACTACAAAGTTTAGGTCATATTTGCTGCCTAAGAAATTTGTGATTCTAACCACGGATGAAATATTTCCCTATGTTGTACAACACATGGATGTGTCTGCTAGAATTACTAAATGGCTAGTTCGTCTGCAAGAGTTTGACTACACGATACAAGTAGAAAGCACGACAAGGGCAAGTTTGGGGGGACTCATGACCTACCAAGTCTTTGAAGGGAAGGAGAAGCAATCTAAGGAAGGAGAAGTCCGATTACCTCCAGTACCACCAATGGTAGAAGGAGCATACTCTCTCTACTTTGATGGAGCCTACAAGCGAGCGTCCGACAAAGCAGCTGCAGGGATTGTGGTCTTTGATGACAAAGGCACAAAGGTATTTTTGTTGGGCCAATTGTTAGATTCACATTCTAAAAATGAAGTTGAGTATGCAGCACTAACCAAGGGTATACAATGGTGCATCTCGCAAGGTGTACAACGCCTTAATGTATTTGGGGATGGTCTACTTCTGGTAAGGCAAGTAAATGGAGCATGGACATGCAAGAATCCTAGTTTAAGGACTCACTTAAGTGGTGTAAAAACCTTGTTGGGTAAGTTTGAAGAAGTTCAAATACACCATATCCCAAGGACTCAAAACCAACAAGCAGATGCCCTAGCAAGTGAAAGACTACAGGAAGTGGTGGTTGGAGCAATAAATCTAAAGCTCCCTCTATTTCAAGGCAGTGATGCCTTGCCTGACATCATGCATTTTTTGGAAACAGGAGAATTCCCATTAGATTTAACAAAGGGACAGAAGCAATGGCTGACGTGGAAGGCCACAAGGTATCGACTCATCAATGACGGTTTGTATTGTAAGGGTAAGGACGAAATACTCAGGAAGGTCCCTCTCTCTCAGGAAATCACGGGAGTAGTTGCTAGCTGTCATGACGGGGTTTGTGGTGGTCACTTTGCCCTAGACATAACAAGTGGGAAAATATTGCAAGCAGGCTTCATATGGCCTAGCCTTAACCGTGATGTACACCACTGGTGCAAAACGTGTAAGTTGTGTCAAAAGGCCGGCACTAGGTCACTTATGCCTGAACCACAGACACCTATTCTCTCATATGGCCCATTTGAAAAATGGGGTATCGATGCCATTGGGCCATTACCTAGGGCCAACTCAGGAAGATTCTACATTATCATGGGGGTCGACTACATGACTAGATGGGCAGAGGCTACAGCCACCACTAGAATCACAATAGTAGAGGTAGCTAAATTTATCTACGATCACATATGTTGTAGGTTTGGCACACCTTTAGAGATCATCTCTGATAGAGGGCCAGGTTTCAGAGCAGACTTGGTAGGAGAATTAATGCAGAAACTGGGCATTACAAGGAGGCACTCTTCACCATATTACCCTCAATGTAATGGCCTAGTTGAAAAGGTAAATGGAATGGTTTCTAAAATTATTACCAAGCACGTAAACAATCATCCTAGAGACTGGGATAAGTATCTACTACCAGCTTTATGGGCCTACAGAACTTCATTTCGTACATCCTTGGGATTCACACCGTATCATCTAGTATTTGGTAAGGAAGCAATCTTGCCCATTGAAGTGCAACTACAAAGTCTGAGAGTAATGGCAAGCCAACTTCAACAACCCAACATGCATTTGAGAGATCACATCATCAACTTGGAAAGACTGCAGCTGGACAGAGAAGAAGCAATAAATTATTATGCGGCACAAGCAGAGCATAGACGGCTTAGCTTTAACGAGCATCTCCGGAAAAAAGAATTGAAGAAAGGAATGTTGGTGCTCCGCTACGACAATCGCTTCGACACGCACAAGGATAAGAAACTCCTGCTCCGATGGGAAGGCCCTTTCATCATCAGGAAAAAGTATGCCAATGGAAGCTACCAGCTTATGGAGGCTGATGGAAAACTTCATAAAACCAGGGTAAATGGTTGGTGACTTAAACCTTATTTTCTTCGATTTGACCAGGCTCCACCAATTGACATTTCAGATGAGGACACACCATCAGCCGCCACCTCCAACGATAATGATCAAACAAATGATCTAGAGACATGAATGCCTCTAGACAAAAGGGGAGGGCTAATGATGGGGGCTTTTCACAAGCCAAGCTCCCATACCCCTCTTCTCTCGTCTCCACCCCATGAAAACCCCCTCTTAGGGAGGGAGTGATAAAAGGCATTGGAAAAAGTAAGAAAAAAATAAAGTATGATTATGTAAATATATGAGAAAGGTAAAATAGGCCACCTCATACCTGCGGGGCAGCCCATCCCCACCTTGCCTCCTTTTTCTTCACTGTTGCCCCGCCGTGTGTCCCTTTTCCTCTCCTCCACTCAAAAGGTCAACCCCTCTCTCTTCCCCTTATCCTTTCTCCTTCTCCTTTATCTCTCCCCTCAAGCTACCCCACCTCTCACCAATAATGCATTCTAACTCACCAATAATGCACCCTAACTCACATGCAACTTACCCTAACTTCCAAAATAGTATACCCCACCCCCCCTTTCTCTATCCTATCATATCCCATGACCCAAATACCCTCCTCTCTCTCTAAAGGGCGCCATGTCTCTTGTCTTGTAGCTAAATAACCTCCCCCACACTCACACACACTCAGTTTCATTGAAAAAGGTGCCCACAGACCCATCCCACCTGGTGGTTACCTGATTTTTCTTGTGCTCACACACATCTGCACACAGATTCACCTCTGAACACACTCCCCTCTCTCCCCTCTTGTAATTACTTTATTCTCCAAAGACCATATTAGGTATTTTGGTAAAAATCTCACATTATGAGAATCTCCAAATCGACCGAATTCATGTAATTTGGGAATTTTCCACTTAAAGTGGGAAAAATTGAGGTGTGTGGCTAGTAAATAAAGTGAAAATCTCATAGGATTGTGGTGTTGATAAACACCAAAAGTCAAGAGGATGTACAACACATCGATTTGAATAATAACTATAAATTACATAAAACAAAGGAAGATACAAAAAAGATTTTGTTTACAAATTGACTAGTATAGTCACAATAGAAGCTCCACATAATTCTACTCCACATTTGATACCATATCTGAACTTTGATCCAAGTGTGGCTGATGTGCACGAGTGAGGCCTTCTTTGGCTTTTAGAGCATGTCTTTCTGGAATCTTTATTCTAGAAAATGGTCCTTCTTTGTTGGGTCTCCAGGACCAAACAATTGCATCTATAGTTTCCCACACTTGTGGGTCCTTATAGTTGACAGCCCAATAACCCTTCCAACAATTACTGTAAGCTTGAGTATCTGTCATCCCACTTTTTCTCGCGCAAGGTGCCCAATATTGAATCAAGAGTTTTCTGTAGTTTGGTGATGTAGGCTCATTATCAATGTCAGATAAAGCCATTGCAAGCCACACTGGATAGATTTCTGTGTCACTCGGAACAAGCATAAGAAAGTCACCTTGGTGCACATTAGACATAGGGTCAAACTCTTCCCTTGGCCTATCTCGTTGAGGCCCACAAAAATGATCGTTCAACTCTTCAAGGCCTAGGAATCTTTCTGCTCCTTGTTGCAAATTCATTGTAGTGCTTTGTAGGTGAGAATATTCTTGAGTTTTTGGCCAAAACATTTCATACAAGACTCCCTCTGATATGATTGCTTTTCCAATCTCTTCAATTACCTTACTCCAATAATCTATCACGGGTCTATAATATTGCGGAATACTTGAACCATTCCCTAAATTTAAAAAGATTACATTGTTAAATCCATAGTTATAGAAAAATACTCTTCAAACAAAAAATCATGCTACAACATGAAAAAGGTTTGCATAGGTTGGACAAGTGGTGAACCTTGAGACCAAATCCTCCTTGCTATATTAATGGAAGCAAGGTTGGACAAGTGGTGGACCTTGAAACCAAAGCCTCTTTGCTATATGAGAGCATAGGTTGGACAAGTGGTGGACCTAGTTGTAATACCCACTGCCACCTATCAACTACTATAGGACTATGCTTTCAAATGTCCAAGTATCCCTTGAGTCTTTCAAGGTTGAACACGTGGTGGACCTTGAAACAAAAATCCCCTTTCTATATCAGAGCATAGCTTGGACAAGTGGTGGACCTAGTTATAATGCCCAATATCCAAGGTGAAATACCTTAGGACTTTGCTACCTTGCTTGCCAATGTTTACGTAGCCCCTCATTTCTTTAATGGAAGTAAGGTTGGACAAGTGGTGGACCTTGAAACCAAAGCCTCTTTGCTATATTAGAGCATAGGTTGGACCTAGTTTTAATACCCACTGTCACCTATCAACTACTATAGGACTATGCTTTCCAATGTCCAAGTATCCCTTGAGTCTTTCAAGCTTGAACACGTGGTGGACCTTGAAACGAAAATCCCCTTTCTATATTAGAAAGGTTGAACACATGGTGGACCTTGAAACGAAAATCCCCTTTCTTTATCAGAGCATAGCTTGGACAAGTGGTGGACCTAGTTATAATGCCCAATATCCAAGGTGAAACACCTTAGGACCCTGCTACCTTGCTTGCCAATGTTTACGTAGCCCCTCATTTCTTTAATGGAAGTAAGGTTGGAAAAGTGGTGGACCTTGAAACCAAAGCCTCTTTGCTATATTAGAGCATAGGTTGGACCTAGTTTTAATACCCACTGCCACCTATCAACTACTATAGGACTATGCTTTCCAATGTCCAAGTATCCCTTGAGTCTTTCAAGGTTGAACACGTGGTGGACCTTGAAACGAAAATCCCCTTTCTATATTAGAAAGGTTGAACACATGGTGGACCTTGAAACGAAAATCCCCTTTCTTTATCAGAGCATAGCTTGGACAAGTGGTGGACCTAGTTATAATGCCCAGTATCCAAGGTGAAACACCTAAGGACCTTGCTACCTTGCTTGCCAATGTTTACGTAGCCCCTCATTTCTTTAATGGAAGCAAGGTTGGACAAGTGGTGGACCTTGAAAGCAAAGCCTCTTTGCTATATGAGAGCATAGGTTGGACCTAGTTGTAATACCCACTGGCACCTATCAACTACTATAGTACTATGATTTCCAATGTCCAAGTATCCCTTGAGTCTTGCAAGGTTGAACACGTGGTGGACCTTGAAACCAAAATCCCCTTTCTATATGAGAGCATAGCTTGGACAAGTGGTGGACCTAGTTATAAAGCCCCTCCTTTCTTTAATGGAAGAAAGGTTGGAAAAGTGGTGAATCTTGAAACCCAAACCCTTTGGCTATATATAGAGGATATCTTGGACAAGTGGTGGGATTAGTTGTAGTATCCAATGTCCAAGGTCCAAGGTGAACTATGTAAAGACCTTACTTCCAAAAACAAAGTCGTACAAGTGGTTCTCATTGAAACCAAAACCTCCTTAGTGTATTAGAACATAGCTTGGAGAAGTGGTGGACTTAGTTGTAATGGTGAATGTCCAAAGCAAACTATTATAGGACCTTGCTTCCCAAATCAAGTTTGGACAAGTGGTGGATCTTGAAACCAAAACCCCCTTACTCTATTAGAGCATAACTTAGATAAGTGGTGGACCTAGCTGCCATGGAAAATGTTCAATCTGAACTGCTGCAGGACCTTGCTATTAAATGTCTAAGTAGAGCTAGCTTCTTTAATGGAATCAAGGTTGGGAAAGTGGTGCATCTTGAAACCAAAAGCCCTTTATTGTATTAGAGCATAGCTTGGACAAGTGAGGGACCTAGTTTTAATGTGTGATGTCCAAAGAAAAGTATTACAAGACCTTGCTTTCCAATATTTGAATTGGTCAAGTGGTTAAAACTAAGTATAAAACTTTGACCATTTTCTTCTCGAATTGCCAAAAAGCTAGTTTTAGACACCCCTAAATGAAAATGGTTTAGGGTGGCCTTAAACAATGTTTTTTCAAAGACTTGAACAAAAGGGTTGCCGAAGAGTAATGACAATTTATTGTGGCTTGAAGTGCCTGAGTATGTGAAAACAAGCCTAGGTTTTCCACGAGGCAAAAGGTGACATAATAAGAACATTGGAAACTTAGGATTGACCATGTGGCCTAAACTTTGGCAAGTGAAGTGGTGGCCAAGTTTTGTGGCACAGTGTGCACTTGGTCCTATATGTGTTGACCACTTGGCTAAATCTAGGACCATAAGGCCAAACCTTTGGCACCTTAAATATAGTATGGGACATAATCTAGAACTGCTATAGTAAATTAGTAGTATAGCTAATATGTTAATATTTGTATTATATTTAAGTATATTCTAATATAATTTATGTTCAAAATTTCACTAATGAAGAATGTTCCCATTTAGCACTCCAAATGCAGGGTCTTAGGGCAATGCCACAATGGGGTGACAAGGCAGCGCTTCCACGTGAGGTTTGGGGGTAGCGCTCTTGATGGGGATGTGGAATATAGCGCTCTCGATGGCGGGGCTTGGGAGGTTGATTTTGGGATATTGTTCTGGGCGGGGTCCGGGGCAACGCCCCGGGCGGGGTCAAGGACTTGTAGTGAATTCCTAGTATAGAGTTACGCATGTTTTTCATATTTTCAACCATGATTTATTTAATTTTGGCCGTGTGAATTGGTTAATTTTTTATATTGCTTTTGTTTTTTTTAATCCTATGATAAAGCATGGACTTGTAGCATACGTGGCATTCTAATAAACCCTATCAAGATTAGGCACACAGAGAGCGCACGAGAAACGCACACAGAGAAAGCAGGCGAGCAGCAAACACACAGAAAGCGCACACGGATCGCACACAGTTGGAGTATACACGCGCGTAGAGGAGCAAGCTCGGCATCGTACACAACACACAGGTGGAGTGCACAGGATTCAAAGTTCACGCACAAGATAAAGAAACAGCAGCGTACACAACGCTTTCCAGAAGGGCAGGATCGGGCAGTCTTCTCAGGAGACATTGCACACCTCACGAATAGAGAAAAAACAGGTATTTCTCTCTCTCTCACTCTCTGTCTTTCTCCATATAGAGAAGATGGTTCTCTGTAAATCTTCTTGCACACACACTCTCTCGTCAAAAGATAGAGATCCATAGTTTAAAAGTATCCCCGCACACATACACATATTCCCACACATCGTCTTCCTCTCTTCCACATACATAACCACAGTGAAATCTGTTATCTTGTTGTCTCTCTCTTGAAAATACATGCACATATTCCCACACATCGTCTTCCTCACTTCCACATACATAACCACAATGAAATCTGTTATCTTGTTGTCTCTCTCTTGAAAATACGTGCACATATTCCCATACATCGTCTTCCTCTCTTCCACATACATAAACACAGTGAAATCTGTTATCTTTCTCTCTCCTCTCTCTAAAAAAATGTATTTATCTATCTCTCTCTCTATTTATCTCTGTATCTTGCTATCTCTCTCTTGAAAATACATGCTCATGTATGTGTGCGTCTGTGTTATCTATGTGGATGTATGTATATTTGTGTTATTTCATTGTAATACTCATACATAATGCAGATACACAATTACACTTAATTACGATATGCACACATAGTATATATACATACATAAATATCACAAATAACTAACACATTGTAATACTAGTAAAATTGAATGGAAGACTTACTTGCGTGATCTGTTAAAGTCGATTCTTGTAGCGAGTTCTGGATGTATGCTGAGCTGATTTTCCTCTAATCCATTTGTAGATATGATTGTAACTTCTGTTTCTCAAAAATAGTAGTGTTGTTTAGTGATACACCTAATGGACATAAATGGTTTAAACTAGGATATGTAGACCAAAAATACGTGTATTTCTTTGGATGAATATATACACTTTTTGGTGACCCTTACCACAAGTGGTGGACCTTGAGACCAGTGGACTATATGGACCTCCAAACAATACCTTGTACACTCAATCCTTCTTGGTATCTAGGTTGGACAAGTGGTGGACCTTGTTCAAATTCTCTAAACCACTCTCTCTAACATGGTGACATAATTTAGGTGTGATAAATTCATATCTATGCAAACTAATATCAATTTAGGCTTGTTAATTTGAATTTGGTTGAATTTATGTACAATATAATGATTTGAGGTTTGCATATTTGAATTTAGGTGGTATAATGATATCTTTTTGTGGTAAACTTGAATTTAAAATCAATTTCGCGTGGAATATTTTCAATTTAAGTAGTAAAATTTAAATTTTTATAAAAAAGTTTGAATTTTAAAATTTGGGCGGGATATTTTAAAATTTAGGCGGGATATTTAAGATTTGGGAGGGATATTTTAAATTTAGGCGGGAAGGTTTTGAATTTATAGCGAGATCTCCCTTACATAAGAGAGTATAGGTTGGACAAGTGGTGGACCTTCAAGCTAGAGCATCCATGCTACTGGACATGATAGGTAGGGAATCTAGTTGAATATTGTATGTATAATATATATGTAATAGATCTAGCTTGGACAAGTGGTGGACCTTGGAACAAAACCCCATGTAAAACATATCATGCACACTCCAAGTGGTCAAAAAAAAAATCATTTAAGATATAGCCTTATAGATTGGACAAGTGGTGGACCTTAACACCCAGATATTCTTCATATAATGATATAGAGTGAAAAACTGGTGAATCTTGAGACCAAACCATGCTACTAGCGATAATAGCTTGGACAAGTGGTGGACCTTGAAAGTAAACCCCCCATCTACGAAATATCGTGGGTTTAAGGTATTTCGATGGAGCCTAGCATCTTGGAGACATCGTGCATCTTGCTTCTCTTCATGTTTCAATGGAGCCTATCTTGGACAAATGGTGGAGCATCCTTCTCTCCATGTTTCAATGGACCCTAGCTTGGACAAGTGGTGGACCTTTGCTTCTCTCTATTATTCAATAGAGTTAGCTTGGACAAGTGGTGGACCTTGGAACCAAACCCCCATTTAAAACCTATCATGGTCACTCCAAGTGGTGAGAAAGAATAACCTTTAAGATATAGCCTTATAGGTTGGACAAGTGGTGGACCTTAACACCCTAATATTCTTAATATAATGACATAGAGTGAAAAAGTGGTGAATATTGAGACAAAACCACTCGCTACTAGCACTAATAGCTTGGACAAGTGGTGGACCTTGAACGTAAACCCCCCATGTTTCAATAGAGTTAGCTTCGACAAATGGTGGAGCATCCTTCTCTCCATGTTTCAATGGAGCCTACCTTAGACAAGTGGTGGACCTTTGCTTCTCTCTATGATTAAATAGAGTTAGCTTGGACAAGTGGTGGACCTTGGAACCAAATCCCCATGTAAAACCTATCATGGTCACTCCAAGTGGTAATAAAGAATAACCTTTAAGATGTAGGCTTATAGGTTGGACAAGTGGTGGACCTTAACACGCGCATATTCTTAATATAATGACATAGAGTGGAAAAATGGTGAATCTTGAGACAAAACCACTCATGCTACTAGTGATAATAGCTTGGACAAGTGGTGGACCTTGAATGTAAACCCCTCATCTACGACATATCGTGGGATTAATGTTTTTCAATGGAGCCTAGCATCTTGGAGACATGGTGCACCTTGCTTCTCCTCATGTTTCAATGGAGCCTACCTTGGAAAAATGGTGGAGCATCCTTCTCTCCATGTTTCAATGGACCCTAGCTTAGACAAGGGGTGGATCTTTGCTTCTCTCTATGTTTCAATAGAGTTAGCTTGGACAAGTGGTGGACCTTGGAACAGAACCCCCATGTAAAACCTATCATGGTCACTCCAAGTAGTAAGAAAGAATAACCTTTAAGATGTAGCCTTATAGGTTGGACAAGTGGTGGACCTTAACACCCACATATTCTTAATAAAAGTGGTGAATCTTGAGACCAAACCACTCAGGCTACTAGCAATAATAGCTTGGACAAGTGGTGGAACTTGAATGTAAACCCCTCATCTACGAAATATCGTGGGTTTAATGTATTTCGATGGAGCCTAGCATCTTGGAGACATGGTGCAGCTTGCTTCTCGTCATGTTTCAATGGAGCCTATCTTGGACAAATGGTGGAGCATCCTTCTCTCCATGTTTCAATGGACCCTAGCTTGGACAAGTGGTGGACCTTTGTTTCTCTCTATGTTTCAATAGAGTTAGCTTGGACAAGTGGTGGACCTTGATACCAAACCCCCATGTAAAACCTATCATAGTCACTCCAAGTGGTAATAAAGAATAACCTTTAAGATGTAGCCTTATAGGTTGGACAAGTGGTGGAACTTAACACATGCATATTCTTAATATAATGACATAGAGTGGAAAAGTGGTGAATCTTGAGACCAAACCACTCAGGCTACTACCAATAATAGCTTGGAAAAGTGTTGGACCCTGAATGTAAACCCCTCATCTACGACATATCGTGGGTTTAATGTTTTCCGATGGAGCCTAGCATCTTGGAGACATGGTGCACCTTGATTCTCCTCATGTTTCAATGGAGCCTACCTTCGACAAATGGTGGAGCATCCTTCTGTCCATGTTTCAATGGACCCTAGCTTGGACAAGTGGTGGACCTTTGCTTCTCTCTATTATTCAATAGAGTTAGCTTGGACAAGTGTTGGACCTTGGAACCAAACCCCCATGTAAAACCTATCATGGTCACTCCAAGTGGTGAGAAAGAATAACCTTTAAAATATAGCCTTATAGGTTGGACAAGTGGTGGACCTTAACAGCCTAATATTCTTAATAAAAGTGGTGAATCTTGAGAGCAAACCACTCAGGCTATAACCAATAATAGCTTGGACAAGTGGTGGACCTTGAATGTAAACCCCTCATCTACGAAATATCGTGGGTTTAATGTATTTCGATGGAGCCTAGCATCTTGGAGACATGGTGCAGCTTGCTTCTCCTCATGTTTCAATGGACCCTACCTTGGACAAATGGTGGAGCATCCTTCTCTCCATGTTTCAATGGACCCTAGCTTGGACAAGTGGTGGACCTTTGTTTCTCTCTATGTTTCAATAGAGTTAGCTTGGACAAGTGGTGGACCTTGGAACCAAACCCCCATGTAAAACCCATCATGGTCACTACAAGTGGTAATAAAGGATAACCTTTAAGATGTAGCCTTATAGGTTGGACAAGTGGTGGACCTTAACACGCGCATATTCTTAATATAATGACATAGAGTGGAAAAGTGGTGAATCTTGAGACCAAACCACTCAGGCTACTACCAATAATAGCTTGGAACAGTGTTGGAACTTGAATGTAAACCCCTCATCTATGACATATCGTGGGTTTAATGTTTTTCGATGGAGCATAGAATCTTGGAGGCATGGTGCACCTTGCTTCTCCTCATGTTTCAATGGAGCCTACCTTGGACAAATGATGGAGCATCATTCTCTCCATGTTTCAATGGACCCTAGCTTAGACAAGGGGTGGACCTTTGCTTCTCTCTATGTTTCAATAGAGTTAGCTTGGACAAGTGGTGGACCTTGGAACCAAACCCCCATGTAAAACCTATCATGGTCACTCCAAGTAGTAAGAAAGAATCACCTTTATGATGTAGCCTTATAGGTTGGACAAGTGGTGGACCTTAACACCCACATATTCTTAATAAAAGTGGTGAATCTTGAGAGGAAACCACTCAGGCTACTAGCAATAATAGCTTGGACAAGTGGTGGACCTTGAATGTAAACCCCTCATCTATGAAATATCGTGGGTTTAATGTATTTGGATGGAGCCTAGCATCTTGGAGACATGGTGCAGATTGCTTCTCGTCATGTTTCAATGGAGCCTATCTTGGACAAATGGTGGAGCATCCTTCTCTCCATGTTTCAATGGACCCTAGCTTGGACAAGTGGTGGAACTTTGTTTCTCTCTATGTTTCAATAGAGTTAGCTTGGACAAGTGGTGGACCTTGGAACCAAACCCCCATGTAAAACCTATCATGGTCAATCGAAGTGGTAATAAAGAATAACCTTTAAGATGTAGCCTTATAGGTTGGACAAGTGGTGGACCTTAACACGCGCATATTCTTAATATAATGACATAGAGTGGAAAAGTGGTGAATCTTGAGACCAAACCACTCAGGCTACTACCAATAATAGCTCAGGCTACTACCAATAATAGCTTGGACAAGTGGTGGACCTTGGAACCAAACCCCCATGTAAAACCTATCATGGTCACTCGAAGTGGTAATAAAGAATAACCTTTAAGATGTAGCCTTATAGGTTGGACAAGTGGTGGACCTTAACACGCGCATATTCTTAATATAATGACATAGAGTGGAAAAGTGGTGAATCTTGAGACCAAACCACTCAGGCTACTAGCGATAATAGCTTGGAGAAATGGTGGACCTTGAAAGTAAACCCCCCATCTACGAAATATCGTGGGTTTAGGGTATTTCGATGGAGCCTAGCATCTTGGAGACATCATGCATCTTGCTTCTCTTCATGTTTCAATGGAGCCTATCTTGGACAAATGGTGGAGCATCCTTCTCTCCATGTTTCAATGGACCCTATCTTGGACAAGTGGTGGACCTTTGTTTCTCTCTATGTTTCAATAGAGTTAGCTTGGACAAGTGGCGGACCTTGGAACCAAACCCCCATGTAAAACCTATCATGGTCACTCCAAGTGGTAATAAAGAATAACCTTTAAGATGTAGCCTTATAGGTTGGACAAGTGGTGGACCTTAACACGTGCATATTCTTAATATAATGACATAGAGTGGAAAAGTGGTGAATCTTGAGACCAAACCACTCAGGCTACTACCAATAATAGCTTGGACAAGTGTTGGACCTTGAATGTAAACCCCTCATCTACGACATATCGTAAGTTTAATGTTTTTCGATGGAGCCTAGCATCTTGGAGACATGGTGCACCTTGCTTCTCCTTATGTTTCAATGGAGCCTACCTTGGACAAATGGTGGAGCATCCTTCTCTCCATGTTTGCATGGACCCTAGCTTAGACAAGGGGTGGACCTTTGCTTCTCTCTATGTTTCAATAGAGTTAGCTTGGACAAGTGGTGGACCTTGGAACCAAACCCCCATGTAAAACCTATCATGGTCACTCCAAGTAGTAAGAAAGAATACCCTTAAAGATGTAGCGTTATAGGTTGGACAAGTGGTGGACCTTAACACCCACATATTCTTAATAAAAGTGGTGAATCTTGAGACCAGAACACTCAAGCTACTAGCAATAATAGCTTGGACAAGTGGTGGACCTTGAATGTAAACCCCTCATCTACAAAATATTGTCGGTTTAATGTATTTCGATGGAGCCTAGAATTTTGGAGACATGGTGCAGCTTGCTTCTCGTCATGTTTCAATGGAGCCTATCTTGGACAAATGGTGGAGCTTCCTTCTCTCCATGTTTCAATAGACCCCTGCTTGGACAAGTGGTGGACCTTTGTTTCTCTCTATGGTTCAATAGAGTTAGCTTGGACAAGTGGTGGACCTTGGAACCAAACCCCTATGTAAAACCTATCATGGTCACTCCAAGTGGTAATAAAGAATAACCTTGAAAATGTAGCCTTATAGGTTGGACAAGTGGTGGACCTTAACACGCGCATATTCTTAATATAATGACATAGAGTGGAAAAGTGGTGAATCTTGAGACCAAACCACTCAGGCTACTACCAATAATAGCGTGGACAAGTGTGGACCTTGAATGTAAACCCCTCATCTACGACATATCGTGGGTTTAATGTTTTTCGATGGAGCCTAGCATCTTGGAGACATGGTGCACCTTGATTCTCCTCATGTTTCAGTGGAGACTACCTTGGACTAATGGTAGAGCATCCTTCTCTCCATGTTGCAATGGACCCTAGCCTAGACAAGGGGTGGACCTTTGCTTCTCTCTATGTTTCAATAGAGTTAGCTTGGACAAGTGGTGGACCTTGGAACAGAACCCCCATGTAAAACCTATCATGGTCACTCCAAGTAGTAAGAAAGAATAACCTTTAAGATGTAGCCTTATAGGTTGGAAATGTGGTTGACCTTAACACCCACATATTCCTAGTAAAAGTGGTGAATCTTGAGACCAAACCACTCAGGCTACTAGCAATAATAGCTTGTACAAGTAGTGGACCTTGAATGTAAACCCCTCATCTACGAAATATCGTGGGTTTAATGTATTTCGATGGAGCCTAGCATCTTGGAGACATGGTGCAGCTTGCTTCTCATCATGTTTCAATGGAGCCTATCTTGGACAAATGGTGGAGCATCCTTCTCTCCATGTTTCAATGGACCCTAGCTTGGACAAGTGGTGGACCTTTGTTTCTCTCTATGTTTCAATAGAGTTAGCTTGGACAAGTGGTGGACCTTGGAACCAAACCCCCATGTAAAACCTTTCATGGTCACTCCAAGTGGTCAGAAAGAATAACCATTAAGATATAGTCTTATAGGTTGGACAAGTGGTGGACCTTAATACCCAAATATTCTTAATATAATGACACAGAGTGAAAAAGTGGTGAATCTTGAGACCAAACCCTTCATGCTACTAGCATTAATAGGTTGGACAACTGGTGGATCTTGAATGTAAACCTTCCATGTTTCAATAGAGTTAGCTTCGACAAATGGTGGAGCATCCTTCTCTCCATGTTTCAATGGAGCCTAGCTTGGACAAGTGGTGGACCTTTTGCTTCTCTCTATGAGAAGAATAAAGTTAGCTTGGATAAGTGGTGGACCTTGGAACCAAACCCCTATGTAAAACATATCATGGACATTTCAAGTGGTGAGAAGGAATACCCTTTAAGATATACCCTTATAGGTTGGACAAGTGGTCGACCTTAACACCTAGAGCTTCTTTATATAATGACATAGAGTGGAAAAGTGGTGAATCTTGAGACCAAACCACTCATGCTACTAGGGATAATAGCTTGGAAAAGTGACTCACCTTGACGTTAAACCCCACATGTAAACAATATCGTGGGTTTAAGGTATTTCAATGGATCCTAGAATCTTGGAGACATGGTGCAACTTGCTTCTTTTCATGTTTCAATAAAGCCTATCTTCCACCAATGGGGGATCATCCTTCTCTAAATGTCTCAGTGGAGCCTAGCTTGGACAAGTGGTGGACCTTTGCTTCTCTCTATGTTTCCATAGAGTTAGCTTGGACAAGTGGTGGAACTTGAAACCAAACCCCCATGTAAAACATATCATGGTCATTCCAAGTGGTGAGAAATAATACCCTTTAAGATCTAGCCTTATAGGTTGGACAAGTGGTCGACCTTAACTAGATCTTCATAATATAACGACATAGAGTGGAAAAGTGGTAAATCTTGAGACCAAAACCACTCATTCTACTAAGAATAATAGGTTGGACAAGTGGTGGACCTTGAATATAAACCCCATGTACGAAATATCATGGGTTTAAGGTATTTCAATGGAGCCTAGCATCTTGGAGACATGGTGCAGATTGCTTCCCTTCATGTTTCAATGGAGCCTATCTTGGACAAATGGTGGAGCATCCTTCTCTCCATGTTTCAATGGAGCCTAGCTTGGACAAGTGGTGGACCTTTGCTTCTCTCTATGTTTCAATAGAGTTAGCTTGGACAAGTGGTGGGTCTTGGAACCAAACTCCCATGTAAAACCTATTTTGGTAACTCCAAGTGGTGAGAAAGAATAAAGTTTAAGATATAGCCTTATAGGTTGGACAAGTGGTGGACCTTAGCACCCAGATATTTTTAATAGAATGACATAGAGTGGAAAAATGAATCTTGAGACCAAACCACTCATGCTACTAGAGATAATAGGTTGGACAAGTGGTGGACCTTGAATGTAAAGCCCCCATGTACAAAATATCATGGGTTTGAGGTATTTCAATGGAGCCTAGCATCTTGGAGACATGGTGTAGCTTGCTTCTCTTCATGTTTCAATGGAGCGTATCTTGGACAAATGGTGGAGCATCCTTCTCTCCATGTTTCAATGGACCCTAGCTTGGACAAGTGGTGGACCTTTGATTCTCGCTATGTTTCAATAGAGTTACCTTGGACAAGTGGTGGACCTTGTAACAAAACCCCCATGTAAAACCTATGCTGGTCACTCCAAGTGGTGAGAAAGAATAACCCTAAAGATATAGCCTTATAGGTTGGACAAGTGGTGGACCTTAACACCCAAATATTCTTAATATAATGACATAGAGTGAAAAAGTGGTGAATCTTGAGACCAAACCACTCATGCTACTAGCGTTAATAGGTTGGACAAGTGGTGGACCTTGAATGTAAACCCCCCATATTTCAATAGAGTTAGCTTCGACAAATGGTAGAGGATCCTTATCTCCATGTTTCAATGGAGCCTAGCTTGGACAAGTGGTGGACCTTTGTTTCTCTCTATGTTTCAATAGAGTTAGCTTGGACAAGTGGTGGACCTTGGAGCCAAACCCCCATGTAAAACATATCATGGACATTTGAAGTGGTCAGAAAGAATACCCTTTAAGATATACCCTTATAGGTTGGACAAGTGGTCGACCTTAACACCCAGATCTTCTTAACGTTGTGAGCGGGATGAAAACACACACAGCGCCTCTATAACGACCCGACACACACTCTTGGGAAGATACACACACACACTATGGGGCACCACTCGGCTTAGACAACACACCTGGCCGAGACAGGGAACACACCTCTGGAGTGAGAGGAGAGAGACTATCCACTCGCCCACTCCACACAAACACACACACACACACACACACACACACACACACACACTCAAAAAACTCAGCTCAATAGAGGAGAATTTCTGATGTTTAGATACAAATGAGCTTGGGCCAACACCAATGGGGCAAACAGCTCACACAATATGGGTAAAAGATACCAGATACAATCACAAACTGGAGCAGAAACTTCGCTCATAGGAGAAACTTACACAGAAAAACAGCAGGAAAAGAGTGAGGAATTTGGCAAAATGGACAGCGCCATCGCGTCCGGAACGGCCCAAAACCCCAGTCTACAATGTCAAAGTGCTCAAATCCGACATCGGATGAGCAGTTTACGGCCAAAACAGGCTCCAAAAACCCAAAAAACACACCTGCGGCTGTTCCTCCTCTCTTCTCCACGTTTTTTCTGGTCTTCTCTCTTTTTTTTTTAGTTCCCACACTTAGATTTATTAGTTGGGCACCCTTGGCCGTTTAGATGACCTCAAACGGACCCCGAATAGGCCAAAAACTGACCTCGCAGTGCATAGTTGTCACCTTTTTGCATCATTCGCACACCTGGCACTCAGCTTTTTTCCAATAATGCACCTCGCCACCACGTGAAGTGGCCCCAAAAAAAGGTCCTCATGATGACCTTTCTGCATAATTCTCATAAGCAAACACCCACGTTGTGTCCGTCCTCATCTGCGTGCAAATATTGACCTCGTTCGCCCTCCTAACGCCACTAGATGCCATCTGACGCACCTGCTTACCTCATGTCGTCAGCCCGCGGATAGCTTCCTCGAGAAGTTTTACGCGCTATAAACTCCTCATTATTGTAGAAAAACAAAGTGGTACTGGTAATAGTGAAAATCGATGCACTATGTACACCCTGTCCTACCTGTACACATGTGGGCCCCACATAACCACATGGCTCTGGAAAATGGGCAATCCTTTATTTGATGCACCATGCATGTGTATGTACATATGCACAATCCCTTGCTCCAAAAAACTCCTGACATAATTTGCCCACCCCCCAGCCTGCTAGAGCATTCATGCTCAGCAGCAGCACTAGTAGATGCTCATTCCACCTGGATCAAAAGGCCAAAGGCATATCGCCTGATTCACAAGAAGCATCATAACACCACACCTACATTTGTCAACAATCAACCAGAATGCACCATAGGCATATCCAACTAACACATCCACCCTGTCTGGAGTTCCAAAATCATAAATATTGCATGCCACATTCAACCCAACCGATAGAGACAACTCAAGTGACTCATCACCTGGCATCTTGGCTTCACCAGCCATAGCAACAACCTGCAAATCATGCACCCAAGTAGCTAAAAGCATTGTGTGAAGGTAAATTTGTTGATATCCAAAGCACAAAAGTATCCGCAAAGCACCACATATCCCTAGCATAGGCATCCACATAGCTGAGATTGGACTCATACATGCCAAACCCCTTCTCATCATCATAAGCATACTCATCATCACACATAACTTCATCCACATCATAATCATGGCTAGCACCACTATCCATAGCTTCTAGCATGGGTTCATCCATCTCCAAGAATACAAATCCCTGCTCTAAACCACAATCATGCTCACAAATCGGTTCAATCACTGCACATACATCAAAATATGGCTTCAAAATAGGATCCACATCCAACAAATCCACAAAATGGCTCTCAACCTTGCCCTCTTCCCTAATTTCCAAGGAACTAGTATCCAAAGATACATGCTCATCATCAATAACCTCAACCTCACACTCACACCCAGAATCACAAGGTACACAAGTATCCAATGCATCCTCTTCAAGACTTTTCAATCCTGTATGCAAAGCATTACTCACCTCTTTAGGCTCTTCCATAAACCTGTCAACCTGCAAGACCTCTTTACGCTTCACAATAGACCTTGGGAAGAAACGAGAAACATCATACGATAGGCTACTTTTCACCTGCTTAGGCTTAACTTCATCTTCATGTCAAATCCATTTTGCACCTTGTATACCTGTACTGATAACCATTTTCCTCAAGACGCTTAAACTTCCATTCCTTGTGCTTTGCAATGCATACCGCATCTTCAAAAGACTCGGGCCTCTCTTCAACTCAACCTCGAACCACAACCTAAGGTGACAAACCATCAACAAAAGAACTTTTCTTCAATGAACAAGGGGGGGTCTCTCCTTAAGAGCAACACACCAACGAGTCCATAAATCTGTAAAACCTTGTACATAGGTATCAACACCCTTGACATGAACCTGCTTAAGAGCATTGAGCTCATTCCATACTGCATTTTGCATCTTCAAAAAACTTGGAAACGCTCTAAAAAAGCTTCTATAAACTGTCAAGACTCAAACCATAAGAAGAGCCACTGCTTCTTTAGCTTCCAATCCATGAACCAAACACGGGCCTCATCTTTCAAAACAATCCAAATAGCCTCAAAATCTTCTCCTCATCACACATTTTGTTGCTTATGCATGCCACCTCGACTTGCTCTAGAAAGTCTTCCGCATCTCACCACTTCTTCCATGAAATTCCGGATAAGAGAAAGCATGTCAGAACCCAATTTACTAATGCTTTGAGAAACTTCGACACACACGTGTTAGAAACCCAAAATTTATTCACTACCCAATTCTCGGAAACTTCAATGGAGCTGAACTTTAGATAAGGACAAACACATGCACATCAAATGAGTTTTCGTAGTTAATCATTGGAATTACAACAGGCAAAGGACATTCAGGATCTCTCTTAATCTTCTTGGCCGAACATAAAGACTTGCGCTGCTGGAAAAAAAGATCTTTCCTGGACACATGAACATTAATCTGAATCCTTTGAGTTAAATGAAATGGAGTGAAATGAGGGCCATTTTGATCATCCATTAAGCCAACCATGAAGCTCCCAAGAAGGCACACCTGAACTTATCCTCTGATTTTTGCCCAAATTTCAGCAGCCATAACAGCATAAATGGCTCACAAATACTAAAAAACCAGCCATCATAACTTGGGAAATTTTCGACAGAGTTTCCCCGAAGTAGAGCAGTAAGAACCCAAAATATAGACTGTCTATGTTTGCATGAACTGCCCGTAGCATCAAGTAGGACTCACTAGTACATAGCCTATGGCGAGGTCACAAAAGGGGTGCTCCAGTACCTGTATCACCGAAAGGATCTCACATTTGAGAATCCCCCAGCTCAATTAAAACCTCACGCTATCGACCCTCACACGAAGGCTAATGCAAATCGCATATAGTCAAGTCTCAGAAATGAACTATCTTCCAGACCAAGTCTCAGAATGGCTGGGACTGCCAAATAAAACCATTATGGCTCCAAACAAAGGCGTACAATGGCAGTTTCAACAAGTAACGTACAATACAGCAGACAATGCGCTCAAATAGGCGCCAAGTGATGCATTCCCACAACAACTGCAAGTGACCATCACTGCTAGTATTCCTGTACTCCCAACTACCTGTACTGTGTGAATCACCCTGTAACCTGTAACCTGTAACCTGTAACCTGTAACCTGTAATCTGCAACCTGTAATCCCGAAGCTCAAAGCTCGAAGCTTCGAAGCAGAGGTACTCGAAGAAGATCTCCGTGGGGCGCCAAAGAATGTGAGCGGGATGAAAACACAACAGGCCTCTATAACGACACGACAGACACTCTTGGGAAGATACACAACACACACTATGGGGCACCACTCGGTAGACAACACACCTGGCCGAGACAGGGAACACACCTCTGGAGTGAGAGGAGAGAGACTATCCACTCGCCCACTCCACACAGAAACACACACACACACACACACACTCAAAAAACTCAGCTCACAGAGGAGAATTCTGATGTTTAGATTCAAATGAGCTTGGGCCAACCACTTAATGGGCAAACAGCTCACACAAATATGGGTAAAAGATACCAGATACAATCACATTCTGGAGCAGAAATTCGTAATAGGAGAAACTTACACAGAAAAACAGCAGGAAAAGAGTGAGGAATTGGCAAATGGACAGCGCCATGCGTCCGGAACGGCCAAAACCCCAGTCTTAAATGTCAAAGTGCTCAAATCCGAATCGGATGAGCGCCGTTACGGCCAAAACAGGCTCCAAAAACCACAAAAACACACCTGCGGCTGTTCCTCCTCTCTTCTCCACGTTTTTTCTGGTCTTCTCTCTTTTTTTTTTTAGTTCCCACACTTATATTTATTAGTTGGGCACCCTTGGCCTTTTAGTGACCTCAAACGGACCCGTTTTAGGCCCAAAAACTGACATCGCAGTGATAGTTGTCACCTTTTTGGCATCATTCGCAAACCTGGCACTCAGCTTTTTCCAATAATGCACTCTGCCACCACGTAGAAGTGGCCCAAAAAAAAGGTCCTCATGATGGACCTTTCTGCATAATTCTCATAAGCAAACACCACGTTGTGTCCGTCCTCATCTGCGTGCAAATATTGACCTCGTTCGCCCCTCTGACGCCACTAGATGCCATCTGACGCCAACTGCTTACCTCATGTCGTCAGCCCGCGGATAGCTTCCTCGAGAAGTTTTACGCATGCTATAAAACTCCTCATTAATTGTAGAAAAACAAAGTGGTACTGGTAATAGTGAAAATCGATGCACTATGTACACCCTGTCCTACCTGTACACATGTGGGCCCCACATAACCACATGGCTCTGGAAAATGGGCAATCCTTTATTTGATGCACCATGCATGTGTATGTACATATGCACAATCCCTTGCTCCAAAAAACTCCTGACAACGTAATGACATAGAGTGGAAAAGTGGTGAATCTTGAGACCAAACCACTCATGCTACTAGAGATAATAGGTTGGACAAGTGGTGGACCTTGAATGTAAACTCCCCATGTACAAAATATCGTGGGTTTAAGGTATTTCAATGGATCTTAGCATCTTGGAGACATGGTGCAACTTTCTTCTCTTCATGTTTCAATGGAGCCTATCTTGGAAAAATGGTGGAGCATCCTTCTCTCCATGTTTCAATGGACCCTAGCTTAGACAAGTGGTGGACCTTTGCTTCTCTCTATGTTTCAATAGAGTTAGCTTTGGACAAGTGGTGGAACTTGGAACCAAACCCCCATGTAAAACCTATCATGGTCATTCCAAGTGGTGAGAAAGAATACCCTTTAAGATATAGCCTTATAGGTTGGACAAGTGGTGGACCTTAACACCCAGATCTTCTTAATATAATGACATAGAGTGGAAAAGTGGTGAATCTTGACATCAAACCACTCATGCTACTAGTGATAATAGGTTGGACAAGTGGTGGACCTTGAATGTAAACCCCCCATGTACGAAATATCATGGGTTTAAGATATTTCAATGGAGCTTAGCATTTTGGAGACATGGTGCAGCTTGCTTCTCTTCATGTTTCAATCAAACCTGGCTTGGACAAATGGTGGAGCATCCTTCTCTCCATGTTTCAATGGAGCCTAGCTTGGACAAGTGGTGGACCTTTGATTCTCTCTATGTTTCAATAGAGTTAGCTTGGACAAGTGGTGGACCTTGGAACCATACCCCTATGTAAAACCCATCATGTGCATTCCAAGTGGTGGTAAATAATACCATTTAAGATATAGCCTTATAGGTTGGACAAGTGGTGGACCTTAACACCCAGATCTTCTTAATATAATGACATAGAGTGGAAAAGTGGTGAATCTTGAGACCAAACCACTCATGCTACTAGGGATAATAGGTTGGACAAGTGGTGGACCTTGAATTTAAACCCCACATATACAAAATATCATGGGTTTAAGGTATTTCAATGGAGCCTAGCATCTCAAAGACATGGTGCATCTTGCTTCTCTTCATGTTTCAATGGAGCCTATTTTGGACAAATGGTGGAGCATCCTTCTCTCCATGTTTCAATGGACCCTAGATTGGACAAGTGGTGGACCTTTGCTTCTCTCTATGTTTCAATATAGTTAGCCTATATTAGACAATTAGTAGACCTCGAATCTCTCCATGTTGTCTAGAGCTGAGCTTGGACAAGTGGTGGACCTTACTTCTCCCTTCCCTTAGTTTACTAGCTTAAATGATCACTATGTATACTTGCTTAGATCTAGCTTGAACAAGTGGTGGAACTTGTATTCACACAAACTTAATCCATTACAAAAAAGTATATGTTAAAATAACATTTGGTTTTTTTTGTTTCAGGAAAGATGGCTCCAAAAAAACAGGTTGCAAGGGTTGCTGTCTCAGTTGACTATACTTGCAATGATCTTAGGAAATGGTATTTGGACATACATGGTATAGAGGGTGCACAATTTCATAAGGTGCATCTATTTATTGCCAAAAAGGAGAATGACAGCTTGTTTGAAGATGTTGGACAAGTTGTGGAAGCATCTGTCTCTGTAGTTGATAGTCATCCAGAGGTGGAATGCATTGACATTCTAGTTCCAATGAATCTAGAATTTCAACTATCTCCAGGAGCATATGCATTGGAGCGCATGTCTAGAAACAAAGAAGAGACAATGTTTTCTCGAGGATGGAAGTTTGCAGAATCAAATCCAAATATCACAGCAGATCAACTTCAAAGCTCCATCATTGCCACACTACAACGAAAAAAGGTGAAAGCTTCACGACCACCATCCACAAAGAAGCAAGCAAAAGTGCAGAAAGTAGAAGCTAAGCGAACTAGTTCCATTTTGGATGTAGACAAGGCATCTTTGGCATCCTCATCAACAGAGGGTTCAATGTCAAAGATGAGAATTGTGGATCCAGATGTTTTAGAAGCTGAGGCCATGAAAGGACAAGAAAAAGATACAGGTGGAATGAATAAGTACATAAATTATTTTCCTTTCCAATATAGGGAATTTGATATCCCTATTCAAAATTGTTGGCTTGCTCCTGATCACTATAATGCACGTATTATGGATAAAAAACACGCTGAAAGTGTGTTATTTGGATTTTCACGGAGTACGACCAAGCCTGCAGCATGTGCATATTTGATGCCTGTTCGAAATGCAAAATCAAAGAAGGGGACTCCTTTGGCAGTAGAAGAGGTAGAGGAGCAAAAAATTAAAGATTATCATTATTGGATTCTTGATGGGCAGCATTCAATCTATGCTGCAAAAGTTTTGCTTCACAATGAACAAAACAACAAAGAGATCTTTGAAAGACTGATTAGCGTGTATAAATTTAGAAAGGCTCGCATTGTTGTGAATGCTCCTCCATTTGTTGCAACTGCTATATCTGCCATTGCAAATGAGGAGGCTCAGGCATTGTATGTCAAGCAACCTTACAGCCAAATATTGAGACATTTACGGAGTCAATGGATCTTCTCAGGACGACCACCAAAGGCAGCAAGTGGAATTGCAGAGGGACATGCATCTCGTGCCGGATGGGATGTAAGTTATTTTCTTTGTCTTTTTGATAGTGTTTAATTAACAAATCTTGCTCAATAGTTTAATTATTTCTCTATTTCTTTTTAGGCTTTTCTTCGATTGGCAAGAATGAGTGCAGCAGCAAGTTGGATTGCTAAACAGGCACACATGGTCACGTACTCTGATTTAGTTTATGATTGCTGGATAGAAATCATTGAAAATCTAGAAGAGGAGAATAAGAAACCCCCAACAACTGTATTTAGATACCTTTGTGGCCTTGAGGAATCAGAGGTAAAGACTATTCAAGAAGAGATTAGAGATGAGAAGATTTTACTGTCAAAGAGTGCAAAGGATGGTGATGCAACTGACATGTATGATCGAATCAAGCAGTTGAAGCAAGACAAATTGATTCAAGATGCACTTCTTGAAGGCTTCAACAATTTGAATGAGTCTTCACCATGTAAAGACTGGGAGGAGGTGGTCAAAATGTATAACATCAATGATGTTGTTTATAAAACAATTTTAATGCTATGCGAGGAATGGATCAGATCTAGTTTGACGCGTGGAACAAAGAAAATGGCTTTTCCAGATGGAGCAATAAAATACATGCAATGGGCAATTCACCTTCAAAAGGAGAAAACTGAGCCTAGAGATTTGCCATGGTCAATCTATGTGGTGAGCCTACAAATGGAAGGCAATCTCTACTTGATGCGCCACTTCAATAATAAAGTGCCTATTGGCTTATGTGTTTTAGATATGACAAAAAACGTTGGAGGCAATTTGAAGTGGAGTGAGGAGACATTTAACAATGCTTTGGATGGGATCTTGGCTATTGCTGGAGGGTCAACAGATCCTGGATTTGTCTTTCTTGCATTTGTGGATTTCACTAACTTCACAAAATTGCAATGTGCCTTTCACGCCATGGGAGATAATCTGAGCTACCATTGTTGTGGTGCATTGCATCACTTTCCATCAGCTCCTTGCAAAGGAGCAATTCAATTCCTAACAGTTATTGCCTTCTTGGGACAAGGCAATGCATTTGAAGACCTGAGAAGAAGATCAGAGGAACATCCCATGCCAATTGATTGTTCTCTTCTTCAAGTAGCAGATAACGATATGTCAGATTTGCAATATTTGGAGGCCAAAAAAAGAGCTTTGGTCAAGCACTACATTCGTACATATTGTTTTGAAGACCGCAAGCTTGTTGATGTTTTTGGTGATGGCTCCTTGGTTGCACAAGAAGGAATACAACAGAAAAAAGAAGTTATCTGCTTAATTGATAGTGTGGAGGAGGCAAAAAGCATGGAGACCATGCTGCTAGACTTTGTTAAGTCTCATGAAGATATAGAAAAATGGGCTGGACTTCAACAATCCACTTCGCAATCAGGCGACATTGTGCCTGTTACAGAGGAGTGCTCTCCACAAAGAGAAGAAGAACAACAACAACACCATCCTCTGTCAATGGAGGACTTTTTGGAAATGGAGACACGTATGTTTTGAGTTTCTTGTGCATGTTAGTGTTTCTTGTTACTGATTTGATACTCTTAATGTTAGATTTTGCTTTATATAGTATTGATTGAGTTTGTATTTTTTATCTCAAGCATTCAAGGTTTGAATGTAAATAGTAAATTACTTGAGTTTTTGAATGGTGGATCTGTAGACTAAAACTATAACATTTAATACTCACAAAGACTTAATTACTTAAGAGCTTGAACTCAATAAGTTTTGGACCTTTTATCAATACCCCCTTGATATGATACATTAGATCGTAGCATGGTTAAATGGTGATGCTTCATAAATTGAACCTAGCTTAGACAGGTGCTGGAGCCTAAATTTAAACTAACCTTGCTAGAAGGGAGCTTATGTTTGGACTTTGAGAACTAGCATAAGTAATCAATTAGAGCATAGATTAGACATGTGGTGGTGGCCGGCCTTAGAGACCAAAATCTTAATGAGCTTGGAAAGGTATTTAAGTACTGCAATTTACTTAGTTTTAGTACTCATTAAATGCATAGCTTGACAAAAGGTGGACCTTACATGGATCCTAATTTCAAGAGGTGTGGTAGACCTTCAAAACAAGCTCATATAGCTTGGACATGTGGTAGACCTTGCATGAAGACTAGTTTAGACAAGTGTGGTACACCTTGTAACCAACACCCATTTGTTATATTAGCTTGGACAAGTGGTGGACCTTGCTTTTATGTTTCAATGGAGCATATTTTGGACAGGTGGTAGACCTTGTTTCTCTCCATGCTTCAATGGAGAGAAACTTTAGCTTGGACAAGTGGTGGACCTTGTTTTTATGTTTTAAAGGAGCATATTTCGGACAAGTGGTAGACATAGTTTCTCTCCATGGTTCAATGGAACCCACCTTAGACAAGTGAAGTACCTTGAAACCAAACCCCCATAATACAACCTACTAAATAGGTTGGAAAATTGGTGGGATATGAAACCATCCATGATAGAGCATAGTATAGGTGAAAACGTAGTGGTCCTTATATCAATTACCCATGCATAGCTTGGACAAGTGGTGGACCTTGATTCTCTCTATGTTTCAATGGATCCTATCTTGGACTAGAGATATATCTTACTTAGTTCCATGCTTCAATGGATTGTAGCTTGGATAAGGAGTGGAACTTCAAACAAAACTCCACAGCATAGCATATATTAACAATTCATGGGTTTTATAGAGATTGTCTTGCCTATTTTGGAGAGTTGGTACACCTTTATTCTCCATTCTTCAATGGATCTGAGGTTGGACAAGCGGAGCTGGAGAAGTGGTCAACCTTAAAATGAAACCTCCCATGCTACAACCCATCATAGATCGTATATGTAGTGGACCTTGAAACTCTTTTATGTCCCTAGCTTAGAGAAGCATTGCACTCTTGATTATCTCCATACATGAAGGCAAGGTTGGACAAGTGGTGGACCTTCAAACCAGAATCTCTATGCAATAATAGGCAAGTGGTGGAGCTTGTTTTCTCCATGTTCCAATGGAGCCTAGCTTAGACAAACAATGGAGCTTGCTTCTCTACATGTTCCAATGGACCATAGCTTAGACAAGTGGTAGACCTTGAAAAACACCCCCCGTATACAACATATTATGGGGTTTTCATGTTTCAATGGCTCCTAGCTTGGACAAATGGTAGAGCTTGCTTCTCTTTATGTTTCAATGGATCCAGTCTTAGCCAAGGGGTGGACCTTGAAACAAGAATCCCCCCCCCCACCCCCATGTACAACGTATTATGGGTTTTGAAAGCACTGGGAGAAAATAATAGCTTTGATAAGTGGTGGACCTTGCTTCTCTCCATGCTTCAATGGAGCCGAGGTTGGACACATGTTGGAGAGAAGATGGTTGCCCATGAAATAAGACCATGCATGCTATAATCAATCATATGTTGTACACATGGTGGACCTTGCAATTGTTTTATATGCCTAACTTGGACAAGTGGAGGACCCTTGATTACCTCCAGATATCAACAACAAGCCAAGTTTGGACAAGTGTAGTACCACCAAACCAGAATCTATATGCTACAATAGAGTATAGGTAGGACACGCGATGAACCTTGATATCAAACCATCCATGCTACTAGAGATGATAGGTTTCACATGTGGTGGAACCTTGTATCAATGTTCTATGTGTAGTTTTTGACTAGTGATAGACCTTGAAACTAATCCCTCTAGGCTACAAGAAAAAAGAGATGGATGAGGAGGCTAGACTACTTTTGTTGCATCAATGCATCCCATGTTACCACATATACTATAGGGTTCTTGGATAAGTGTTGGATCTTGTGTCAATGCTCCATGTCTAGCTTGGACAAGTGGTGGACCTTGGTTCTCTCTATGCTTCAAATGGGCAATAGATTGGAGACACAGTGGCCTTTTTTTTCCAATGATTTTATTTTTTGGAAACCTTGGAGGCACCATGTAAGAGGCACTCTAAGTCTTCCATACAATGGACCTATTGGACTATAAAATAATGATATCTTTCTTTGATATTGTCATTATTTTATGCATAATATTTTCTTCTTTTTGCAGACACAAAGGAGTTAAGTGATATAAAAACTAGATGTATTTCACACTATGATTGGCATGAAGATCCTTTTGGGACACCAACTTTTCCTATTCCCAAAGATGTAATTTTCCATATTAACGGTGTGGATTTTGAAGTGCGACTTTCATGTATTGAAGGAGCTGGTTATGGGCTATTTGTGCATACTACCCTGGAAAGTGGTTTGACTATTCTAAACTATGGAGGGCATAAGTATAGATTTCAAGACTGGAAAAAGATATGCAAAATATTTCCAAGAGCTTATAAATATTCTCTTCTAGAGGATCCAAACATAGAAGAAGAGGAAGATCAATCATACATTATTGGTTGTGTAGAAGAAGGAAACGTGTCGGGCTATATAAATAGTTCTCACAGTACAAATGTCTGTCCCAACGTACGCTATACATTTGATCCAAATTTGCCACCTTGGCATAAATGCACCTCTTCACACATCAAGTCAGAAGAATATGGCCATGTATGCATTGAGACTATTTGTCAAGTTGAAGCAGGAGAAGAGTTGTTTGCTGACTATAACTTTACTTGACATTGTAAAGTATTGTACATGGATGGAAATCTCAAGTACATGCATCATTTTCATTTTTCATGGATGAAATCTCAAGTGAATATAACATTTGATTATTGTTTAGTTTATGCTCAACGAGAATCTAGAGTGCTCTTATGCTTTGTGTGTTGTCTAACATATTTGACTACCTTGGCCATAGAATCTTGATTCTACTCTAGATTTGTGATAAATCTTACCAAAATTTAATCAATGTCTAGGTTGGACAAGTGGTGGGGCTTCAAACATTACTGTCTTAAACAAGTGGAGTTATCTTACTTGAATAAGTGGTGGCCTTTGAATCCAAATCTCTAATTATTTTCTTGTAGTCTAGGTTGGACATTTGGTGGACCTTGTATCCATGTTTCCTCAACAAGGGTGGCTTTTAGTTTTCACTTTAAGTACTCATCTTTAATAAAGTGTAGGATGGAAAATGTTGAGTTAGTAGATTGTATTTTAGACAAGTGGTGTTTGGTGTACGAATGCTGAAAATGGTTGCAAGGATTCTAACAACGACTTTACCTTAAATAAATTTCTTACTAGGAGTTCTACATATAAATATGGTGAATAAAATTCTAGTGGTTTTGAGATACCATTTGTGTGTGTGTTTTCTTAGATTCACAAACTGGGATGGATAATGCTCCTATGGTTCAGTCAACAACTATAGAATCCATAGATTCTATGGTTTCTAAAGTGCCCAAGATGGATGATATTTCTATACTAGAGTCTAGTGTTGTGCAACTTGAGCAAGCTTCCAATAATGAGAACCAAGAAATCGATGCTTCAAAAATGCAACATACATCAAAAGAGACTGAAAAGTCCACTCACGAGCTATTGCCAATTGGTACTACGTCATGTAGCGTAGATGTTGAGAAATCCATGCTTACAATTATATTGGATTTAAATGGTCTATTGTTGAAACGTTCCCCTCAACCATCCTCACACCACAACTCAGTGCAAATGGATTCAAAAAGATATATTATACTCAGGCCAGGTTGCATCCAATTCTTGAAGACTATTTTACAAAGGTTTAATGTTGCAATTTGGTCGACAGCTACTAGGAATAATGTGTATCAAATCCTTGCAGCACTAAACAACTTAGCTGAGGATACATTGCCTTTCTTTGCAATTTGGTCGCAAGATGTTTGCTACACCGCTCAAACTCAAAAATTGTTTAGACCCGACAATCCAAACGTTGAGGCAATGTTCAAGCCTCTAGCCAAAATTGCCATGGGGTTTGAATGTGATCCACAAAGAACAGTGCTTATTGATGACTCTCCTTACAAGGGATGTATTTCACCAGCAAACAATTGCATTTTTCCACCACAATTTGATGCTGAGAAGATGGTTGACAATATGCTCTTGGAGGAGCTACTGCCATACTTGATTCAGCTTGATGAGAGAAGGGATGTGCGTGATTTAATTGCTTCTAATCGTTATGGACAACCTATAGTGACAAATGATAGTGAATACAAACAAATCATGGAGTATTGGAAGCAGAAAAATGATGTTTGGTCAGCTAAGGTGTTCTTTACAAGAAGAATACCACCTGCAAAAGGTGACAGAGATGAAACTATCATTGAAGATGCAAGTGACACAAGCCACCGCAATGAAATGAGAAGAGCCCAAATACAAGAGATCTTGGCAAAGGAGCGTACACCCATTGAAAGCATGAAGGCGTCACAATTGACCACTTTAGCTAGGCAATTGGGTTGTAACACAAAAGGAGTTTTGAAGGCAACCACAGCAAAGGCTTATATAAATAAGGTGAAAGCTGAGAACAATCTTCTAAGGCTGGATAGAAAGCAACCCTAAGGTACTAGTGACATGTCATATATTCTTGATACACATGCTTGAACACTCATGTGCATGGTATCTAACAAATCTTTCTTTTTATTCCTTCTTGCAGGATCTTACAAAGGATACTACTAGATGGAGCTCAATCAATAGAGATTTTGATATTTTTGCTCAAAATAATGAAGCAGTCACCTACATTTTTTGTTTATCAATTTCTTGAGAGACTTTATTTTAGTTTGTAATCATCAAATGAAATGAAAAGTATCCTTCTTATTAAGATTGTTGATCTTTTTCTTGTTCAAACCTTTCAATTGTGATTTATAGTTTTGTTAGCATGAGATTGTGCTTTTTTAGTTTGAAAAAAACTGTCAAAGATCCAAGTCTTTTTGGCTTTACTTAAGTTATTAATTGTGAAAGATCCAAGTCTTTTTGCTTTACTTAAGTTATTGATTGCCTATGTAATAGTCCTTAAAACAATATCGGATGGCTTTCTTGCTCCCATGTCTCACATTGGTCTTTAGGTAAGACAAGTGGTGACCTTGAAAGTATGGTCTCATATCTCGATCAAGTGAAGAGACATGAAGCTTAAATATCACTACTATGTATCTAGTGTTAAACTCCATCGAGACAAAGACTAGATAGCCAAATTGCAGTCGAGTTTAAGTGAAAAATCCATTTGAGCTAAGGTAAAACTTATAGTGCCTCATTTTTCTAGGATTCTACCCCATCAAGGAAGTTAGAATCTAGCACAAACCAATTAAGACTCTTTTGGAGCCTAGATAGGACAATTCGTGGAACTTATGAAACTTATTATTGAGTTAGAGTCTAGTTTAGATAAGCAAAAGATCTTCAAACCACACTTGACTTTCTTACTATTCAATATTCAAAGTCCCTTGAGGCTAACAAATTACATACCCACTTGTAACCTAACTAATGAGTAATTATATAGATCTAAGCAAGTATATATAATGAGTCTTCAAACTAATAATCCAAGGGAAGAGAGTAGCAAGGTCCACTACTTGTCCAAGCTCAGCTCTAGACAACATAGAAAATTAGTTCTACTAATTGTCTAATTATAGGCATGGAGAAATGATAGAAGGTTGACCCTTGTCCAACCTCATCTCAGTAAGTAAGATTTTTTTGGCCTTAAGATTCACCATGTAACCCACCTATACATCATTGTATTATGAAGAGTAAAAAAAGCCAAGCACCGTCCAATAGTCCAAGCTAGTTCTAAAATCCACATGGATAATAAGCAAGCCACCATTTGTCGAATCTCTCTTCCATTAAAACATGAAAAACTCATCTATGTTGTACAGGGGACTTTTTTCCAAGGTCCACCACTTGTCCAAGCTAGGATCCCTAGTAGCACGAGTGGTTTGGTCTCAAGATACACCACTTGTACACTCTATGTCATTATATTAAGAAGAACTATGTATTAAGGTCCACCACTTGTCCAACCTATAAGGTTATATCTTAAATGGTATCCTTTCTCACCACTTGAAATTCCCATGATATGTTTTACATGGGGGTTTCATTCCAAGGTCCACCACTTGTCCAAGCTAACTCTATTCAAACATAGAGAGAAGCAAAGGTCCACCACTTGTCCAAGCTAACTCTATTCAAACATAGAGAGAAGCAAAGGTTCACCACTTGTCAAAGCTAGGCTCCGTTGAAGTATGGAGAGAAGTAACCTCCATCATTTTTCCAAGATAGGTTCCATTCAAACATGGAAAGAATCAAGATCTACCATGTCTCCGAGATTCTAGGCTCCATTGAAACACCCTAAAACCATGATATTTTGTACATGGGGTGTTTACATTCAAGGTCTACCACTTCTCTAGCATGAGTGATTTGGTCTTAAGATTCACCACTTATCCACTCTATGTCATTATATTAAGAATAACTGGGTGTTAAGGTCCACCACTTGTCCAACCTATAAGGGTATATCTTAAATGGTATCCTTCACCACTTGTCAAGGTCCATCACCACTTTTCCAACCTATAAGGTTATATCTTGAATGATGTTTTTCCTCATCACTTGTAATGTCCATGCTATGTTTTACAAAGGGGTTTTGTTCCAAGACCCACCACTTGTCCAAGCTAACTCCATTAAAACATAGAGAGAAGCAAAGGTCCACCACTTGTCCAAGATAGGCTCCATTGAAACATGGAGAGAAGGATGATCCACCATTTCTCCAAGATAGGTTCCATTGAAACATTGAGAGAAGCAATCTCCACCATGTCTCCAAGCTAGGCTCCATTGAAATACCCTAAACCCATAATTTTGTACATGAGGGGTTTACATTCAAGGTCCACCACTTGTCCAACCTATTATCCCTAGTAGCAAGAGTGGTTTGGTCTCAAGATTCACCACTTGTACACTCTATGTCATTATATTAAGAAGAAATATGTGTTAAAGTCCACCACTTGTCCAGCCTATAAGGTTATATTTTAAATAGTATCCTTTCTCACCACTTGAAATGCCCATGATATGTTTTACATGGGGGTTTCATTCCAAGGTCCACCACTTGTCCAAGCTAACTCTATTAAAACATATAGAGAAAGAAAGGTCCACCACTTGTCCAAGCTAGGCTCATTGAAACATGGAGAGAAGGAACCTCCACTGTTTCTCCTAGATAGGCTCCATTGAAACATGGAGAGAAATAAGCTCCACCATGTCTCCAAGTTGCTAGGCTCCATTGAAATACCCAATACCCATAATTTTTTGTACATGGGGGGTTTACATTCAAGGTTCACCACTTGTCCAACCTA
Source organism: Adiantum capillus-veneris (assembly GCF_014529385.1). NCBI lineage: Eukaryota > Viridiplantae > Streptophyta > Polypodiopsida > Polypodiales > Pteridaceae > Adiantum > Adiantum capillus-veneris. The sequence goes on from NC_140936.1 coordinate 71,511,742, forward strand.
TTATCCCTAGTAGGTTTGGTCTCATGATTCACCACTTGTCCACTCTATGTCATTATATTAAGAGGAATTAGGTGTTAAGGTCCACCACTTGTCCAACCTATAATGTTATAGCTTGAATGGTATTTTTTCTCACCACTTGTAATGCCCATGACATGATTTACATGGGGGTTTTGTTCCAAGGTACACCACTTGTCCAAGATAAATCTATTGAAACATAGAGAGAAACAAAGGTCCACCACTTTTCCAAGCTAGGCTGCATTGAAACATGGACCTTAATACCAAATTATTTCTAGTAGCATGAGTGATATTTTGTACATGGGGCGTTTACATTCAAGGTCCACCACTTGTCCAACCTATTTCCCTAGTAGGTTTGGTCCCAATTTCACCACTTATCCACTCTATGTCATTATATTAAGAATAATTGGGTGTTAAGGTCCACCACTTGTCCAACCTATAAGGTTATATATTGAATGGTATTTTTTCTCACCACTTGTAATGCCCATGATATGTTTTACATGGGGTTTTTGTTCCAAGGTCCACCACTTTTCCAAGATAACTCTATTCAAACATAGAGAGAAACAAAGGTCACACACTTGTCCAAGCTAGGCTCCATTGAAACATGGAGAGAATGATGCTGCACCATTTATCCAAGATAGGCTGCATTGAAACATGGAGAGAAGCAAGCTTTACCATGTTTCCAAGCTAGGCTCCATTGAAACACTCTAGGGGTTTTATTTCAAGGCCCACCACTTGTTTAACCTATTATCCCTAGTAGCATGAGTGGTTTGGTTTCAAGATTCACCACTTGTACACTCTATGTCATTATATTGTGTTAAGGTCCACCACTTGTCCAACCTATAAGGTTATATCTTAAATGGTATCCTTTCTCGCCACTTGAAATGCCCATGATATGTTTTACATGGGAGTTTCATTCCAAGATCCACCACTTGTCCAAGCTAACCATATTCAAACATAGAGAGAAACAAAGGTCCACGACTTGTCCAAGCTAGGCTCCATTGAAACATGGAGAGAAGGAACCTCCACCATTTCTCCTAGATAGGCTCCATTAAAACATGGAGAGAAGTAAGTTCCACCATGTCTCCAAGATGCTAGGCTCCATTGAAATACGCAAAACCCATGATATTTTGTACATGGGTGATTTACATTCAAGGTCAACCATTTCTCCAACCTATTATCCCTAGTAGGTTTGGTCTCACAATTCACCACTTTTCCACTATATGTCATTATAATAAGAGGAATTGGGTGCTAAGGTCCACCACTTGTCCAGCCTATAAGGTTATACTTGAATGGTATTTTTTCTCACCACTTGTAATGCCCATGACATGCTTTACATGGGGGTTTTGTTCCAAGGTTCACCACTTGTCCAAGCAAATTCTATTGAAACATAGAGAGAAACAAAGGTCCACCACTTTTCCAAGCTAGGCTCCATTGAAACATGGACCTTAATACCAAATTATTCCTAGTAGCATGAGTAATATTTTGTACATGGGGGTTTGCATTCAAGGTCCACCACTTGTCCAACGTACTTTTCCTAGTAGGTTTGGTCGCAAGATTCACCACTTGTCCACTCTATGTCATTATATTAATAATAATTGGGTGTTAAGGTCCACCACTTTTCCAACCTATAAGGTTATATATTGAATGGTATTTTTTCTCACCACTTGTAATGTCCATGATATGTTTTACATGGGGATTTTGTTCCAAGGTCCACCACTTGTCCAAGCTAAATCTGTTCAAACATAGAGAGAAACAAACGTGCACCACTTGTCCAAGGTAGGCTCCATTGAAACATGGAGAGAATGATGCTCCACCATTTATCCAAGATAGACTCCATTGAAACATGGAGAGAAGTAAGCTCCACCATGTTTCCAAGATGCTAGAGTCCATTGAAATATCCAAAAACCCCTGATACTTTGTACATGGGGGGTTTACATTCAAGGTCCACCACTTGTCCAACCTATTATCCCTAGTAGCATGAGTGGCTTGGTCTCAGGATTCACCACTTGTCCACTCTATATCATTATATTAAGAAAAATTGGGTTTCCATATCTAAATGGATCTTTGCTTGGATAAGTGGTAGACCTTGAGACCTAAATACCCATTCTACACTAGAGCATTGGTTAAGCCTTATACACTTCAAGCATACCTTTAACAACAAGTAGTAGTTATTAGTTGACTTAAGTCTAGTTGAACTCCATGGTATTGAGAGTAAGAGAGAGTGTAGCATAAAAAAGAGTCAGGATTTTAATTTGACTTTCTTTCTATTAATGAGTAGATCATAGATGGATTTTGGTATCTAATAAAACCTTAGGGTAGACAATGTAAAACTCATGTCTATTGTTGTGTTTGCATTAAGTGTTCTTGTTCTTTAATTTCAGAACCATTACAGAAAAATGGATTGGCTATATGCTGGCATAAATTGAAGAAAACTATTGAATTACCCATCCAACCTCCTCCAAGACCTTGTCCAAGGAATGAATCACCTCTTTATCACCTACCACTTGCTTTCAAGGACATCAAAAGAGTACTTATCTTGGATCTAGAGGGGTTACTTCTCAAGACAGTTGAAATGAAACATGGAGATTCTATGCCATCTTGGGCTCAACACATGCGACTTGTGGAGGACAAAGAGGAAGTTTATCATGTGGTGCGACCAGACGCACAAAGTTTTTTGGATTTTTGTGCTGAATACTTTGAGCTATGGATATGGAGTTTCTATAACTTAACAAGGGTGCAACGCATCACACAAAAGTGTTTTCCTGAGCAGTATACCAAGTTCAAGGTGTTTATGATTTACAAGGGTTTATCACAAAAATCTGAGTGATATTTAGAAGATATTTGAGGATTTGGATGCAAACAATACCTTAATTTTTGATGACACTCCATATAGGGTGATGTGGAACATGCCAGGGACATATCTTATATTTCCAAAGATGTGGAGGCAAACTTCTGAGCAACTTCAAAACTTCTTGCAGAGAACCATAATTCCATGGTTGGTAGGATGGTTGTATGCAAGAGATAAGGAAGTCTATACATACAACACAATTGTAAATCAGTATAGTGATTCTGAGACAAATTATGTCCTTGGTGTGTACTTGTCAACACGAAAGCATTGAATAAATATGGCTATAAGATGCTTTTTTTATTCTAGTGTGTATCTTTCAACATTTGTATAATTTGATATAGTCTTTTTTTTTTTTTATAAAGGTGTGTCAATTTTATGAACACTTGAATGGAGTGCAACCTACTCTAAGGGGACTTCAATGTACTATTGGAGTGCATCCTATTGTAAGGGGACTCTGATGTATTGCTAGAGTGCACCCAAATTTTTGGGGACTCGTTTTTTATTTGATTGGGGCCTATGTTGGGTCATATAGTAAAAGAAATTCATTTTTTGTCAATTCATATCGAGGTTGCATTTATTTGGAACTATGAAAGAATTGATGTTTGATGTCAAAATAAAACTTGTAAGTGTGGATCAGAGAATTCATGGACTTTAAATATGTGAGAGGGATCTTTTTCTTGGGCACAAATGTTTGCTTCAAGAATTTTGTCATTACATACTTTATGTGAAAGAGTTTTAGAACCTAAAAGACTTTGAAAACAAAACTATGGAATCTAAGTGCATGTATTCTTGAATGGCTTGAAAGTTGATGTATACATGCATGTCGCCTTGATGAAGATTTAGATCTGACAAGATGGAAAGATATAATTCTTGGACGTTTACCTTTGTCAATTTGGTAATAACATATTTAACTTTCTTTTAATATGGGTGGAAAATATATTATTATGTGCATTTGGAACCTAATTGCTTGACCTTCAAACCAAGATTCCTATGTTATTTTTTCATATACTTTTTTGTACTGAATTAAGATTGTGGATGCAAGGTCCACCACTTGTTCAAGCTAGATCTAAGAAAGTATATATACTGAGTCTTCAAACTAGTAAACCAAGGGAAGAGAGAAGCAGGGTCCATCACTTGTCCAAGCTCATCTCTAGACAACATAGAGAGATGTTATGTCTACTAATTGTCCAATATAGTCATGGAGAAATGATAGAAGGTTGATCCACTTGTCCAACCTATCATCTCTAGTAAAATGGGAGGTTTGGCCTTAAGATTCACCATGTAACCAACATATACTTCATTGTATTATGAAGAGTAGAAAAGAAAAGCTCCACCACTTGTCTAAGGTAGTTCCAAAATCAACATGGAGAGAAGAAAGCTTCACCATTTGTCCAAGATAGGTTCCATTAAAACATGGAAAACCTCATATATGTTGTACATGGAAGCTTTTTTCCAAGGTCCACCACCTGTCCAAGCTAGGATCCATTAAAACATGGATAGAAACAAGGCTCCACAACTCGTCCAACCTTTATAGCTGCGAAGTGTACCGGTTGTCTAAACTAGGCATGGGAAAATAATAGAAGGTCCACCACTTATCCAATATATTATCTCTAATAGCATGGGAGGTTTGGTCTCAAGATTTAGGAATTGGCTGACCTGTATTTCATTGTATTATGATGAATTTGGTTTTAAAGTCAACTACTTATCCAAGCTATAAGTTTATATCTTGAATGGTATTCCTTCCCATCACTTAGAAAACCAATGATATGTTGTACATGGGAGGTTTGTTACAAGGTCCACCACTTGTCCAAGCTAGTTTCATTGAAACATGGATGAAGACAAGCTCCACCATTTGTTAAAGCTAGACTTCATTGAAATCTAGAAAATCCATTCTATGTTGTACATGGGGTTTTTGTTTTAAGGTCAACACTTGTCCAAGCTAAGATCCATTGAAACATGGAGTAGAGAAACACTCCACCACTTGTCCAAGCTAGGCAACATTGATAGTAGTTGGTTTATTTTGAAGATCCACCACGTGTCTAAGCTAACTCTATTGAAACATAGAGAGAAGCAAAGGTCCACCAACTGTTCAAGCTAGGCTCCATTGAAACATGGACAGAAGCAAGCTCCACCATTTCTCCAAGATAGACTCCATTGAAACATGGAGAGAATCAAAGGTCCACCATTTCTCCAAGCCAAGATCTAGTTGTCCAACCTATAAGGTTATATCTTAAATGGTAATCTTTCTAATCACTTGGAATACCCATGATATGTTTTACATGGGGGTTTTGTTCCAAGATCACCACTTGTCCAAGCTAACTCTATTGAAACAAAGAGAGAAGCAAAGGTCCACCACTTGTACAAGCTAGTCTCCATTGAAACAAGGAGAGAAGCAAGCTCCATCATTTCTCCAAGATAGGCTAGCATGGATAAGTGCACCTTGAAACCAACCTTCCTATGAGGCAATAGAGCATATGCTACATATTTTATGTATGCCCCATGCCTCAAATTAAGAAGTTATAGATTAGAAGTGGACTTTGCTTAAATGTCACATGCAATAAATTAAGGAAAAATAGCCAAGTGGATTGTATTCCTCAATGGATCCTTGCTTTCACAAGTTGTGAACCTTGAGTCACTTTTACATTAACTTGGACAAGTGGTGGACCTAGAAACCAAGCTATCCATGTTGAGATAAGTTGTAGGTAGGACAGTAGAACATAGACAACGATAATGGATGCAATATACTCCTCTCCTAATAATCCAATTGATTGAAACCATGATATTTTAGTTGTTTTCATTGTGTATTGTATGTGCATAAAGTGGAATGAGACCTTAAGAAAACTCAAATTTTTGACAAAATCTCTATATTTTATACATGATATATTGAAAGTTGTCCAACCTAGGAATTGGGATTTTCCCACTTTACCTAATATGGTCTTTCCATGTCACCTCTCACTTTTTTTCATCAACCCATCTCTCTCTCTCTTAGTATCTCTCTCATGAGGCTGCTGTTCTGGAACATATACACACAGCCAGACAAGTGGGACCCACAGTCACATGGCCTATGTAGATAATGATTTCTTCATTTTAAATTCTAGAATTTCTCGCCCCTCCTCCCCTATATAAAGAGGGGTCACCATCACACTAAACACACACACAACATCACCAAAGAGTACACTATGCACTGTGTGTGTTTAGTGCACACACACACACACACACACACCATCACCATCACCGCAATCACCATGCTCGTCTTGAGCATGACCGCTACACCCTTGGGCTATGGAAGATGAAGGGCAGCTTAATAAAGGATAATGGCCATAACCCTCGTGCGAATCTTTGCCATCAGCTCCCACCTATCCGCCATGTGCTCTACCACTCTCTCCCTTCTCATTCCCCTCCCCTATGCTCCCCATTTCATAGCCTTATTCTCTAAATAAAGCTTAAGGTTTTGTGAGTATGTTTTCCTGCAATGTTTTGCCCATGTGAGGTGTGCGGAATCTCCACCTAGTCTTGTGTTTGGAGTGAGCTTGTTTATGTGTGAAGGGTGTGCCGATTCGCCATCCTTTTGTGGTGCCTAAGTACTAAGCCGCTATACCCCCTCCCTCACTCTCTCTCTCTCTCTCTCTCTCTCTCTCTCTCTCTCTCTCTTACTTGATCTCATTTCCCTTCCTCTTCATCATTACTCCCAATCATCCATCTGTCTTGGATAAAAACTTTGTTATGGTGGTGTGTTGTTTGCGTCCTAGCCGCTGAAGCTAGGTGGTGCCCCCTGTTTGCTTTACCATGACAGGCTCGAGGCACGCCATTCGGTCCCCGGTGTTTTAGAGGCCGTCGGGGGTTTGGGGTTCGCTTTGCTCCCGTCAACACCAACCTCCCTGTTTGTCGATCGTCGCCTGCCTCTGGGTAACTGGATGTTCCTTGCATTTGATACTTGTGGGTACATTTGTGGATTCCCCCTAATAAACCATTTTGCAAAATCGTAGTTGCATACTAAGAAGTCTTCAAAAGCCAATCACTTCAACATATAGGAGCTAATACAATTTCTACATAAAATAAGATGAGGTGAAATTATCATCAACTGTCGTCTAAGAAGGTGTTGTAGACGTCATGTCAGAGCGTTCTCAATGTACGTCATGACTTTCTCCTCAATGCTATCTCTTGGTCGTGATGCTCTGTGACAACTCCATTACACATGATCACCTCCCAGCAATGCTAAGAATATTGATGCTCACCCCTTCTCCAAAACTACAAACTTCACGACGTAAACCTCCACGGCCTGTGCATTCCCATCAAATCCATTGCCCATGGCCCATCTCCTCGAGTGCCTCTATAAGTGATCACGACTGGCACTAGGAGAGGACGGTGAAGTTCAGCCTTTGCCACCAGTCCCGGGTGTTCTCTCTCCCGGAGGTGCGGCGGTGGACAGGTCTGGACAATCTGCGCATTCTATGGCACACCCGTCTCCAAGCCTAGAGTGGGTGCACTCTGAAAACTGCTGTGAAGCTTGCGCATGAGGGGTTTGCAATGTAGAGCAATCAGAGAGAGAGAGTGTGTGTGTGAGAGCTAGTGGGAGCGTCACAGCACAAGGCTGCTGCAGCCTACGAGTTGGAGAGAGAGAGAGAAAGAGAGAGGGAAAAAAAGGAGAGATGAGCACTAGATGGGTGCATGTACAAAAAAAGAGAGAGACAAAGGGACGCAAGTCTTGGCCGCAGAAGTGGTAGCGTAGGAGGAGGAGGAACCATGGGGTTGCCAACAGGAATAGACTCCATGTTTTGCAGGTCGGATGTGGAAAAGGTAGTTGCATGCTATGAGCAGCACTAGTGTGCACCCTATGGGTAGGTAATGCAGCATGAGGTGCTTCGATTACTGGTTGGCAGAAAAAATGTACAAAAAAAACAAAAAACTCTCAGTGCAACTCGAGTCGGCTCTTGCACTCAATCAGGGAGAGGGAGAACGAGAAAAAGTGTCACCACTTCTGTATGAGAGTCGTTGAGGTTTGAGTGGTTGGGGGATGCCATGCAGACCACGAATAAAAAAAAGTGGTTGAGATTGAAATTTGGCTGCGTGTGAAGTTTGGCAGTGGACCAGAGAGAGATAAGGGTGAGATGGGGGGTTGAGCTGCTGCATGGCATCGGGAGGTGGCGGCTGGAAACTGCGAGAGAGAGAGAGAGAGAGAGAGAGAGAGAGAGAGAGAGAGAGAGAGAGAGAGAGAGAGAGAGAGAGAGAGAGAGAGAGAGAGAGAGAGAGAGAGATTGGTTCATCGGCGTCCGGGTGTTGGGTATGCAGAGCCGCCACAGATAAAGGTGAGGTTGAGAGCGCAACGAACTGAGAGGTGGGAGAAGTAGGCAAACCAAGAAAAATCTATGCCGCAAAAGTAGCGGGGCGGTGGTTGCGGGCTAAAGGACCGAACGTCTAGAAGAGGGCCGATGGAGGCTTTTTTTCCACGTTGTGTACGTCCGGCAGGGCGTACTGAGTCCTCTGCAGGTGGAGTGGTGCGCCCCAGCAGCCTGTGAGGCTGGCGCAACACAAAGACAGAGAGGGAGAGGAGGCGACAACAACAAAAAAACAGGATTTTGCTACTGACAGCCCTGCTCTTATGCTCGGAACTCGTGGCTACTGCATATCCTGTATCCTTTATTGTTTGAAAATTTTAAAAATCCATTATTATTAATATTTTCCTTAGGGGATGTTTCCCCTGATACATTCTTGAACCTTGGCGTGAGGAGGGACCTTTGAGATGGAGCTATGAATTCTCTTGATCATCTCCATTACAAGGTTTCCTATGTTTTCCCCCTATGTTGAGGGAAGAGACAAGAAAGATATATATGTATATATGTATGTGTACACCTATTTCGATCTAAATTTGTGCTCGAGCTCCTCTTGTATGTCTTTGATTCACCTATCATCTTAAAACTCCTCCTCATTATCCTATGATGTGAATTGTAGCCAAGTCTTCATGAACAAGATTCTGCTCTTTATAATAGCCTGTCTAATGCTATGTAATGTTTCTCTTTTTCGTAATTGAGTATCCCCATATGCTTTAGTTTAATCCATTTTATTATTATGTTTAATTAACACAATATTTACACTAACAATCGCTATATTATAACAATAAAGAAAGAACTCTCTTTAAATCTAGACATCACTGATTATGCATACAATCAACACTAATTGAAGCAATTAACGGAATCTACCAAAGAAAAGAAAATTTCTTAGCTGTTATTTGTCAAACTCTTTAGTTTCGGAGCGTAGCCCACACTCTGATACCACTGCTATAGACGAAGGCGTGGTTGCCTGCAAAAATACTCAAAAGAAAACATACTACTCATCACAAATGAATGAATCAGCATACCTGACGCCTCGCATAGCACATAATAAACAATGTACGCGAACAGAGAGAGACAGCAAGAGAGAGAGAGAGAGAGAGAGAGAGATAGAAAACATGTGCAGACGCACCTCCTAGAGCGGAGTGCTACGCTTGGCACATCGAGAGACGAGAGAAGAGAGGAGAGAAGAATGAGACGGACACTGGGTGCAATCTCGGTCAAGCCTTTTCCACCTGTCACAGCTGCAATAAATAATAAGATATCATTTCCATAACAGATAGAACCCTAACAACAATGTGTTGCAGCTCCACTTTCTCCTCACCATACTCCTTCCGCCATAGAGGCTCACTTGTGTGTGCAATGGCATCTATATGCCATGGGTCCTAGATAATGCCAGTTCTATTAGCATAATCAACTTGCTCATGAAAATCAATCTTCCCATCCTCTTGTTCTAATAATTATGAGCACATTGTTTTGAAGTCACTCATGACTTGTTTATTGACCGATTGTTGGTGTATTTGAAATTTAGGATTTCATACAATTGCAACACCATTCAACGGCGTATGCAATTGCACCCATCGCTTATTGTAATTTTTTATTATGGAAGCTTTGTGGTTTGCACCAAAGCCAATATGCTCTCTTACTTTGTGCAATGCTTTTGATATATACCAATAGACTGGACCAAAGACAAAAGAGTCTTTGTCGACTATTTGCGAAAGATCTACAAATGGTTTGGCCATGGTGACAGTTCTCTCTACATTGTGCCAAGAAGCTTGCATGTGTACACACCTTGTAGCTACCTTTTGGTAGCTAGGATACTTCCTAAGCCATGCATCCCAGTGGCTATCAGCTACTTCTTTCAATGTGGCAAGAACATAATATGTGGTTGCAAACCTTGTTGCACAAAATATCTGCAAAGTTTTGTTGGGTGATTCTAATAAAAAAGAGCATACAAAAATTGATGGTCTCTAATAAATTTCACCACATGATTAGCATCCAACAATGTTTGTTTATGATGGAAATTTTTCCAATGTTTTTTAATAGAAAATTAAGAGTATGGCTGGCACATGGAACCCAAGTAATTTTTGGGTACTTAACTTGGATATCCCTTCCTGCAACCTTGTAATGGGATGCATTATCTGTGACAATTGCAGTCACATTCTTTGGTTTAGCTGCCTTTGCTATGGCATGCTCATATATCCTTGCTAGATAATCATTGGTCTTCTCTTTTATGGAGGTGTCAATGGCTTTTATGAACATGGACCCTCTAGGATTGATAAACATCACATTGATGAGTGGATTCTTTTGACAGTTGGTCCATCCATCCAACGCTATGGTGCAACTATATGCTGGAACAAAGTCCACCACTGTGCTCTTGAGGATGGCTTCAGTAATGTCTTTCACTTTATCTAAATAATGTGTGTGCATCTTAGTATAATCAAGAAGCACAAACCCTTTTTTGGTCGTGATCATTAAAGAATCTTGAAATATGGGGTTGCGCATAGCATTGAATGGTATACCACACACCACAAAAGCTTGCTTCCATTTCAAGTGCAACTCAAGAATACATTGCTTATCTATTGCTTTGTGTAGCGTTTGGCCATTGGGTGATGCTTTAGTAGCTTTACCAGCTTTAGTTGAGCTAGGATTTGTTGTGCTGACGTTGAAGCATGTCCTTAAAAGGAGGTGACTGGGGAGTGTGATCATTTGCTTCCGTACGTACATGCTCTATCCTCTCATTGACAAAAGACATTTCAACATTCATTGCAGCTTGTTTGGCATTAAAATTTTTCTTTTTAGCTGCAAGAAATTTCTTTACAATATGAGCGTACTTTCGCAATCTAGCATGGATATCTCTTGGTGGCGTCGTACACTTAAGCACATTACCAGCAAATTTAAACAAATGCTCTTTGATTCTGGTCACATTACCATTGAGCTCATGGTTGCATGTCTTGCATTTCATTCGAGATGTATTTTTCTCAGCCCGCAGCTCTTGGACGTAGCTCCACTCATGCCCTTTCACCATGCTGACAAATAAATTTAAGCTGCCAGATCAACAAATCCACTTATTAATTTAGAGGTCAAAATTACTTTTAAGCAACAAACCAAACAAGAAATGTTGTATTGATCAATATAGTGATCAAAATTTGTCCACATTATCAATTAATTTCACGCTATATTATCAATTAACAATAGACAATAATAGTCTTTGCATTCTTCAATAAACGCATGTCAACCAAATCATACTTTGATGCACTAAATAACTTCATCACTTCAAACAAGACTTTTCAATCACATTGCACTATATTGATTCATCTAAAGTGCAAGCTTTTTGCTTTCACACATTATGATAATCGATAATTTTAATCCATTGCACTATATCGATTTATCTAAAGTGCAAGCTTAAAGCTTTCACACATTATGATAATTGGTAATACTGATTAAATCTTGCAATTGATTCTCATTGTAAATGACGATTAATTGCAATATTTGACAACTGTCATATCGATTTGAAGTGCGAACATGAAGTTATCCCACTCCACGATAGATCTTTGAAAGATTATCTATGTGCATTTGATGCACGTGTACAATCACACCATATGATAGACATGGCAATCCAAATAAAGATAAAGTAATATCAATGTATTTGGACATGCGATTCCTAAATTTTGATTCCAATGAGAGCATAGTACGATGGTTGTACACAGGACAAAAAAATGTCTATCCATGTTCACTTTGAGGTGAGAAAGTATCTACACATCAAAATTGAACTTACCTAGATAAAACTACCCTCTATTAGATTATATTTTGCTGCCATATAACCTCATGTGAGAGTACACTATGCACACAACAATAATGTCTAAATTATATCACTAATTCAATTTCACGTGTCAGTAAACTAAGCACATAGCAAGTGATTCCTAAAAAATAAACACCTTGTATGAGTGAGAGTTTGAGCTCTACACAACATACAAAGTTTACATATTTTGATTTTAAAACAAATAATGAATAAAATTTGAACAAAACATGAATTTAGATTTAATCAAAAAATTAAAAAAATCAATTTTTATTTTTAAATTATTAAAAAAAATCAAATTTTTTTTGTCTCCTATTGACATGGAATACCTTTTGTGATGAACACCAGTCTCAACAAGGCGCACTATCGGTATATATACTTTTCGTTTCAATCAACACATCTTTCGATCGAACTTTGTTTTGTCCTAAACATCTTCCAATGGAAATATTTTTCAATCGAAAGATACTTCGATTGAAAAATTGAGAAAAAAAATTGTTGCCCATTTTTGCTGATGTGTCATCGTATAATACGCACATATAATATGGGTTCGGGTAAAATATGCCCATATATGACGTGTTATACGTTTCTCGTATAACGTATAATGTAACTTAGATAGGAAACAGTGATTCCATCGTTGCTAGGATGGTTGTATGCAAGAGACCAAAGAGACTATATCTTAAAGACAATTCTAAATCAATATAATGATCCTGAGACAAATTATGTCCTCAATAAGTACTTGGCAAGGCGACAACATTGAAAAATTGTTTAGCGATGATCGTTGTTTCAGTTTGATGAACATCTCAATGGAGTGCACCCTACTCTAAGGGGACTTCAATAATTGCTAGAGTGCATCCTATTGTGAGAAGAATCTAATGTATTTTCAAAGTCCATTTTGTTTTTTAGATCAAAGTTGTGTGAATGGAGTGCACTCTACTTTAAGGAGAATTCAATGTATTAAAGTGTATCCAAGTGTAAGGAGACTCCAATGTAATTTTGGAGTGCACCTTGCTATTTGGGTTCTTAATTTTATTAATTTGGAGTCTATGTCTCATCATGTAGTAATAAAGACAATTCTTTTTTTTGAAGTAGTTCTATGTCAGTCCATCTCAAGGTTGAAGCTACTTGTAACTAGGAGAAAGTTATGCTTGACATCAAATTAAAACTCGCAAGTGTGGAACGGAGAGCTCATGGACTTTGCATTCATGAGAGAGATCTTCTTCTTGGGCACAAATGTTTACCTCAAGTATTTTATCATTGCATCCTTCATGTAAAAGAACGAAAGGTAGTGTAGCTTTGACAAGTGGTGATCTTTGTATTCCTCCAAAAGGCAAGGAATCCTATAGTGGACAGATGCACCATAAAACCAACCCTCCTATGATGCAAGAGAGAATATGTTACATTTTCTATGTATAGTTCATGCCTCACATAAAAAAGTCCTAGATTAGAGGAGGATGCTACTTAAGTATCATACAAAAGTGGATTGTACTACTCAATGAGTCCTAGCTTGGACAAGTGATGGACCTTGAATAATTTTTTTGGTACTCACTCATTGGAATGAGAGCTGGTCTCTTCAGATAGAGACAGCTATTCCAATGTTAGAGTTTAGAGCTATCGATTATTTAAGAAGTTCAGTTTTGAATGGTATTATAGATTCAGATCAGCAGTACAAAGATAATCATTTTAGTGTATAACAGGATTAAGCGTAGATGAAGTCTGAGGATTAATTACAGGAGTAAGGGATTACAGAGTTGAAAGCCAAAAGCTTATCAAGCTAAAAGTCTAGAAGCAAAATCTCATAAGCCAAAAGTACAAAAAGGCCAGAAAGAAGTAGCACACAATGTAGCCGCTCCTAATTATAGGTTTAAAGAGTTACTATAGTAATTGTTGTAACTATTACCATGTAATTACTATGAGTGTAGCTGTTCCCACTGGTTGACCTTCTAAGTAGCAGTTCCCGCCTGCTAGGACTATCCTTGCCTTCTACATCATTCCCTCCTTTCTTGAATTTTGGTACAAACCAAAAAACAAATCTTTAAAAAAAATTCCACTGCCTGATTCTCATTGTTGTTGAAAAAACCAGTCTGGTTTTCTCAGTTGACCGATGTTCCTCATGATAGTCCTCTTTTGGTATTGCCAGCTTTATGTCATACTTCATACTTGTTGAGTGCTTGACACCCATATAGTTGTAACTCCAAGGGTACCCATCCAAGGAGATTCCAATGCTTAGCTTGGAAAATCCACCGTCTGATTGTGAGATGGAACTACCCAATATCCTTCCGCTGAACCCGCTTCCTCTTGCCCTTCTTCTTTGTTGGTGCCTCAAATGTCCCAGTGTCAACATTGTTCTTCTGAATAAGTCTATAAATGGCCTCTTGATCAAGCTGATCCCACCTTTCTGTGGTCATCTCAAGTTCATAAGGCATGAAGGCATTGTAAATTTTGGTGTCACGATAATATAAACTGCGTTTGCCCTTAGACAGACGGGTTCTGACCAGTTTATGACAATGCGAGGTTGTGGGAAACCATCCTTGTGGGGGTGGCTGACTCGTCTTCATTCTGGATTTGAAGAGAATCTCTACCGTTTCTTTGTATTGCGGTCTCAGTCCTAGTTTGGCAGTGATATTCTTTACAGGAATCTTTGAGGACTCCACAGTCAGTTGAAGTAACTGATTTGTGATCTTCATTAATCCAAAGAGCTGGGCCTTCCAGTGACCCAAAGAGAGGTTGAATCTCTGCATTTCTCTTTGTAGATCCAAGAAATTATCCTTTTTGAGGGCTTCATTGATAAGTGATTGCCAAGCTTCCATTCCATAGTGGCTCGCTCATACCAGTCACACGGAGTTCATCAATGATGCTAAAATAAGTGAGCCGATCTACTGGTTCCAGATGTTGAGGATACAAGATTGGGAAGAATCATGGCAGTTCTGCCTCCTTGGCAGGTAAAGCATACAGGAGTAATAGAGAATTAAGAACAAACTCCAAAAAATGGAGAACAGTTTGGTTCTCCTGCTACATCATCTTCCTAGTAATTCGGACCAGCTGTAAATGTTTTCGGAGAGCAGTTGCTTGTTCTCCTATTGAAATTTGGATTCAGGGTCCTTCACTACTATTGGTACGTTGATCTTCACTGATGGCCTACACCCTTTGATCGAAGAGACATCTAGAAATATTCATCTAAAGCAAGAGTTATTTTAAAAGACTTCTAACCTCCACACATCTGTATGTAGGTCTATTTCCTAGTAGAAAATTCATTTCAATAGCTATGGAGTGGCGATCTGTAGTAGACTGTTTGTGCTGCCAATTTCAATTGAATGTCTATCATCAGAAGCCGATTTCCACTCAGGAACTCTTTCTAGTAGTTGAATAAGGTTGGGATGAATAGGTAGTTTGCACAACTCTTGATCATGAAAAGCAGCCGACTTCCAATGTTGAACCATCTCTCTGACTCCTACATGAAGCCTTTGAAGGAGTTCTAAATCAGAGATAAGAGTATGATCCTCTCCATATCGTCTAGTAATATGAGCTTCTTGGTGCCTTAATCTCTTATTCAGTGTGATGAGCTATAAAGAGTGTTGTGCATCAGCTTCAAAAGATTCAGTCACAACTTTCGTTGTTCCTTTGCTGTCGGGAATGTGTTGTGACTGGTATACTAGAGGTTCTCTAGTGTTTCCCTTAGTGTGATAGTCACTGCCTTGCTAATGTTGATCATTCGACTGCTGGTGTGGATGGCTATGATCAGTACAGGATTGCCTTTGTTGTGTCCACTATCCCTAGTTGCAGCTGATCCTCCAGCTCCAGAGCCTAAGGGTGGGAAAGGAGGAGAATCATCATCATCATCAGGCTTGTCATCCCCTTCCTCTTCATGTTTTTCTTCTTGAACAGACTCCTCTTCATTATCATGTTGCTTACGGATATGATCCATAATGGCCTCATTTACCAAGGATGTATTATATTAAGTGATCTTATCTTGCAAGTCACTCTGAATGGTCTCCATGACTGCCTTCAAATTATCCATATCCAAGGTTACTTTTCCTTGTGGATTCAGGATATTAGCAAGATTACTATATACGTATCTCTCTGCAAGCGAATTCTTTAACACAGTGTAGGTGGCTAGCAGTTCTTTGAAATATGCATGCTTCATACGTAACATAGTTCAAAATCTGTCAGCATCTCTCAAAGTAGATTCCTTCTCTTCATTCAGTCACCAATTTTTGGTTTCTAATTTTGACATCTTTGTTTTTTGCAGCTCCTTAATTGTTCCAGTTGACTGATTCTCAGCAACAGCATACCTGAGAGACTTATCGACCATTTTTTGGTGAAATTCTTGAATATGATACTGGTCTATAACTTTGTAGAAGAAAGTTTTTTCATATTCTGCACTGATTTTGAGTTATCGTTTGCGAACTACATACATGCCTCAAAAGCAACTTTTATTTTTTGTTTTTAAATTTCTCGTAATTGAAAATGATTTTGCTGAAAAAGCAAGCGGAGGCATCGAAATCGATGTGGTCTACAACTTTGCAAAAGAAAGTTTTTTTTAATTTTGCACCAATTTTGAGTTATCATTCGCAAACTGCGTACATGTTTGAAAAGAAACTTTCATTTTTTGTTTTTGATTTTTCTCCTAATTGAAAACGATTTTGTAGAAACAGCCGCCTGCCGTCACCGGAATCAATGTCGTCTACAACTTTGCGGAAGAAAAATTTTTCAAATTCTGCACCAATTTTGAGTTATGGTTCGCGGATTGCGTACATGCCTGAAAAGCAACTTTGATTTTTGTTTTTGTTTTTTCTCCTAATTAAAAACAATTTCATTGAGATTGATGTGCTCTACAACTTTGCAAAAGAAAGTTTTTCCATACTCTACACTCATTTTGAGTTATCATTTGCGGATTGCATACATGCCTGAAAAGCAACTTTCGTTTGTTTTTTGCCAATTTTCTTCTAATTGAAGATGATTTTGTAGGAACGGAATGTGGAGGCATCAGAATCAATGTGGTCTACAACTTTGTAAAAGAAAGGTTTTTCAAATTCTGCACTAATTTTGAGTTATCATTTGCAGACTGCGTACATGCTTGAAAAGCAACTTTTGTTTTTTGTTTTTGATTTTTCTCCTAATTGAAAATGATTTTACAAAAACTATTCACTAGAGCCATTGCAATCGATGTAGTCTACAACTTTGCAGAAAAGACTTTTATCTAAATTCTGCACCGATTTTGGGTTATCGTTCTCGGACTCCGAACATGTTTGGAAAGCAAAATTTACTTTTTGCTTTTGATTTTTCTCATAATTGAAAACTTATCAATTATATTTTCTCTTCATCAATCATATATTTGTTGATGACGTTGACAGGTGCAAAGCGCGACACGAATCCCGATAGCCTCAAAAACACCGAGAGCCGGTGCACGTCGCAAGACAGTCGCCGTGAAGTGAACATGGGACACCACCTTGCTTTGAGCAGCTAGGATGCAAACAACGGTGATTGGAAATATCACGGACTCTCCACACAGAGAGGGGGAGAGAGAGAGAGGTGATGAAAATGACAGGTGATAAAAACCCTCGGGGGTTGTGAGGGAGAATTATTTTCTTGCAATATTTACAGCAACCTTATTTCGAGCAAGGTGGAAAATCGTGGTGATAGTGAGATAGAGGGAGCGATAGTGAGCCTACTTGGTGCGTTCTCTAGAGATGACGACACGAAAACCTTGCTAACATGAGTGTGTGTGCATCGACCAATGGAGTCGAGATGTAGACATAGCTTCTTTTACATAGTATAAGTTCCCAAAGAAAATCACTACACTAAGTACCCTGTCTTGTGATGCAAATGTTGCCAATCCCTCCCACCAAAATACTACCGAGTGCAGACCTCTGATGAGCTTGCCCCCCGGATAGTGATCGCTTAGTGCCTAATTATAGGTGGTGGATGTTTTAGATTAGGGTAATTTGATAATATTAGGGTAATCTAATCTAGGGAGACAAAGTAAGGTGGTGGGCCCTGGGTGGTTGACCCTCGCTTTGTCTTGGGAAATATTATAAGGAAAACCTCTAGGTGGGCCTTTGTGACCATCACCTAGAGATATGAGAATTTACAAAATTGGGATTTTTTACAAGATTTGGTTTGAAACTAGAAAAATGACGACAACCTAAGGATTTTACTGAAGAGGGTGTTGTGGATGCAATGCCGGTGAATGGCGGCCTAGCTGGTGCATTGGTGTAGCACATTTGTCACTTTCGGGGGCACGCCTTCGACGCCTTTGCTTGTTTTGGTGTCGGCGACACGCGACTTGGCCGTCTCCTTTTCTTTTGTTGATGACGTCGATGTCCTTCGGTTTTTTATTACTATTATTTTTCTTTTGGTGGGTGCGTATGGCGTGCTTGTGTATGTGTGAGTGTGCTTGTGAGTGCGTATATGTATGGGTGTATGTATGGCAAGGTGTGCGGGGGAACGGGGGGTATAAGTTAAAGAATATATATATATATATATATATATAATGTTTTTTTCTTCTACAGGATGCCTGCCACAGAGATGGCGTGAGGAGGGTGTGTGAGTGAGGGGGGGGGAAATGGTGTGTGTGTGTATGGGTGTGGGTATGTGTGTGTGTGTGGGTATACGACAAGGGTGTGTGTGTGTGATTGAGAGTGAGAGCTCCTGTTAATCGGCTATGCGCCTTCGACGAGCTGAGAGTGAGAGAGAGTGTATGAGATGGGCTGCTTACGGGCGTGGTGCGAGAGAGAGAGAGAGAGAGAGAGAGAGAGAGAGAGAGAGAGAGAGAGAGAGAGAGAGAGAGAGAGAGAGAGAGAGAATATTATGGCGGTTTCCTACATTGTGGGAAAGAGAGAGTGAGAGAGAGTGTGTGAGTGAGGGGGGAGATGGATAAGAGGAAGAGGGTATGTGGAGCCCGGGGAGGTCACTTAATAAAAATGTAACCTATCACGTGAGTTCAACAGAAGGGTATTTAAAGTTCTTGAAACTTACATAAATATATATACAGAAGGGAATTATTTTTTCAAATTTGATAAAAACTTACAGATTAAAAAAAAAAGGGTACATTATATTCTTAACAAAATTCACAGATAAGGAGTTTTATAAACATGTCTTAAATGCACGTGATATGGTAGTTTTACACATAGTGAACCCCCCAAGATGTAGAGGGGGGTGACTTGAAGAGAGGGAGAGTGTTATTCTATTCCATGCCCGCTGGGCCGCTCACTTAGAGGGAGAGAGTGAGAGCTAACTGAGGGAGGGGAAGATAGGGGAGGGTAGGGTGGTGATCCGCCGGTGGGAAGAAAACAAGAAGGGAGGGATAGAGAGGAGAGTGGATCCGAGGGGGTGTGGACGAGAGGGAAGAGGGAGGGGTGAGGTATGGCAGCCCGCTGGGCTAGGATATGGACGAGCGAAGAGAGAGAGAGAGAGAGAGAGAGAGAGAGAGAGAGACAAAGAGCTTGTGACTAATGAAAGAGAGAGAGAGAGAATTTACAAAATTTGCGGCCCACCACAGAATAGTGGAAATGTTTTTTGTTTTATGCACCCATTGGGCCGGGTGATGCAGCGATAGGGTAAGTGAGAGAGATAGTGTGGCGGAGCCGAGCAACAGGAGAGAGAGGGCTCTGTCTTCTAGTAATAATGGAGAGATGTGGCCAAATTGGTGGTGCCCCGCCAGTGGTTAATCCTAGAGGGGTGGTGAATGTTAAAGAAACTTTTTTTTTTTTTTTTTAATATGCTCTCCCATTCTTGGGATTTGGTTCTCACGGTCGCTGTTTTGAGAACCGGCCGGTCATAAGCCCTCTCGTCTGGCTAGAGGCATTCATGCTTCTAGCCCTATCTCTGATTCTTTAGTCGTGGAGTTGGAGGGTTCTTCCTCTTCTAGAATATGTAGCATGGACTCTGGATCAAACCTTAGGACATACCTCTTTAGCCTCCATCCATTGACTCTAGTCTTGTGAAATCTTCCATCCGCTTCCATCAGCTTATAGCTCCAATTCTCCTAGCGCCTTTTGACAACAAATGGTCCTTCCCATTAGGGTTGAAATTTCTTGTCCTTCCTGGTGTCAAATCTGTTGTCGTATCTCAATACTAACATGCCTTTTTCGAGGCCCTTTTCCTTAAGCCCTTGATTGAAGGTGAGATGGCGTCGCTCTGCCTGCGCTGCATAGTGATTGACTGCATCTTCCCTATCTAGCTGGAGCCTTTCAAGATCCAAAATGTGGTTGCAGAGATTTACAATTGGGCATTGTAACTGGCTAACCATGACTCCTAAGCTTGCTATTTGTACCTCAATGGGCAGAATTGCCTCCTTTCCATAAACTAGATGGAAAGGGGTAAAACCTAATGATATTCAAAATGTTGTTCAGTAGGCCCATAGAGCCTCCATGAGATGTTTATCCCAGTCTCCTGTGTGGTTATTCACCTGCTTTGTGATGATTTTGCATATCATTCCATTTACCTTTTCTACTAGGCCATTACACTGTGGATAGTATGGTGTGGAATGTCGGCGTGTAATGCCTAACTTTTTCATCAGTTCTCCCATTAGATCGCCTCTGAAACCTGGTCCCCTATCAGATATTATCTCAAGAGGAGTGCCAAAATGGCAACAAATGTGCTCAAATATGAATTTTTCTACCTCTTGGGTTGTAATACGGGTGGTAGCTGCTGCTTCCGCCCATCAGGTCATGTAGTCTACACCAACTAGAATGTATAGTTTACCTGATTGGGCCCTTGGTAAAGGACCAATTGCGTCTATTCCCCAATTCTCAAACAGACCATATAAGATGATAGGAGTCTTTGGTTCATAGGTTAGTGTGCGATCACTCGCCACTTGACAGGCCTTGCATGTTTTACACCAATGATGCACATCCCTATTCAGACTAGGCCAAGAGTATCATGCCTGTAGAATCTTTCTACTGGTGATATCTAAAGCAAAATGACCGCTGCAAACACCATCATGGCGACTTGACATTACCTTTGTGATCTCACTGGAGGTTGGTACTCGCCTGAGAATCTGATCCTTGCCCTTACAATACAAGTGGTCATTTACAAGGCGGTATCTTGTAGCCTTCCTTGCCAGCCCCTATTTCTGGCCCCTAGTGTAACCTTCCGGACATTCTCCTCTGCCTAGGAAGCTGATAGTATTAGGCATAGCATCACTACCTTGAAAGAGGGGTAGTTGTAGTTTAATTGATCCTATGGGAACGTCTTGTATTATTTTCTTGGTTAGAGCATCTGCCTCCTGATTTTCTACCCTGGGGACATGAAATAATTTCACTTCTTCTAACTTCCTTAAAAGATCCTTAACTTGGCATAGTTGACCAAGTAAAACCTGATTTTTACAAACCCAAGTGCCATTTATCTGCTTTATCAAAAGCAGGGCATTTCCAAACACATTTAGGCAGTGAATCCCTTGAAAAATACATTGTTCTACCCCAAGAAATAAACATGCATACTCTGCTTCATTGTTGGAGTGGGAGTGTAATAGTTGCCTCATGGAGAATACCCTTTCCTGTTGCTCATTGAAAATGACGATGCCAGCTGCAGATTGGTCCACTGTTCTCTTGTATGCTCTGTCAAAGAAAAGGGAGTGAGCTCTTTCTAGCCAAGGACTTTCTACCATTGGTGTTTCTTATTTTGCTTCAGTGTTGACCTTTAGCTTCTTCTCTTAGTGGTGATGAGTAATAATACCTACTAAACTAGCCCTGGTGGAGTTTTCTACTTGCATGGTGTAGTCAAACTCTTGTAACCTAACTAACCTAACTCTTGTTTCCTAGATGAGACATCCATGTGTCGCATTACACATGGAAAAACCTCCTCCATTGTCAGAATCACAAAGGGTCTAGGCAGTAGATAGGAGCAGAACTGTGTGGTAGCAAACATTAGTGCGAGCACCATGTGTTCTATTGCGGTGAATCCCTTTTTTAATGGAGTCATGACACGACTAGAGAAGTAGATAGGACGCATGAAATAAGTTTGGGGGTCCTTTTGCATTAGTACGGCTCCGAGTGTATCACTTCCTACACTTGGGTTCACATAAAATGTCTCGGCCCATCTGGGGGGTGAAATAGTGGGAAGCGTAGCTAGGATTTGCTTCCCCCTCGGTAAAATGCTACTCATTTTCATCACTCCATGAAAAGACATCCCTCTTGGTGACTTGTTGTAGACGGAGAACCACTTGAGATAGCAAGTGGATGAACCTGATCAAGTATCTTACCTTCTGAAGGAAGAGACCAACTGCTTAGCTGTGGTGGGTGATGACAAAGATACCAAATCTTGAATCTTGCTGGGGTCAGCCTCAATCCCTTTCACTTAAATTACATGGCCAAGGAGGGTGACTTTGATTTCACCAATGTGACACTTATCCACGTTGAGCTGGTCACCCAAGGTTTGCAGCCTGGTCAGGCCATCATAGACTTTTCTCAAATGGAGGGAGCCTGACTATAGATGCAAAAATCATCTATGAAGACTCATATTGACGTTCGAAAGTATGGTTGTAATACAAAAGTCACATAACATTAGAATGTGGTCGGAGCATTAATGAGGCCAAATGGAATCACTCTGTAAGAAAAACATCCCCAAGGTGTTATGAAATTTTTCTTTTTTTGGTCTTCTTCCGCAATGCTAATTTGAAAGTATCCTGAGTAGCCATCACATACTATGTAGCGCTCATGACCTGCCACTTCATTGAGAATTTCATCTTGGAATGGGAGGGGAAAGTGATCCCTCTTTGTGGCTGCATTGAGAGGTTTATAGTCCACACAGACTCTCCACTTGCCATTCTTCTTTGGTGTGACCATTACTGGAGAGATCCATTCTGAGTCTTCGACGGGGTAGATGAAACCATCTCTAGCAAATTCCTCACTTCCTTGAGTAGTGCCTCTTGTTGGATTACCCCAAGTCTTCTGAGCTTTTGCATTGCGGGTTTACTTCCTTCCTTGAGTTTTATGCAGTGTTGTACTACTGTGATTCCTATGATCTTATCATAACCATCAATGAACAATGTGGTGAAGTTACCTAGCATGGAGACATACTCCTTCCTCTCTTCGTTGGTTAACTCATTGGAGAGAATCCGATGTAGCTTACTTGTATCCTCTAGGGATTGCATACCTGATGGTCCCTCTCGGTTTGCCAATGCTGCTTTAGATTGTGTCAATATTTTTGGGTCTTTAAGGATGACCCCCATCACTTTGATGCTACTGTCACTTCCTTCACTTGTTGTTGTCTCTTCTCCTGAGGTGGACGAATAGTTGCTGGTGGACTCATCTTCTGAAGCCTCCAAGATCATGTTGCATTGCTTTCCAGTCCTCATGTCGTAGAATATGAACTTCCCTTTAGCGTCCTTCATCTGAATCATTCCGATACTCCAGTCTTGCTTAGCTTCCATAGCCATGCGCTAGGATCTTCCAAGAATGATAGGGTAGCCCTCCCCTTTGTGTGGCATGACAAAAATGTCTACCTCCATTTATGTATTGAATTCCTTTACTTTGACCACATTCACAATGCCTATGCATTTGACTCTTATGTTATTGCCATTTTGGCTCGGCAGGGTGCCGGCCTACTCACCTCTAGGCCTAGATGGTGCATCACGTTTTTCACTCATGACGAATATATGCATGCCACCATCTATGTAGACATTTGAGATTTTTTTCCTCTTGATGTTGGCATCCATGGTTGGTAGGATGTCGTCGAGGTCCCTCTGAGAGATAGCCCCATCTATCCTTGGTTTTAATTTTCTTGTACTTACCATCTTCGTCCATTGCCTTCTCATCCTTGGTGTAGGATAGAGTAATTGGGACCAAGTTATCTTTGGACCCTGCATCAATACATCCTTAACTAAGTCATATGGTATAGCAGACTCACCTTGTGAAAAATCCACTATGTCTATCTTCCGTCGTGTTTTAGCTTCCTGCTTGCTAGACTCGCCTTTTTCCTTCATTTTCTCTTCCTTTTGAGAGGCTTCTTCGTGCCTGGAATGCTTCACTCCCATCGCATCCACCTATTCTACTTTTTATTTCTCTTTGTACTTCTCTGGAACCGGTTCTTCTACCTTTGCCTTTCCTTTAGCTTCCAAGCTAATAACACTCATTGCTTGGTTTACAGTAGGTGGAGGGAGTAGCGGTGGAATAAGTGGTGGTGGTGGTGGTTGTTGTATAGGTGGTCAAAGGATTTGGACCGGTGGAATTGGCCCTGGTTGCCTGGGTGGTGGTGGTCTTGCCCTTGGCGGAGAGATCTAATTCTATCTCCCTCCTCTATTGAAATTCTGTCTTCTTGGATGTGGGTAGTAGTACATGCCATGGCCGTCTTTCCCACAATTATAGCAGTGGTACTCTTGGTTTTGCCTTTGTTGTCCTCTCCCTTGCTCTGGATTTCTGATAGGTGCATGCCCTTGCTACATCAGATGCACGGATAAACTCTCGAGTTGGGTAGTGATGCGACTCAGCAGGTCTTGCTGCTCTTCTAATGCCTCTTGTGGTTGGGCTCTATGAACGACTGTTGCAATCACTGGGGTTAGTCGGAATGAGCTTGATTCCTCTGACTCATTGAATCTTTCTTGCATGTGGAGCTTCTTGTCTTTAAGGCGGGCTACTTCCACTGCCAACTCATATGTTGCAAAAAACCTTCCCTTCATCTTCTCCTTAAGCGACGACCACATGCCAACAATGAAACGGTCCTTCTTTGGGAAATTAGGCCCTCCTTCACGTTCCTTTAGTGAGGTAATGCATCTTTCCCCCAAATCCACAAACTTGGACTCGTAGGTGGCATACTCTAGCAGATTTCCCTGCTTTAATTCTGTCAGTAGCTTCTATAGCTTTTCCGAGGTTGTGTCTCCACCAAACCTCTTCACAAGGGCAGTATGTAATACATCCCATGCATTGTAGCTTGGGGCAAAGCATTGTACCAAGACTTGGCCTCTACTTTCATCAGTAGAGGAAAAATTCATAGCCGTTGTGAGAGGGATGAAAACACACACAACGCCTCTATAACGACCCGACACACACTCTTGGGAAGATACACACACACACTATGGGGCACCACTCGGCTTACACAACACACCCGGCCGAGACAGGGAACACACCTCTGGAGTGAGAGGAGAGAGACTACCCACTTTCCCACTCTACACAGAGACACACACACACACACAAAAAATCAGCTCAAAAGAGGAGAAATTCTGATGTTTAGATACAATTGAGCTTGGGCCAGCACCAATGGGGCAAACAGCTCACACAATATGGGTAAAAGATACCAGATACAATCACAAATTGGAGAAGAAGCTTCACTCACCGGAGAAGATTACACAAAAAAACAGCAGAAAAAGAGTGAGGAATTTGGCAAAATGGACAGCGCCATCGCGTCCGCAACGGCCCAAAACCCCAGTCTACAATGTCAAAGTGCGCAAATCCGACCTCGGATGAGCAGTTTACGGCCAAAACAGGCTCCAAAATGAGCAAAAACACAGGTGCGGCTGTTCCTCCTCTCTTCTCCACGTTTTTTCTGGTCTTCTCTCCCTTTTTTCAGTTCCCACACTTAGCTTTATTAGTTGGGCACCCTTGGCCTTTTAGATGACCTCAAACGGACCCCGAACAAGCCAAAAACTGACCTCGCAGTGCATAGTTGTCACCTTTTTGCATCATTTGCACACCTGGCACTCAACCTTTTTCCAATAATGCATCTCGCCACCACGTGAAGTGGCCCCAAAAAGTGGTCCTAATGGTGACCTTTCTGCATAACTCTCACCAGAAAAAACCCACGTTGTGTCCGTCCTCATCCGCGTGCAAATATTGACCTCGTTCGCCCTCCTGCCGCCACTAGATGCCCTCTGACGCACCTGCTGACCTCACGTCGTCGGCCCGCGGATAGCTTCCTCGAGAAGTTTTACGCGCTACCAACTCCTCCTTATTGTAGAAAAAACACACTAGTATTGATAATAGTGAAAATCGCTGCACTATGTACATGCTGTCCTACCTGTACACATGTGGGCCCCACGTAACCACCTGGCTCTGGAAAATGGGCAATTCCTTATTTGATGCACCATGCATGTGTATGTACATATGCGCAATTACTTGCTCCAAAAAACTCCTGACATAATTTGCCCATCCCCTAGCCTGCTAGATCATTCATGATCAGCAGCAGCAAAGAGAGATATGAGACTCGCCGCATCACAGGGCTCCTCATCCCTCACCAACACTGCTTGATCCACAGACAACTCATCTTGATCCACCATCATCAGTCTAGCATGATACAATTTAAGACGCAACCCATTTACCCTTGACTTATGTAGAACACCATCCAGGTTAGCCAGCTGATATGTGCCATTTGGAAAACACTCCACTACCTTGAAAGGGCCTTCCCACTTAATTTGAAACTTCTTTTGGAAGGTGTTGTCCAGTTTACTATTGTAGCGCAAAACCAAGTCATGTTTCTTGATACCCTTACTTTTAACTTTTTCATTTATCTTTGCCAAAGCCTTATCCTGCATCTGCCCATAATGCTCCAATGCGCTCATCCTATCCAACTGGACCTCTTGTAACTGCAAGAGCCTCTCTTTGAATGCATCACTAGGCGACCCAAGCAACTTCTCTAACATCTTGACCGCAGGCAACTCTACCTCCACAGGCAATAGTGCTTCCTTTCCATACACTAAATGAAATGGAGTACACCCAGTATCTGTCTTCACCGAAGTACGGTAAGCCCATAATGCACTAGGCAATTCCAAATCCCAATTCTTTCCTTGGTGCTCTGTCACTTTCGAAAGAATCTGTACCAACTCACCATTGAATCTTTCATTTAAGCCATTACACTGTGGGTAATAAGGAGTGGTATGCTGGTGCCTAATCTTCATCTTTGTGCATAAGAAGTCTAGCAGTTTAGCTCTAAATCCTGGCCCCTTATCTGAAAGTAGCTCTAATGGCACCCCAAACTTGCAACATATTTCATCATACACAAATTTTGCCACATCCTTTGCAGTGATCTGTTTTACTGCTATAGCCTCTGCCCATCTAGAAAGATAGTCCACTGCCGTCAAAATATAGCTTTTGCCCCTGCTTGTGATAGGTAACGGGCCTATTGCATCAATCCCCCACTTTTCAAACACATCAAACGCCATAATGGTTTTTCGTAGCTCTGGCTTCAACACTCTCTTCCCAAATGTTTGACACCTATTGCAAGACCTACACCAATGATGAACATCCTTGTGAAAACTAGGCCATACATACCCCTCTTGCAAAATCTTATGCAAGGTGATCTTTAGAGCAAAATGGCCACCACATGCGCCTTCATGATTCTCTTCCAACACTCTGTAAAGCTCCTCCCGCCAAGGTACACGTCTCAACACGAGATCAGCCCCTTTCATGTATAAGACATCACCAATCAATTTGTACCTGTATGCTCTACGCACAAAGCCATATTTCTTAGACTTTTGAATCTCCTTTGGAATGATTCCTGTTAGCAAAAACTCCTCTTCTTGAGCCAAACTTTCCCGGCCATGATAAAGAGGTAAATTGGTCCTCAACACAAATAGCTCCCCAATCATGCCTTGAGCTGCTTCATGTGCCTCTCCATTTAGAGCACGTTCAATGTGTCTGATGCTCCATGCTTCAAACGTTTTTAACAGGCCTTTAATTCTGAAGCACATTTCCTTCAATGAGGTGTTCTTGCTCTTCCACACACCCAGCACTTGCTTCACCACTAACAAGGCATCACCTTTTATGCTCAACCTTCGAACCCCATGCTTCAAACAAATGTGTAATCCGGCTTCCAATGTAGCATATTCAGCCTCATTGTTACTATGCGCATCCAATTTGATCATAAAGTGCTATACCCCCTGAAGCTGCATCGTGGCTCTTTCTGTATGAACCATCAAAGAACAACACATGTGCATGGCTGATCTTTGGCACTTCTTCAACTACCTTTCTCACCACCTCTTCCTTAACAATAAGGGGATTCTCCTTGTAGGTCAACAAATCAGCTAGGGTAGCCCTTGTACTATCTTCCACTAGAAAAGAGAACTCAAACTCTTGCAGCTCAATTACCCATTTCTTCACCACATTTGACATGTTAGTACCATTAATTAACTGTGGCAAAAAGGCATAACTCGTCAAGAAAACAAAAGGCCGTGGTAGCAAGTAATGACGAAATCGTCGACAAGCAAATATTACACTGGCCATCACTAACTCTACTTCCGATAACTTTCTCTTCGCTACCAACTTCACTCGGCTTGCACAATACACTGGCCTCATATAATGGCTGCCCTTCCCCTTTGGCAATAGCATGGCTCCAATGGCATCATCCCCTACTGATGGATTTACATATAAAACTTTCTCCCCTAACACCTCTTTCTCCCCTAGCAATAGCATGGCTGACAACCGCCCTAACACCTCTTTCACCTCTTGAAACACTTCTTCACACTTGTCATCCCATTGCAATGGATCATGCTTTGCCACTTGCTGTAATGGATAAAGAAGCTGCGAAGACAATGGAATAAACCGTGCCATGTACTTCACTTTTTGTATAAAGGTTGCCAATTGCTTCGTACTCATAGGTGATGGAAGAAGAATAATAGACTTCACCTTATCTGGATCAGCCTCAATGCCATTTTCTGACACCATATGGCCCAATAACTTCACCCTTGGCTGTGCTAGATGACATTTCTTTGGATTTAGTTGTCCTTCACATTCATCATATCGAGCCAATACCATCTGCAGCTTCTCATGGTGATCATCCCTACTCCTATAGACACAGAAGTCATCCATAAAAGCTTTAACACAACTACCAATGAATGGTTCTAACACCCAATTTTCTCTCTCTTGATAGAAGGAAGGTCCATTTGACAACCCAAATGGCAATACTGTGTAGCAATAGCAGCCCCATGGCGTAATAAAAGCTGTCTTTGTGCGGTCTTTAAGAGCAATCTTTAGTTGAAAATAGCCTGAAAAACCATCACACACACTGTACCTCTCATAACCTGCCACTGAATCCAAGATCTGATCGATGAATGGAAGAGGATATGGGTTCTTCTTATTGGCTGTGTTTAAGGGTTTAAAATCCACACAGATTCTCCACTTCCCATCCTTCTTTGGACTAACTACAATTGGACTCACCCATTCTGTGGTCTCCAGTGGAACTATGAACCCTGCCTTCAATAACTTGTCCAACTCTACCCGCAAGGCTTCCATTTGCTCTTGACCCATGCTTCTTAGCCTTTGCCGCACTGGCTTAGCACCTTCTTTCAGCTCTATATGCATCTCTCCACCCTTGAACCCTCTGATCTCTTCATATGAAGTAATGAACAAATCCGGAAAACTAGCCAGCATATGCAAAAATATATCCTTCTCCATAGTTGAGAGGTCTCCACTAATCATTTGCGTCATTAATTCCTGCTTCTTTGAAAACTCAACCTTGGTTTGCATCAGCCCTTCAATCACTTCATAAGGCCCTTCACTTTCATCTTCAACCTCATTCGCAAATGCAACTAAACCAATCTCTTGGATTTCTTTGTCCATCAAAAGAAATGCAACATCAGCATCCTCATCACTGCTGGTAGTGCTATCACTGTCCTCATCTGTCACCGTGGAAGATTCTTCATCACTAGACTCATCCTCATCTTCATAAAGCTCCTCTAATCGTTTCCTTGTGTCCATATTATAAAGCTTCTTGGTACCTGTCTTTCCATAGAGGCTAATCGTACCATGTCGCCAATCTTGAACAGCTCCCACTGCACGTAACCATGGCCTTCCCAGTAAAATAGGATATGCTCCCAACCCTGCTGGCATCACATGAAAATCAACCACTCCCTTTGCATCATATGCCTCCACTTCTAAGCTCTTTACAACACCTAAGCATTTTACTTTTTGATGGTTTGCCAATCTAATCTGAAAACCTGACACCCCAGCCACTGTGAAACCAATCTTCTCAACACATGAGTGTGTTATGACGCATATTTGGGCTCTGCCATCCACATAACCTTGTCCCAAACTTTTCCTTTTATGCCACACATCTACTATTGGACAAATGTCTGGTAGCTCGTCCATTTCCAACACCTTCACTGAACCTCTCTCTGGCTCTTTCTCCATTGGGTTAACCATCCTCTTCCACTGTCGCTTTAGCTTAGGCACCATCTCTATAAGCTGCCCAAAAGTAACATCTGCCTTCCTGCTCGTCAGATCCTCCTTCAAGTCATAGCTTAATTGCCCATCCCCTAGTGGAAAATCTGAAACATGAAACTTTCGATGAGCTCTCCTTTTCCTCTTGGCCTTGACATCCTCGCCTTCATGGCACTTCTTCCTTCCTTTTCCTCTGTGGTCCTCTTCCCAATAGGCATCACTAATGTATCCTCTAGCTTTGATGCCTTCTCCAAGGTGACTACACTTAGCACTTTTGTCTTTCCCTTTTCCTCCTGGGTCAGTCAGCTGGTTCCTTCGTCTCCCTTAATCTCAATGCCATAATCATTTGACCTAGTTAGCACCTGTCTTGGCAATGGATACATGTCTCCCCCCATCCTTGGTGGCTTATCACATTGCGGGCTGATGTGACCCAACTCTCCACAATTATAATATGTGGGCGTCTGCCTCCAAAACCTACCATTGCTTTGTCCAACACCATTTCTAGGCCTTTCTTCACCTCCTTGCTGATTTGCAAACCTCCCTCGACCTCGATTATTTCCCACTTGACCTAGCATGTTTAGGCTGAGATTCTTCATCAAATCTACCATTTGCCTCATGTCTTGCCTTAGCCCATCATCTTGCACTGCTGTAGTGACCACTGCTGGCATAACCTGAGTAGTAATAGGAACTACTGGTTAATGATGAACCCCTGACATGCGCCCTTGTAAAGACTCTATAGGCTGAAATTCAGACCTCATTGGCGAAGACTCCACCCCTAACTGGCTCATTTTCCTCAGCTTCCACTCTTTGTTCCTTGCTACCTCTAGTGCATCCTCATATGTCCTAGGCTTCTTTAGCTCCACTCTCCAACGTATATTCTCCCAAAGACTAGCCAAGAACCTGTCCTTCTTCATCATGTCAGGCGGGGGTACCTGTGGTGCTAAAGCCTTGCACATCCGCTCCCATGCCAATGAAAACTTTCGTATATACGCATCTCCTGGCTCACCTTCCTTTTGCACTAAAGCCTGTACTTCTTGCCACACCTTGTCAGGATCTTCTATCTTCACAAACTCCACTTCCAACCCATGTCGTAGATTGTCCCAACTCAACCTTACAGGTGGATCAGCCACACGCAACTCCTCTTCAAATTCTTTAGACCAAACTCGTGCATCACTCTTCAAACAAATTTGGAGAAGGCGTAACATTTGCGTAGGGTCATGAATCTGGTTGCTAATGCAGGCAACCTCCATCTTTTCCAAAAATTCTTTTACATCTTCATCACTTCTTCCATGAAACTCCAGATAAGAGAAAGCCATGGCTACCCAAATTATGATGCTTTGAGAACCCCTTCGAACACACATGCAAGAACCCAAAACTTTTCACTACCCAATCCCCAGAAACTTCAATGGAGATCAACTTTAGATAAGGACAAACACATGCACATCAAATGAGTTTTCATAGTTAATCATCGGAATGACAACAGGCAAAGGACATTCCAGGATCTCTCTCAATCTTCTTGGCCCAAACATAAAGACTATGCGCTGCTGGAAAAAGATCTTCCTGGAAACATGAACATTAATCTGAATTCTTTGAGTTAAATGAAAAGGAGTGAAGTGAGGGCCATTTTGATCATCCATTAAAGCCAACCATGAAGCTCCCAAGAAGGCACACCTGACTCAACCTCTGATTTTACCAAAATTTCAGCAGCATAACAGCATAAATGGCTCATAATACCAAAAAACCAGCCATCATAACTTGGGAAAATTTCGACAGAGTTTCCCGAGAAGTAGAGCAGTAGGAACCCAAAATATAGACTTTCTATGTACGCATAAACTGTTAACAATAGAACCCGAGCATCAAGTAGGACTCACTAGTACATAGCCTATGGCGAGGTCACAAAAAGGGTGCTCCAGCTACCTGTATCACCGAAAGGATCTCCACATTTGAGAATCCCCCAGCTCAATAAAAACCTCACACTATCGACCCTCACACGAAGGCTAATGCAAATCGCGTATAGTCAAGTCTCAGAAATGACTATCTTCTAGACCAAGTCTTAGAAATGATTGGGACTGCCAAATACAACCAAGTATGGCTCCACAAATGCGTACAATGGCAGTTTCCACAAGTAACGTACAATCCAGCAGACAATGAGCTCAAATAGGCGCCAAGTGATGCATTCCCACAACAACTGCAAGTGACATCACTGCTAGTATATCACTGTACTCTAGCTACCTGTATCTGTGTGAATCACCTGTACTTGTACCTGTCCCTGTAACCTGTAACCTGTAACCTGTAATCCCGAATCTCGAAGCAGAAGGTACTCGAAGAAGATCCTCCGTGGGGGCGCCAAAAGAATGTGAGCGGGATGAAAACACACACAGCGCCTCTATAACAACCCGACACACACTCTTGGGAAGATACACACACACACACTATGGGGCACCACTCGGCTTACACAACACACCTGGCCGAGACAGGGAACAGACCTCTGAGTGAGAGGAGAGAGACTATCCACTTTCCCCCTCCACACAGAGACACACACACACACACAAAAACTCAGCTCAAAAGAGGAGAACTTCTGATGTTTAGATACAAATGAGCTTGGGCCAACACCAATGGGGCAAACAGCTCACACAATATGGGTAAAAGATACCAGATACAATCACAAATTGGAGAAGAAGCTTCACTCACCGGAGAAGATTACACAGAAAAATAGCAGAAAAAGAGTGAGGAATTTGGAAAAATGGACAGCGCCATCACATCCAGAATGGCCCAAAACCCCAGTCTACAATGTCAAAGTGCTCATATCCGACCTCGGATGAGCAGTTTACGGCCAAAATAGGCTCCAAAATGAGCAAAAACACAGGTGCGGCTGTTCCTCCTCTCTTCTCCACGATTTTTCTAGTCTTCTCTCCCTTTTTTCAGTTCCCACACTTATCTTTATTAGTTGGGCAGCCTTGGCATTTTAGATGACCTCAAACGGACCCCGAACAGGCCAAATACTGACCTCGCAGTGCATAGTTGTCACCTTTTTGCATCATTTGCACACCTGGCACTCAACTTTTTTCCAATAATGCATCTCGCCACCACGTGAAGTGGCCCCAAAAAGTGGTCCTAATGATGAACTTTTTGCATAACTCTCACCAGAAAACACCCACGTTGTGTCCGTCCTCATCCGCGTGCAAATATTGACCTCGTTCGCCCTCTTGACGCCACTAGATGCCATCTGACGCACCTGCTGACCTCACATCGTCGGCCCGCGGATAGCTTCCTCAAGAAGTTTTACGTGCTACCAACTCCTCCTTATTGTAGAAAAAACACACTAGTATTGATAATAGTGAAAATCGCTGCACTATGTACATGCTGTCCTACCTGTACACATGTGGGCCCCACGTAACCACCTAGCTCTGGAAAATGGGCCATTCCTTATTTGATGCACCATGCATGTGTATGTACATATGCGCAATTCCTTGCTCCAAAAAACTCCTGACACCGTGACGAGTCGTCATCCTTGTTGGAAACAACAGAAGCGATGTCGAAATCATCAAGAAAGTCGATGTTGATGTCCTTTCCCTTCTTTCCATTGAACGTGGGGAAAGAACCACTTGCCATGGTAGTGACTCAGGAAATTACAAACTTTTTAAATTTTATTTTATTAATGATAGTAGCAGAGTTTTACAAGGTTGGGTGGATAGATTAAAACAGGATAAAGATGGAAACATTGAAGGAGTGTGTTGAGCTTATATGTGAAGCTACTCAATATATGGCTTCTCTATATATGGCACCCAGGTCCCCTCTATATATACATCATCTCATGTGTGTATTCTTGTGCGCTCCTTGCCGCACTGTCGAAGCAAGGGACTTGCCAATACACCGTGTGCGAGCCACAAACGGCTCCAAGCACACAACAAGCCTAAACTAGCAAGCTCAAGGAAACAAAGGGTGTGTCACTCACCGCTCTACGCTCGCCTTCGTGGTGGATTCCTCGCCGCGATGAAGAAGAAGCTGCAGTCGTGCCGCGCTCAACCGCTTCGCCGTCGTCGTGCCTTCGTAATGCTCGATCGCACACACACTCTCCCTCTCTCTCACACACACACACACACACACAAGGAGGTGAAGAAGAAGAAGATGGAGATGGAGCAAGAGCACTCTTCAATTGCACAAATGAGAGAATGAGTAAAAATTAGGTTTAGTTGGCTTTTATAGGAGCTCACCCCATTCACACTTGGGCACCCATGCTTAGCCAACTAATCCCTTGAATGTCCAAGTTAAAGTGCGCCTCTCATCGGCGATCACTCTACCTTTCCCTATTGGACCAACAAGCCCGGTACCTGACTCTACCAAATACATAATACACGTCCGTCGTAGGTGATGGGGTGTCCGTGTGCCGTGAGGGTTAACATGCCCCCCTTCCTGATGTAGATTCCGTCCTTGGAAGCTATTGAGTTGAAGCTGGTTCGTCGAGGTGGAAGAGCATTTGAGATGAATGTCCTTAGCCTTCTTCAGTCACTGCAAAATCAAACAACATTGGCACAGTAATTGCATTCTCTTAAAAAGCATATGCAGTTTTAGGTAGACACATTGATTGGTAAAAGAATTTCAAACAATTTGTTAGCAATGAACATTAAATTGCAATGTAATCAAATGCATAAACAGATGTAAAGGTAAAAAATTAAACAAGTCTGGGGTCACTAATTTGACGGTCGAAAAGCACTAGAGATCGAATATTAATACCATGGGTAAGCTTCTTAATTTTCTGTGGTCAATTAAGTTGTTTAATCGCGAGAGCCAAGTATTCATGTTCAAGGGCTGACTAGAGGCTATACCTAGAAAACCTTGTAGTTAAGCTACCATAAAAGGAATTTCTCATGAAATCATCACCTGTCTGATTACTTTTTCTTTGACCCCCCAAAGTCTTTTCACAGTGATTCAATTATGATGTGTGTGCTTATTTTGTATGCCTTGGGTTTTTTGCTTTTCAAGGAAAAGCGCCCACACTGGGAACCTCTAGGGCTCCAGTACCATAGGCGATACATGTGAGTGAAGTACCAAATCAAGCTGAGATTTCTCTTCCAGCTTAAAATTTTACATTGTGGCACTTTGATTTTTTGTTTGTTCATTTTCAACATTTTAATTTTGTAACTTTGGGGGGTCATATAACACTGTTACCCTCCCCAGGCTCATCACATTAGTAAACTCCCTTTATAATACTTAAGCTAAAGGTCACTACGGTTAAGCCCACTAGAAAGCCCTAGTACATTTCATACAATGCTGCCTAAATCGGATTAAGAACCTAAGTAACCATTGCTTATTAGGAAGGCATTCCCCATGGTATTAAGAGAAGATTTCTAATACCTAGCTTGGTCAAACTAGCTTAGTCGGACTGCTTGATTTTTAAACCTAGACAAGTGATTATGACAAAACATTACATTGAATTAAATGTTTGATACTAAGCAAATGCGCTGAATATTATGCTACCAATCACAATCAAAGCAGACAAACATGGATGCAAAAAGATAAAGGCAATGCTAATGGACAAGAAACACCTGTTTGTGTCGATGGTCGCGCTTGATTTGAAGAGTGAGTCGAGATAAAGATTCCATGAAGGTCCAAATCCTATCAATAGCAATACGCTCCTGTACACACTATGAAACAAAAGGAATACCTCCAGGAGGCACATTAGTGGGAAAAGAGAACTTTGCTAATCTCTCAACTCTAAAACAGAAACACTCCTATCGTACTAATCTTACCTACCCTCCATCACTCAAGTGATGAGGATCAAAGGTGTTTTATGGCATAGGTTTCTGTTTCACTGTACCAGATGTGACATGTGTAGGTCTGAGTCAATGTCTTGACCTTTATTGTGCATACTCGTTTGCTAATTGCTCTTGCTCTTCTTTTTTTTTTTGTGAGTATAAAGCTTTATATATACATTCCCTAAGATCGGAGATTGAGAGGTCAGGGAAAAAGGTTGAGAGGGAAACAAGTGAATAATGGATGTCAGCAAACACTCCCCCCTTCCTTGGGTAGATCATACCGTTTGAAATGAGCTTGTCACCCTTTGAAACCAATTGTTCCAGTTGGTAATAGGTGAGGATTTTTGCCAGTAGTTTTCTATTACCCTAGGTGGCTCGTCAAGTTGCAAGGGTGGTAAGGTACTCTCCCAGGATTGAACTTGAAGTGGTTCATCAGGTGATTCTTGAACACTGGGAGGTGTGGATTCTTTTGTAGCTTCATGGAGGTCCACTACTATAGATGGAGGCTGTGTAGAAGCTTTTACCTCTATGGATGTATTACATGAGGAGCTAGAATCTTCATGGGACTCCCCCCTTCTTGAGCTAGGTGGAACAAATCGTTATTTCTTTGGTACCCAAACTAGCTCGGGAGCGGGTTTGTAGCATTCTGTGATTTTTTTCTTTCCACGATCATTGATTCGTTTTGGAGCTACGGGATTGGGCTCACT
The DNA here is from genome assembly GCF_014529385.1 of Adiantum capillus-veneris. Classification (NCBI taxonomy): domain Eukaryota; kingdom Viridiplantae; phylum Streptophyta; class Polypodiopsida; order Polypodiales; family Pteridaceae; genus Adiantum; species Adiantum capillus-veneris. Next base: position 71,548,283 of record NC_140936.1, read on the forward strand.
TGGGTCAGGTGATAGGTAAGAGCACAATCTACGTTTTGGCACCCAGATTTGATCATTTCCTTGATAGTAGCCTTGGGCTTCCAATAGTCGTTTAGGGATCCATCGCAACATTTTCTTACTTTTCTTGGAGCGAGTGGCACGGTTCTTACAAGGCTTCTGTTTTTTAGCACTAGCTATGGTCACTAAAGAAGCTTTAGGGACCCACTTGTATGTTTTCTTCGTGACATTAGGATGAGTCTTGTCAGAAGCGATATGCATTGCTTGTAGCATATTTAAGGGTATATGCATTTCATCCCCCTCAGGTGTTACCCAGGTCGTCCCCCTGTTTCCCCAAGTGTCTATGGTTGATGCTAGGTGGACCCAATCCACATTGTCTGATTCCGTCATACCCGGTAACACATCCATGTAAGGAGAATCTTGGCCAATGTCTGTATCCTTCTTACAAGTGTAACAATATTGTAGTGGGGCCGAGTGAACCGTGGTGTCAGAGCGATGATCAATAATGGTTTTACTCCCTAAGGGGTGTACCTTACCAGTCACCAAATCCACTCTAAGGAAAAAGTCTTGGAATTGCAAATAGACATGATTTTTAGACCAATCGTGAACCATTTGTGCTTCCCTCATGAATGGTCGTCCTAAAATCATTTCATATGACATAAGGTGTTTAGAGAAATCCATTACAATGAACGTATGTCGTACCTTGTGTCCTAGAACTTTGATCTTAAGATCCTTGAGCATCCCCATAGGTTTGGCTATGGTACCATTTGCCATCTTTACCACAATGTTAGTAACACTGAGGCGGGGTTTTCCCATGGATTCCCAACAATCTTTTGTAACGATGCTAACTCCCGCACCACCATCAAGAATTCCCTTTATAGTTAATCCCTTGGTAGTGATGGGTAGGGTCGCATTAGACTCGTCGCCTTCAAAATACTGCCCTAATTCGTTAATGGGTACCTCGATCACAGACTCGTGTCCATCTAAGTCAAGTGATTGCACATGATTTTCCTCATCAATCATAATCGAGTCAAGCCTATTTGGTTGCGCAAACTGCGGTAATCCCGTTCGTAGCTCTCCGTTAAGGAATGCTCGAAGTGCAAGGAATAACTCAGGATCTCCATACAGCTTTGCTATGATCGTGGTTCGGACCTCAGAAGACATGAAGTCCACTAGTTTGGCAACATTCATTGGCGTTTTGCAGGGTGTAGGTCCTTGAATAAGAACTGGTGAGGATGGAATCTCATATTCCTCAATGGGATCAGGTATTCCTTCGTTAAACATCCTTTCCAACAAGAAAGGTGTATGCTCACTTTCTGATGTCCCGTCCTCACTCCCTTCTTGGATGATACTAGATATGGCTAACGGTCTATGGTTCATGTGGGGTGGATGAACTTGCGTGGGAAACACTGTGTCATGAATTTTGATATGCATGGGTTCTGGTTCTAGTTTCCTTTGAGTCTCCTCCACTAAACCTCTTAGATGTTTCACCTGCTTAATCTCGTCTACTGGGTTTGGGTACGTCCCAATCTTCTTTTTATGATTCTTCCCTTTTTGCCCCTGCGGTTTATCTTGGGGGTCTTGGATTGGATTTGGAGACACTTGTGGTGTTTTTAGAGGCTCTTTATGGTTTTCTCTTATTCGGTTTTCATTTGGTTCCATGTTACGGTTTTCTTTGTCGGTCTTTCCCTTTGTGGTATTGGTTCTAGTCTCCATTGTCTCGACTGAATCTGAATCATCCTCGAGGTCATTCATATACACGGGGTCATCTCCTGTTCCTATGTTTGTTTTGGAACTTGGCTTTGAATTTTCCGTATTCTGCGACTTCTTCCTTCGTGTCTTCTTTTTCTTTGCTTGGATAACTGACGCGGTATCTCTCTCTTCGAGGATATGTCCTGGCCCTTGAAGCATGGACCGTGTAATCGCATAAGCGGGTGCGACGGGTGGTATTGGCGATGTCACACTAGCAATTTTGACCAAATTCAGGGGTGTGATTTTAGGCGCATTTGGGTTATAGGGGCATTGGGCAATCAAGTGATCTATGCCACAACGATTACATGTGAGTATTGGCATTGCAGACGTGCTCCCTTGATTCACTTGCATCTGTGCAGCATTCTTTTGCAGCCTAATAGGGCACTCCGCTGCTCGATGTGGTCCACCACACTCGTAGCATTGAAGAGGTCGCCTCCTAGCCTGGGTGTTGATATTTTGACCTCTGGATGCGAGAGCAGCAGCTTGATAAACCGGCTTGACTTGTCCCCATTAATCTTCCATGTAGTATATAGGACACTCTTCCAATGTATCAAGTCCGTAGGCAATACTAGTGTCTATTTCCTCCTCACAGCCATCTGCATAAGCATTTGATGGCTCGCAACCCACTTGGTTCATAGGGGCGACTCTTGGATGCGGGGGCTGCGGTCCTAGCACAGGAGGTGGTAGCGGTGTAGCTTGTACAACATTTTGAGATCTAGGGACCATGTGTTGCGGTAGTTTCTCAACAGGTGGAGTAGGCATCAATACAGGAGCTCGAGGCGCATCCGTCCAGGCTACAGGTGGTCTATTTGCCATCATACGTTTGATCATTAAACAATCCTTAGCTTGGTGACCATACCTACCACATGCGTTGCAAATTCCATTAAATTTTACTCTAAACGTAGGGCACTCACTAGTGCTATGTGGACCTAAGCAAATGGAACACCATTGTTGCTCCCTTCTTGGATACATGTGACTATTTTGAGGGGGTCGATTATCCTTAAGAGACTCTTGGATTGCCTTGGTGAGGTCTGTCAAGAATGTCTCAATTACCTTTGGCTCATTGGCAATGGGCTTTGTAGTCATGGGTTCATACTCAAGGGCTTGTGAGCTAGTGGATCTCGTGTCGGTAGACACCCTCATGCCTGCTATCATCAAGTTGTCCTCTAATTGGATTGCATTGGCAGTGACATCTTCCCAGGTTGTGATACCTCTAATCACTAGTCCATTATAGATTCCTTCATTCCTCAACCCTCGAATGAATCGATCAAGCATTTGGTTATTGTTGAAGCGCTCATTTACAGGGCAGCGAGAGTTTAAGTGCTTTAGACGACTAATGAAATCCCTTACTGACTCTCCTTCCTTACGTTCGGCCTTCTGTAGCTGAGATGCTACACCCCAAAGCACACCTTCTCGTATGTACTCCTTTAGAAACAACCTTCGAAGGGTAGGGTAGATTGTTTTCTCGTCCACCCTTAGGGTCCTATACCAATCTCCAGCCTTCCCACTTAATGTCAAGCTTAAGGCATTGCGCTTATGTTGTTCGTTGCGTTCCCCTAAGGAATCACATACTTGTTCAAACACTTCAATGTGTTTCCTAGCATCTTCATCCCCATTGAATTTTTGCGTGAGTTTGGCAATTTGTACTGCCTTACTTCTAGGCTCTCTATCAGATGCATGACGCATATTTTCCGCGATAGATCGACCTATGGTTTGAGCAAACGCTGCCAAGTCACCTATGTGAGGAGGTAGGGCCGGTGGAGGTACTCTTGGAATCATATGTGGGAGAGGGACGGGTATCGGTCTTGGCATATGTGTAGATGATGCAGGATATGGAACATAACCGGGCATAGGTCCACTCGGATAAGAGCTAGGGAGCGGCACTCGAGGAGCATAAGCAAGTGGTACAATTGGAGGTGTGGGGGCCATGTGTGCATAAGGGGCTAGAGGCACATATGGTCGAGGCCCCATATTAGGTACTACGACACTAGGTAGTGGCACTGCGCTAATCGTAGATGTCATCGGTACATTCTCTGTTAGGCTTATTCCTGGAGTGAGCACTGTGTTTTCCTTAATAGAGGGTTGAGCCAAGTTAGGGAAGCTAAAGTTTTCGCTCGGAGGCTCAGATTGCATAGAGACCCCAGGTGAAATGACGTAAGATGGGTCCATGGGGCTCATTAGAGGAGTCTCCATTTGTGATAGAGTAGGCTGTTGAGCCTTGCTCGTATCCAGAAATCTCATGGGGCCAGTTGAAAATATATTTACCCCTCGGTTTTGCCTTTCTGATTGAATAATGCCATGGATAACATTACAGATCATTTTCTGTTGATCTTCGATGCTCGTGGCACTAGAGGTGGATTGTACAATCTCTATCCATCCTACATGGTAGGCGTGGCCAGAGTGTAGATCCGTCAACACCTCAGTGTGGAGGTCGTATGTCCAATGATCATTAATGAACAATCCTTCTAGAGTCGACGTGTTAACGGTTTCTTGTGAGGTAGAAGCAATGTTGCTCCCCGTGGTTTTACTTGTCACCAACGATACTCTAGAGGGAACTTCTGAAGGAGGCAGCTCAACAGGGCCTTCTTGGTAAGAAGTTGGTAGGATATCCACATGGACACTCTTTGGGGGTGTGGGATCCACGTGCGATGTGAAAGGAGAGTCCACTTCCCCACCCCCTTCGTGTGCTTCATTTGCATCAGGTTCCGAGCGAGTAGCTCTACCTAATGTTTCCATGAAACGGCTAAACATACTAGTACTAGGATGTGGAGCTTCGGGAGGTGCATGGCCTTCTCTCTCAGTGTTTTGGTTAGGGTATGCTTCCATGATTTCTGAGTCGGAGGAGGAATCACTAGCGTCTATTTTAGGGTCTTGGGTGGTGCTACCTTGTGTCCCCGCTGAGGGTCTAGAGCTTATCGTGGATGAGTAATGGGTATCCGTATGAACAGAGGTACCCTCAATATGATCGTGTTCTAGCATCCGCCCAGAGCGTAAGTGCATGTGCTTTTGATACCCTAAGGTGTCAAAAAGCTGCTCTAGGAGGCCTTGTGACTAGTTTTTAGCGTGTTTTTTGTTTGTTTTTTTGCTAGATTTTTTAGAGCGTGTCGTGGAATGGGCCGTGTGATAGCTCGAAAGGAGCGTATCGGTCAGAGGGTCGTGCCGTGCTTTACAGCCCTCCGTTTGGTCACTCTATGCCCTCGGAATCCCTAAAACTGTCAATTTCCAGTAGGGAACTAGGCCCAAACTAGAAAGTCTAAGGGTGCAAGTGGGAAGAGAAAGGAGGAGAGTGGAGGACTTGTCCCACATGCTCTCATTCTCTCTTGAGGGAGTAGGGTATATATATAAGAGTGAGTCTAGTATATATCATAAGACTGAGGACTGAGGCCTGGGCCTGGGCTTGGGCTTGGGCTTGGGAAACCGATCCCGATCTTTCTTTTATACAAACCAACCCGTCTGTTTTAAGAGTCACGTTTTTTATTTTCGAAAAATTTCGGCGCCCGCTCACTCGCGTATTTAATTTCCGAATTTTTTTAACTTTTTTTTTCCTTTTTCTTTTTGGTGCAGAAAATACAGAAACTGAAAACACAGAAATTACAGAAAAAAACGCAGAAATTACAGAAATTGCAGAAAAAACGCAAAAATTACAGAAAAAAAACGCAGAAATTGCAAAAAATGCAGAAATTGCAAACGCCGAACTTGAAAATGCAGAAATTACGGAAATTGAAAAAACGCAGACAATAGCAGAAATTGAAACTTGACAGCAAATGCAGAAAACGCAAAAAACAGAAATCTCCACACACTCCTTCCGTGCCTTTCCTATGATAGAAATTGCACCACAAGGAAGCGTAAAGTGCTAACCGAGCTTAGTGTAAGGCATATCCCCGGCAACGGCGCCAAAAATGTGCGCTCCTTGCCGCACTGTCGAAGCAAGGGACTTGCCAATACACCGTGTGCGAGCCACAAACGGCTCCAAGCACACAACAAGCCTAAACTAGCAAGCTCAAGGAAACTAAGGGTGTGTCACTCACCGCTCTACGCTCGCCTTCGTGGTGGATTCCTCGCCGCGATGAAGAAGAAGCTGCAGTCATGCCGCGCTCAACCGCTTCACCGCCGTCGTGCCTTCGTAATGCTCGATCGCACACACACTCTCCCTCTCTCTCTCTCACACACACACACACAAGGAGGTGAAGAAGAAGAAGATGGAGATGGAGCAAGAGCACTCTTCAATTGCACAAATGAGAGAATGAGTAAAAATTACGTTTAGTTGGCTTTTATAGGAGCTCACCCCATTCACACTTGGGCGCCCATGCTTAGCCAACTAATCCCTTGAATGTCCAAGTTAAAGTGCGCCTCTCATCGACGATCACTCTACCTTTCCCTATTGGACCGACAAGCCCGGTACCTGACTCTACCAAATACATAATACACGTCCGTCGTAGGTGATGGGGTGTCCGTGTGCCGTGAGGGTTAACAATTCTACACACTTTGGGGTTCTACTTCTGTGTTCTCTCCTTCTCTCTCAACATAGTGTCAGAGCAGTACGTTTTTGTTTTCGATTTTTCTCCTGATCAAAATCGATTTTGCAGAAACTACTCGTCAGAGATATTGGAATCGATGTGGTCTACAACTTTGCAGAAGGAAGTTTTTTCAAATTCTGCACCGATTTTGAGTTATCGTTCACGGACTGCGTACATACCTGAAAAACAGCTTCCGTGTTTTGTTTCTGATTTTTCTGCTAATTAGAAACGATTTTGCAGAAACTACCCGACAAAGAGATCGGAATCGATGTGGTCTACAACTTTGCAGAAGGAAGTGTTTTCAAATTCTGCACCGATTTTGAGTTATCGTTCGCGGACTGCGTACATACATAAAAAGCAATTTCCGTTTTTTTGTTTTTTATTTTTCTGCTTATTGAAAACGATTTTGCAGAAACTACCCGCGTGAGAGACCAGAATCGATGTGTTCTACAACTTTGCAGAAGAAACTACCCGCTATGGGAGACCGGAATCGATGTGGTCTATAACTTTGCAGAAGAAAGTTTCTCTAACTTTTGGGTTATCGTCTCGGACTGCGAATATGTTTGAAAATCAAAATTTTACTTTTTGCTTTTGATTTTTCTCATAATTGAAAACTTCTCAATTATATTTTTCTTCATCAATCATATATTTGTTACTGACGTAACTTTGCTGCAAAAGCCAGTTACACATCGTTCCGATTCAGTCGAGCCATTGATGATCGTCCAAATTCTATCGAGCTACTGTTGGTACATGATCTTTTGCTATATGATATACTCGTTCATTGATTCTCGTATAATTATTCTTTTAGAGATATAGTTTACGTCGTTTTATTGATAATTCTCATTGATACCATAGTGATTTTGATGGTACCATGATGATGTTTTGTTAATACTTTGGTCATGGTGATTTTCGTTGATACCATGATGATATGTCATTGATACCATGGTTATTCTCGGTGGTGCCATGATGATATTTCATTGATACCATGGTTATTCTCGGTGATGCCATGATGTTGTTTTGTTGATACCATGATGATGTTTTGTTGATACCATGGTTATTCTCGGTGATACCATGATGTTGTTTCGTTGATACCATGGGTATTTTCGGTGATGCCATGATGATGTTTCGTTGATACCATGGTTATTCTCGGTGATGCCATGATGTTGTCTCGTTGATAGAATGATTATTCTCTGTGATATCATGATGCTTTTCGTTGATACCATGGTCATTTATTCATTTTTATTGATATAATGATGATATTTTGTTAATACTTTGATGGTATTCATTAATCACTACATTGATAAATGTTGTTTTATGTAGTATATACACATATCATTTGTATCACGTAATCACACATTTTGTACTTTTACGTTTATACTTTATGTACAATATGTTGTCATGCGTATATATGTCGTCAAAAGAGTGGCGTCGCGAACCATCTCTTATGGCATTGTGAACGTAATTATTTCATTAACGATGCTAATAATTTTCATAACATGTTTTTTTTTTGGAGTCTATGATCTATGTAGGATTGATCAAAGAATTGATTTTATGAAGACAAACTTGGTGACAATAAAAGATTTATGAAGATATGTTTGGTGATGCCATATTGATGACAACATGAAGACATGTTTGGTGATGCGATATTGATGACAAGCTACACAGCAGATTCACGGAGACACTTTTGATTACAAGCTAATCGATAGCTTTTATATCTCTTTATTGAACCTTTGTATTCATTATTGTATTTGATAGGATAGGAGTAATGTAGCTCCTCATAAAACATTCATTGTAAAAGGAGTGATGTAGCTCCTCGTAAACATTTGTATATTTAATGATTTTTATATTATAACGGTGGGTGTATATAGAGCTGTGGGTTTTTCCCTTGATCCCCCAAGGGTTTTTTCATCCACAGTTAGGGACCCTTATTTGAGCGGGGGTGTTGAGCTTATATGTGAAGCTACTCAATATATGGATTCTCTATATATGGCACTCAGGTCCCCTCTATATATACATCATCTCATGTGTGTATTCTACACACTTTGGGGTTCTACTTCTGTGTTCTCTCCTTCTCTCTCAACAGAGTGTTGGTAATCCAATATGGGGAGAATGATAGGGTTTGGGAAGCTAAGGATTTCTCCTAGCGCCGTAGCACCAAACATGTACACAATCTAAACGGGAATGCTGCAAAAATCTAAACGGGAATGCTGTTGGCCCGTTTTCCATCATGCACAGAGAGTGGAGCACTTACTTATGCTCTTATCGTGCCGGTGTTGATGAGTCAGCACATCCACAAGTGGTCGTCGCCTTTCATAGGCTCTACTTTTCCTTCGTCGCTCAACACGAACGGGGTGATGGCGACACATCTGACTACTCCTAGCCTTTTGGATAGCAGCAACTGCAGATAATTACCGTACTCGGTGTGTTGGAGGAACTCCACTCCATTCAGCTGTAACTCGTCTCCAACCCTCTGGGTTTCACCCGTGGTGGAGAGCTTCTTCAGGATGATCTGTATGGAGAGAGGAGGAAGACCCTCTAACTGTCATCCAGAATAGAGAGAGCAGTAGCGGAACCACTCCTCCCGAGGGCATGGAAACCTTCTTACCACTTTTGCTCCAGGATTTTCGAAATGGATTGGAAGGACTCCCATGCGCCATGCGAATTGATAGGCGACCTTCCGTCGCTTAGCCTTGCATAACCTTCTCTTTGGATAACTCGGTACGAATCCGATTCCCAAACTTGAATCACTCGCGTGGCCAAATGCTTCTTCCTTTGGGGTCATGTGTTTCCAGGCTGGCTTAGCCTTTCCTTACCTTTCACTTGAGCAGCCCCTTTAGGACATTTTGGAGTCGCGGTTATACCTTTGATTGCAGTTTCCTTAGGGAAGAGAGGCCTTACCGTTTTCTTTCGTTCTTTGATATGGACGACCTCCTCACGGTAAATGTCAATGTAGACAATTTCAACCCCTTTACTACCTTCGTTCCTGGAACACATTGACAGTGTGCTTTGGTTGACAACAGTGATGGCACTTCATAGAACTCCCACCTCATGCTCTCAATTTGTGGTTAGAACGAGCAACACGAAATGGGGATCTCACCTCTTGAATATTGATGACACTACAACCTGGCAGTAGTACTTCGACGAAGGCGGCTAGTGCCTCTTTAGTCTCCTCCTCTTCCATCCTCTAGTTAGAGAATTCCCTCAACCATACGTCCATAATTGATGTTGTGCATTGCTTTCAACATTGTAAACTCAAGGTTTTCGAGAATTGCTTCTCCGTGGGGGCACCAAATGACGAGTAGATCTGTTCATGGATATCTGCCATAAATATCGTACCGATTCAGTCGAGCCATTGTTGATCGTCCAAATTCTGACAAGCTACTGTTACAAAATAGTAAATCTGATACAATTTCTGGGTACAAAAGAACTAGAGGAAAACTATCACTACTACTACAATCCATCCTCATTTTCACTATGGATAATGAGAGAGTATGGCACGGATCTTCTATTGTAGCCTCTCTCGTCAATCGTGGCCGTCTAAGTCCCCGTAGCTCGAGTTCTCTATCGATGAGAGTGCCGGTAGTGGTTGAATGATTGTGGGCCAAGCTCTACAGTGCTCACTGCTCCTCTAGCTGTCCGAGAGAGAGAGAGAGAGAGAGAGAGAGAGAGAGAGAGAGAGAGAGAGAGAGAGAGAGAGAGAGAGAGAGAGAGAGAGAGAGAGAGAGAGAGAGAGAGAGGCAGTTCTTGAAAGAAAACCTCGTGCTTGGCTGGACATGTATGCTAGATGTGGTGCACTTCATTAAGCACAAAATCTGCTTGAGGAGCTTGCTAACCGGGATGTCGTCTCTATGAATGTATTGCTTGCGAGATATGCCCATCTTGGGCATGACCATGAAGCTCTAGGTTGTTTTTGACGGATGCAAAGAAAGGGTGTCTCTCCAGATGTAATTGCATATGCTTGCATCTTGAAGGCATCTGGGTGAGGAAGCTCTAGGTTGTTTTCAATACAAATAGAGAGTGAGGAAATCTCTCCATATGCAATCTGTTGAGCTTATATGTGAAGCTACTCAATATATGGCTTCTCTATATATGGCACCCAGGTCCCCTCTATATATACATCATCTCATGTGTGTATTCTACACACTTTGGGGTTCTATTTCTGTGCTCTCTCTTTATCTCTCAACATGGTATCAGAGCAGTACGTTTTGTTTTCGATTTTTCTCTTGATCAAAACCGATTTTGCTAAAACTTTGCAGAAGGAAGTTTTTTCAAATTCTGCACCAATTTTGAGTTATCGTTTGCGGACTGCATACAAAGCTGAAAAGCAAGTAAGGGACCAGAATCGATGTGTTCTACAACTTTGCAGATGAATTTTTTTTCAAATTCTTCACTGATTTTGAGTTATCATTCGCAGATTGCGTACATGGCTTAAAAGCAACTTCGCTTTTTGTTTTTGATTTCTCTGCTAATTGAAAACTATTTTGCAAAAACTACTCACGCAAGAGACCGGAAGCGATGTGGTCTACACCTTTGCAGGAGGAAGTTTTTCCAAATTTTGCACCAATTTTGAGTTATCGTTCGCCGATTGTGTACATACCTGAAAAGAAACTTTCTCTTTTTGTTTTTGATTTCTATGCTAATTGAAAATGATTTTGCAAAAACTACCATCACTAGGGACCGAAATCGATGTGGTCTACAACTTTGCAGAAGAAAGTTTTTTCAAATTCTACACCAATTTTGAGTTATAGTTCGCGGACTGCGTACATACTCGAAAAGCAACTTCCACTTTTTGTTTTTGAGTTTTCTCCTGATTGAAAACGATTTTGCAAAAACTACCTGCACGGAGAGACCGGAATCCATGTTCTCTACAACTTTGTAGAAGGAAGTTTTCTCAAATTCTGTACCAATTTTGAGTTATCTTTCGCGGACTGCGTACATGTCTGAAAAGCAAGCAAGGGACCGGAATCGATGTGTTCTACAACTTTGCAAAATAAATTTTTTTCAAATTCTTCACCGATTTTGAGTTATCGTTCGCAGATTGCGTACATGCCATAAAAGCAACTTCGCTTTTTGTTTTTATTTTTCTCCTGATTGAAAACAATTTTGCAGAAACTAGCCACTACAGGCATCAGAATCGATGAGAAACTATTTTCTTAAGACATCGTAATCGATGTGGTCTATAACTTTGCAGAAGAAAGTTTCTCTACATTCTGCAACGATTTTGGGTTATCGTCTTGGACTGCGAATATGTTTGAAAAGAAAAATTTTACTTTTTGCTTTTGATTTTTCTCATAATTTAAAATGTCTCAATTATATTTTTTCTTCATCAATCATATATTTGTTACTGACGTAACTTTGCTGCAGAAGCCAGTTACATATCGTTCCGATTCAGTCGAGCCGTTGATGATCGTCCAAATTCTATCGAGCTACTGTTGGTACATGATCTTTTGTTATATGATATACTCATTCATTGATTCTCGTATAATTATTCTTTTACAGATATAGTTTACGTCGTTTTATTGATAATTTCTCGTGAATACCATAGTGATTTTGATGGTACCACACTACAAGAGGCTATTAATATTAGCGACGCTCAAAAAAAAAATTCCCGGCGTCGCTATGAGCGTTGCAAATTTACTTGTAAATTTGCGACACTCATAGTGACGCCGGCTGGGCTAAAAAAAATAACAGAGAGCGCCCAAAAACTCAGATCTCAGATCTGAGTTTTTCGGCGCCCTCAAGCAAGAAGCAGGTAACGCTCTCCCTCTCTCTTTCTCTCTCTCTTTCTTCTCCACACACACACACACACACGAGGAGAGGAAGGAGAGCCAGGTATGCTCCTTCCCTCTCCTCACTCTCATGTTCCCTTCTCCTCTTTCTCTCTCTCCCTCTCTCTCTCTCTCTCTCTCTCACACACACACACACACACACACACACACACACACAGTGTTTTTGAGAGAGAGAGAGAGAGAGATAGAGAGAGAGTACAAACATAAACAAAAACGCAAACACACATACAAAAACAAAGAATGCACACACACATTGAGAGAGGAAAAGAGAGAGAGAGAGCATGCATAAACAAAAAACGCACACATTGAGAGAGGAAAAGAGAGAGAGAACATGCATAAACAAAAAACGCACACATTGAGAGAAGAAAAGAGAGAGAAAATATGCATAAACAAAAAAATGCACACACATTGAGAGAGAAAGAGAGAGAAACTAATTTAACGTCGTAGGAAACTAATTAAAATTAAAAGACCTAAAGATCTAGCCGACGAGGAGTTGAGCTCAAGACCTATTATTCAAGAGGGAATTGGCATAACCAATCTATCATACTTGGCATGGGTGATAGAAAGGTTATACCATTTATCTCTTTTTATTGGCACACACATCCACACACGCGCACACACACAAGAAGAAGAGAGTTATAACGTCGTAAGAAACTATCCTAAAAGACGTTAAAGATTAGGTTAGATGTAGACTTACGTTAAATTAGATTTAGGTTTATTTAAGTTAAATTAGATTAGATTTAGGTTTATTTTTAGTTAGAATTAAGTTTATTTACGCTAGATTTAGATTTACGTTATATTAGATTAGATTTAGGTCTCCATAGACTGCGATGCCTGCATGAAGCGAGTGAAGAAAGCCCTCAATGGAATATAGGATTTTGCTGCCTTCACTCATGGTGGGCTCCGTCGATCCAAAAGTACTGGTGAAATGTCTTCAGAAGATAGGGAAGAAGGTGAATCTTCAGGGCGGCAAGAGTCACTACATCCCCGACAATGACCATCTAGACAACCTCTAGTCATTCAACAGCAACTTCAAAGTTAGTAACAAGAGCAAGAACGGTCCAAAGGGCCAATTGCTGTCGTCAGATGTGGATTGAGATGAGGCAGCGTCACCGCCGGAAGTTAACTCTCACATCTTTAGTGATGAGAATGCCAACTCTTGTCGAGTTATGTGAAAAATTATGTGTTAAATCAGTTTTAAGGTTCTTATAATCCCTGTTAGTTTAGTTCTTTGTTTTTAATATGACATAATTTACGTTAGATTTAGATTTATGTTATATTAGATTAGACTTAGGTTTATTTAGGTTTACCCACACACACACATACACACACACACACAAGAAGAAGAGAGTTTTAACGCCGTAGGAAACTATCCCAAAAGACGTTAAAGATTAGGTTAGATGTAGACTTATGTTAAATTAGATTTAGGTTTATTTTTAGTTAGATTTATGTTTATTTAGATTTAAGCTTATTTACGTTAGATAGAGTCCACGCAAGAATTACTTACGGTTTAGGGTTTAGAGTTAGACGAACAGTGAAAAGATCTACTGTGAAAAGATGTTAAGATGCTGTGAAGTGCTACAGCTAGAGAAGAGGCAAAGGGGTTTTGTCCACTACATGCAGTATCATGTAGACGTGGGTCTGTAGATTTCTTGTACCCACAAATATAGGTATTTACCAATAAAGACGAGATTATAACCCGGTGGTTCTGATCTCCGTGCACCTCTAGACCGAGGTGTGTGGGGATTGGACATGACTAGAGAATGTGAGGTACACAGAGCGAGAGAGAGAGAGAGAGAGAGAGAGAGAGAGAGAGAGAGAGAGAGAGAGAGAGAGAGAGAGATAAGACGAAGAATGCCAATAGAATATTTAATTTGTTGTCCAAGTTATAAGATTTTTATCCTTATTATGAGTAGTGACGAGGATGTGGGACCATCCAACCGAAACACCTATCTCTCAACGAGGGTCTTATGTCCTTGTAATCAATGCAAGCATGTTGTGCGACGGACAAGACCTATTTCTTTGCAGCACATTCGCGAATTTGGCGAGCTCGATCCTTCTATTATAGATCGAGTTGTTGCCAATTATAACTCGTCGGACTCTGACGCTGGCCAACAAGCAGCAATCTTGCAACCCAATAGACGTGTTCGCAGGCGCTTTGGTCAAGCAGCATATGTGAGGCCACAAGATGTAGCCTCTGACAGCTCAGGGGATGATAAGGCAGAGCACATTCCCAATGAGGCAATGTTTGAGCCCGAGATTGATGAAATGATCGAGACGATCATGGATTCAGAAAGGCTTATCTATGATGATATGAAAAGTGAAGCCGATACGCCATTGTATAATGGAGCACGTATGTCTAGATTGAAAGCACTCTTGGTTCTTCTCAACATGCAGGCAAAGTTTGGATGGAGTGACACTAGCGTCACAGCGCTTTTCAGGTGATCTATTACAATTAGTTTACTTTAATAAAACTCTAAATGTATAATGATCTGATAGATTTTTACACGACTGTATCGTATTTTTATGTTGTGTAGATTGCTTAAAGAGCACATACTACCAGCTGACAATGTGATGCCAGATTCCCGAGATGAAGCAAGAAAAATTTTGCGAAACTTGGGGATGGATTACAATTCTATCCACGCTTGTCCTAATGACTGCATTCTTTTCAGAGGGGAATACATAGACATGGAGAAGTGTCCGAAATGTGATTCCGAAAGATATCGAGTAGATCTCCACGGGACAAAAATTCCACAAAAGGTTTTGCGACATTTTCCTCTACTTACTCGCATCAAGCATTTCTTCGAATGTAAGTCCATGGCCGCCCTAGCATCATGGCATGAGGAGAATAAATCTTCGGATGGTGTGCTACGAATTCCTGCAGATTGCGCAGCCTGGAAACATATAGATGGAACATGGTCGGATTTTGCCAGGGAAGCTTGAAATTTGCGCTTAGGCCTGGCTATGGATGGCGTAAATCCATTTGGTCAAAGATCAACATTTTACAGTGTATGGCCCGTTGTCATCGTCAACTACAACATTCCCCCGTGGTTGACTACAAAGAAGGGGCACCTATGGCTAAGATTGATTGTGCCAGGGCGATATAAAGTGGAGAATATGGATAAGTATCTTCGTCCACTATTGGAAGAGCTACGACAATTGTGGATTGGCATAGAGGTGGTGGATATGAGCTGACACACAAGACGACGGAATGCTTTGATCAGAGACATTCTAATGTGGACCATGCATGACTATCCCGGGCTAACAGAATGCTTCTGTGATCTTTTGACACTCCTCACTCAGACACTGTAAATCTTGTTTTTTCCCATAGTTGATCTATTATCATGTGGATACATGCAGGGCTTCATGAAAACGCTTAAGGGATATGTGCATCAAAAGGCACGTCCGGAGGGTAGCATGGCAGAAGGTTGGTTCATATCAGAGTCCCTAGTGTACATTGGAGAGTGGCTAGATGGATTTGATAAAGCCCGGGACATGCTATGGCGAACCATAGATGATGAGCGCATATCTGGGATTGTCATGTGCAATCTCGGTGTTGAGAAGAAGATGACGGAAGATCTAGAGGCTAAAATCAACCGATTTTCCATGCTTCACAATCCAGTGATGCAAAAGTGGATTTCACAATATGAGGATGCAAAGCAAGAGCGACAAAGGGCACGAATCGAGTGGAGACGGGGAAGACGACCACCGATGCACTATCCGACGGTTCTGGAGAGCCTACCAACATTCATGAGCTTAAGATGGTTTCACAACCAATTGAAAAGGGCACAACAACGCGGTGACGAAGTGACTGAGGAAGAGTGGGAGTACTCTCGGGGTTGCGCGACCAAGGTAAGTTTGCAATGTACGACTAGCTAGTGACTTTATTTCTAAACATTTGAACGGCCACTCATAATCTTTGTTTGTTGTAGTATAAGTCATACAGAGTAGCATGGTGTAAAGGTCGACATTTTAGGGTGGAACGGATCGACAAAAAGCGTTTTACTCAAGATTGTGGAATCATGGCAAAATTTGAACAGTCTAGTCGACGACGTTTCTCTGATACAGATCCTGTGGTGGTGGAACTCACTTACTTCGGCACGCTACAAGAGATTCCACAGGATCGATTACAGAGGATTTTTTGTCGACTTGTTCGACGTGCAATGGTTCAAGATAATCATGGAGGGTCCCAACGCTACTATGCGTAGAGGAGAGTCTGGTTTTCTTGAGGTGGATTCTACTAAGAAATGGACTGACCTAAGAGACACTTCCGTACTACCCGAGCATTGTGAACAAGTAAGTATGTAAATAGTTAACATCCCCCTTTTACAAGTTTCTTGAAAGCTCTCATGTAAGTTATGTGGCTCTGGCAGGTAATATTTCATCCTACAAAGTCTACATCAAACTCGTGGTACGTCATAGAGGTAGCCCCTCGTAGTGCAAGGACGTATGAAGGCTACCATGTGCCAATCACAACGGCATCAATGGAGGAGATCACAGAAGATGCTCAATCAGAAGCCGCTGCGGTGGTGCCAGACGAGCATCAAGATGCTACTACTCTATATGGGGTGCATGCAGAGGAGCTACAAAATGAAATAGAGGATATGTGTTTAAACGGAGAGCTCTATATAGATATAGGAAGTTATGTTGAGTTATGGGAGGATGAGAGAGAGATCTCTTAAAGCCACAAATATTGTATTTGAACAATTTTGCTCCGTGTTGTAAAAGCTCTGGCTCTCTAAGTACCTTCCATGGTGTATAACGCTCTTTTCTACTCGCGCTCACATATTTTGATTGAAAATTCTGAGTTTTCGACTTGCCTCTTCTATCACTCAATTCATTGCGTCATTACGTCATTGTATTTAATGGTCTTTGCGTCATTGTCTACTCTATTCATTCAATATTAAGTTTAAATATTCGTGTGTTTAATGCAGGTATGGATGATGAGGAGTTTCTTTCTTCTTTTTCACCGCAGTAGAGACAGTGGTACGTGGAGCGTCATCGCTCTGGCGCATCATCGCGCGTTCCTACTCCATCCGCATCTCCCTCTCTTTCGGAGCATTCAGCGCGCTCCGAAGCTTCGGTGTCGACGAGACGATCTTCACACTCGTCTAGACACCGGCGCTCTAGTGGTGGCGGTGGTCGTTCTTGTGGGGATTCCGCCGCCGATGCCTCCACACCGCCTCATGTTCGATGAGGCTCTTTACCCTCCCCTTCTTTGCCCGCCCCCTCACCAGTCACAACATCGCCATTTACGCCAGGTTTTGCGCGGCTGACTATTCCTAGAAGCTACACACCTCTACCTACTCCGCCAGGAGCCACCCCACTCGACACTCCTCGCTTCGGGGCCCTGACGCCGGTGGAGACACCTGACGTCCGTACCCCCATCGACACGCGGCTAGAGACCCTTGCCGGGACACCCAGGTTCACGCGTCACCGGTCAGAGGGCTTGCCTTACTCCGTTGACTTCAGCGGCGGCATCATCATGGATGATGACGGAAAGAAGGTGATCTCGCGCATGCGTGGTCTTTGCTCTCAGCTGTTTATACACTACATACTAAAAAACTGGAGTGAAGTACCAAGTGATTTAAAAACAGAGTCATCAGCATACTTCATGATGAGTTTCCTGTTCCAACACGGGATCAGCGCTTCAATGAAGACCTGATGAAGATTCGAATGCGCGAATACTGCAAACACAAGCGTTCCGAAGTGCAAAAATCAATCAAGCATGGGTGGAACAGGCCAGATTGGCTGGCCAAAGAAGATTGGAAGAATGCGAAGAAAGCAGCGCGCGAGAATCCCGACAAGTGGAAGCAACAAAAGGATGCAGCCAGAGCGCGAGTAGAGGCAGGGAGCTCGCACCACTTGGGGAGCGGTGGATGGGCATCATTTGAGGCCGATTTTGTAAGTGTTTTTGCATTGCTCTTTATGTTCGATAGTTTAGGGTTTATGAGTTTTTTAATTCTAACATAATGAAATCTTTGTATGTTTTGACAGTGGTCGATGACAGGAGGTGATCCCACACCGTACGAGCGTGAGTACGTAGGCAGGAAGGGCTTAAACGCCCTGATGGACATTCTTAGTTCTTGCGGCGGCATGGTTAGTATTAGGGTTTACTCTTTTCTATTTTTTGTATTGTTTTACAAATGTCGTTATATGTTTATACTTACTGAAAGCTGTCTTATTGTCTTTTTTTGCAGAATCCGACAGATACGCCGCTTGGACGCGATGAGACGTCTGACTAGATGACGTCAGTTTAGCCGTAGCTAGATAGCATTAGCTTAGGGTTTCTCATAGCTTATGTATCATGAGACGGATTTTATACGTCTTTTTGAACCATGTATATTATTACATTTGTCACCGCAGTTCATTTTGCCAATCAATTCTTTATGCCTATGATGTTGTACAATTGTCATTATTACATTTGCCAATCAATTCATTTTGCTTATGATGTGTACAATTGTGAATTTTACGCTTGTCAATTTTGCAAACAATGCGTCTTGTGGGTGACTATTTTGGGTCTATTATCTACCCTTGCACTTTTTTTTAAAAGTGAATCAAGTACAATATGGTTGATGGGTGGCAGGGCAGGGGGAGAGAGGGGGCGACCAGCTCGACAGGCACCTGGGCATGCTTTTGGTCCTCTGAACACCTCCCTTTCTGTCAGGACAAGGGTCCTGTACCCTAAGAACTAGGATGGTCATGGACTATAGCCAAGGGTCGGGCTAGACAGTGTGGACAGGGGATCCGTCTAGGGCAAGGGGATAACAGCCCGCCTATATAAAGCGAGGTTGGGAGGAGGATCTTGAGTCTAGTTTCCCCTGGTTCTTACATTGGTATCAGAGCTTAGGTCTCTCTTCCACTCTCTCTCTAGGTGTGGTCACATTTGGCTCCTAAAAATAGGGCCTTTTTTTCTAGTTTGGGCTGTCTTTCTCGTTTTTGGACACCACTATGTGGTGCGTGATTTTGAGAGGGCTTGGACTTGAAGGAAGCGCCCTGGGGAGGAAGGGGAGAATCCAAGACCTCGCGGCCCGCTACTAGCCTGGGCGAGCCCCACTAAGCCTCTCTCTCTCCTCGCACTGTCCACTGTGCTGCCTATGTATTTTTTCTTCAAAAAATCCATCATATTCACATGGCAAGGCCATTGGACAAGCAATTTTGAGCCTTGGCCATTTTAGGTGGCTCGTCCCACAGGCAAGGCAGCACAAGGACAAGCCTTCGTGTGCGGGCAAGTTACAAGCCGTCTCGACTTTTCCCTCGAGCTTCATGGCTTAAGGTTCAACTCAGTTATTGCAGGAAATTCCAGCAACCTGCGTATTTTTACAATTGCGACGGATTCAAGTGGCGTTCAAGCAACATAATAGCCGAAGATTTCAATAATTAAGCTTCTTCACAACGGTGACGCTTCAACCATCTACACTGCACGATTTCAAACATCTTTTGAACCACGGGCGATTGTGCAGAATTCGATTTGTACGCCGCTGGTACAAATTCTTCTTTTTTCGATGGTGAAGTGCTATGACGCACAAGTGGAGTTAGCTATACTTGGCAAGTGCTACCAAAATTAGGTTATTTTTTCTGAGTACTTCTTTCATTGTACTGTGTTGCCATGGATTTGGATATCAACATGACATTCGATTTTGAGCAAAGTACTCCCGATCCCGCCAATGACGGCTTGCGGCCAGATCCTCTCAGGGAGAGTACCCGCGACGCTACGGCAGGAGAATATACTTATGAATTGCTCGATATTCAAGAATTTCGTGCACTTCAGACACACATGACAATCATAGATAAAAATTTTAAGGCTTTAAATGAAAATGTTACTAAACTTTCCACATTAGTCATTCAATTAATGCAGCAGCAGACTAAGAGTACTACTGACACCCACATGCATGAGTATGTTGGAACACCAGGGCAAGGCCCAATTAATGAAACACTGTATAGTTTCACTGCCAAAGAGGTAGATGATTTGTTAAAGAACTTTAAAGCACGAGCTTTCAAGGGTGAAGACCAGGACCCCAATAAGGATGCAACGAACATCTTTCTCAATAAATGGGATGGAATTCGCGCCTTACGGCATACTCCGGATGCAATTAGAGCTCTGCAAACGAGCTTAACTTTGGAAGGCAAGGCCTACAAATGGTGGATGTCTCTCAAGGAGAAGAACATCATACCATAGAGTTGGGAAGCCTTTGAATCAATGTTTAGCAAGGAATTTTTGCCTACAAACGAGGCCGATCGGAATTGGACCGCTTGGGACACGTGTTCCATGAGCCAATATCCATCACTTCTTGAATATATCTCTCACTATCGGAACGTCATCCTCAAGTTGGAAGTCTTGGATACCTTCTAGCAAGTACGAGGGTTCATACGAGGTCTGACTTTAGAACTTAAGAAGTATGTCAAGTCCCAGGACCATAAAACACTTGAGAAAGGCATAGTGAAAGCACATATTCATGATGACCCTGATGATAAGAAACCACATAATAGTAACGTGCCTACTAGTATACATGGTAATACACGCACTCAGTACGGGCACAATAAAAGAAAATTTATAGTTGCTAATTCAGATGCATCTAAAAAACCCAAGGGGTCCTCTCTCTCTTGAGGATTTCGATAAAGCCAAGAAAGAGAAGCTATGTTTTCAATGCTTAGGAAGAGGCCATGGCAAAAAGGATTGTCCCAAGGGGAAATCTGTTGCTCAGGGGAAGGAGAAATCAGTGCACATGGTGCAACTACTACTTCTTGAGTCTTCCTCAAAATCGTCCACAGTGGAAGTAACACACACTGAGGTGGTGCATGAATGCTGTCTCACAGCTTCCATGTGGCAACAAACCTTTGGACCACATGAGTTAGTATGTATGCACGGATATCTGCAAGGGCACAAGATGTGCATCTTGGTAGATGGAGGTGCTACTCATAATTTCATCAATTATGGATTGGTGAAAAATCTCAAACTGCCTCAAACTCCGAGTACCCACCGCTACAAGGTAGCAATGATGAATGGACATGATACTAAAATATGGGATACTCAATGCCGAGTTGTTCCATTGGAAGTACAAGGATGCTCTACTTGTTTGGATTTTCAAGTTATGAACATGGAAAGGGCTGATGTGGTTCTTGGTAGGGAGTGGTTGCATAGCCTAGGACCATCATTGATGTGTACCTATGAGCACAACAACTTGATGTTTGATTCCCATGGCACACATTTGTTGTTGTTAGGAGAAAATGATATACCTTCACAACTCATCACCACTAATTTGTACTTATGAGCTTATGTAGCTCGTTTCTGATAATGAAATAGAACAGGTTTTCTTGTGTTACTCACTACCTCATTTTCTTTCTAACATTGAGTCTGTTGAACATTCCTCAACACCGCATGCTTCTCTCTCCTTTATTCCACCAATGGATAATTCTACACAAGCAAACATTGCTAATCAATTACAAAATTTATTAAAGGAATTTCAAGATGTCTTTCCTAATGATTTTCCATCAGGTTTACCGCCGACACGCTCAGTACAACATGGTATTGACGGGACTACAGGCTGTAAATCTGTTAGTAAACCACCTTACCGTATGAGTTACTCAGAGGCTGCCGAGGTGGAATGTCAGTTTGCTGACTACATTGGCAGAGGGTTTATACAACCCAGTTCTTCACCATGGGCTTCGCCTATCCTTTTGGTGAAGAAAAAGCATGGCAATATACACATGTGCGTAGACTACCGTGGTTTAAATGTGGTTACAGTTAAGAACAAATAACCATTGCCAAGGGTAGATGAGTTATTTGATAAGATAACACATGCTGGAATTTTTACAAAAATTGGCTTGCGGTCACGATATCACCAAGTTCGTATTCGGCTTGCCGATATACCTAAGACTGCATTCTGAACACGGTTTGGACGTTACGAGTTTTTGGTGATGCCCTTTGGGTTAACCAATGCGCCCGCAACATTCATGAAACTTATGGATAGTGTCTTGAAGCTGTTTTTGGGCAATTTTGTCATTGTGTTCCTCGATGACATTCTAGTTTATAGTGCTTCTGAGGAAGAACACTAACAACATCTCAGGCAGGTGTTTGAGTTGTTACGCACACACAAGTTATATGCCAAGGAATCTAAATGTGATTTTATCAAGGAGGAAATTCACTATTTAGGGCATGTTATTTCAACTAATGGCCTATACATGGATCAATCCAAAGTGGATACCATACGGAAATGGCCGCCACCTAGAAATCTGGAAGAATTACAAATCTTTTTAGGCTTTGCAGGTTTTTACCGAAGGTTCGTTAAAAACTATGCTCACATTGCTGTACCTATGACGGACCAACAAAAAGGAAAAGGTAAAGCTTTTCGGTGGGGTTCCACTCAATAGCACAGTTTTGAAACACTCAAAAACGCATTAGCTATAGCTCCTATACTGGCTATTGTACATTCGTTGAAACCATTCGTTTTGGAAACGGATGCCAGTGATTGTGCTATTGGAGCAGTCTTGTTACAAGATGGACGGCCAATTGCATTTAAAAGTTGTTGGAGCTATATATGGATCACTCTACTGAACTTGGTCTCACCTATATATTTGTATCTTGTCCTCAATATGAATCAGTCTTTGGGAGCGTATATGGTGTGTCTCTTGTCTCGTCTCTCTCTCTTTCTCAACATGGTATCAGAGCGGTAACGATCACGCGCAGATTCAATTCATGGTGACAACAGTATGTGTATGCGATTCGCATGTAAGATTCAAAATTGTTACAAATTTTATTTTTGAGCGTTGATTCTTGTTAACTGTGGTTGTTTTGTGTTAAGAAGAATATGATTAGTGTTTTATGTGGCATTTATTTATAATCAATCTAATCGTTGATTACGTTTTCTTGTTAATGACACCCTGAACTTCATCTCAATTTTTCTTGCTGTTCTGATCAAAATTTGGAGAAACGGGAAAAGCACAATGGAGCGTAGCGCAATGGCACTTTTCATCCAAAACTTGTTCGTCTCCTCGAGCTCTTCGATTTGAGTTCTAGGTTTGCGTCAATCGAAGTTCGCAGCAAAAAGTTATGCTGTTTTTACTACAATAGAGCTTGACGCAGCTTTCTTCGTCCTACTTCTTCGTGAAGCATCCGCAATCGTTTTTCTTATTTTGGCGTTAACTTTTTGGAGAAGATTTAGCTTTTTGCTATTCGTATTGTGGCCGTCAATCTTGCGTCTCACGCCACTCTATTTTGAGGACTCGTTTATTATTAACGTCTCCTTTATCCTGTCTTTTTTTGGGTGACGTCTCTCACATCTTTGGACGTTCCTTGAGCATCCTTCTTACGTTTATCATTGACAGAACGCAGTACTCATATCTCTCTCATTCTCAATTTCGGCCTTCACCATATATGGTGTGCAGATTCTGCGATCTTATCTTATACGTCTTCTCGCAACAAGATATGGCTATGAATATTCTCGTCAACGGCTTTCCTTCTGGCCAACGTTCTGTTCCTCCTTTCCAAGGTCAAGGATTTCCAGGCTGGAAAGCAAAGATGTTGTTAATTCTTGAAGGCGATGAACTCTCCGATGTTGTTCTTGGAAATCGTGTTTGTCCGCCTCAGCCTATTGATACGGATAATGATAACGTGCTTATCACTGAAGGACCTATATTTGAAGATTGGAATGTTGCCTATATGGATTGGCAACGACGTGATAAAGCAGCTCGTCGGTATATTCTTTCTGCTCTTACTGATTCCCTTTTGCTTGATATGTATGAACTGCCTACTTCCCATGACGTATGGAAGTACCTTATTGCAAACTTTCAGAAGAAATCTGTTACAGAAATACTTTATTTGAGAGGGTTGCTTAACAAGTTACAATATGAAGTTGGTACTGCCATGACGGGACATATTGAGTCTTTCAAATCTATTATTAATCAACTTGCTGCTGCCGGTGATCCTGTTCCACAAAAGAAACTGATTACACTTCTCCTTGATACGGTGAAGGACTCTTCTTATGATAACATTGTTACTATTCTCTCTAATAAAGATGGTCTTGATTTCGACCAAGCTTGCATGTCTTTAATTGAATACTCTCAACATCAAGAACGTCGGAATGCTGGTCACGATACAACTATGATTTCACAAGAGGAGACTGAGTCACAACAGATGGAACGTGCTTTTTATGCTCGAAGGCGTCCATTTCAACGAGGAAACCGCAGAGGTGGCCGTCGCGGTAATATTTTCTCTCGTCTCAAATTTCCTAATAAGCAATGTTCTTACTGCAACAGAAATGGCCATACTGAAGATGATTTTTGGGCACGTCAATATGATGAAGAACACAATATTACCACAAAACAACCACGTTTATGTAGAGACTCTTCTTCTTCTTCTTGTGAATATTGTGGACGATCTGATCATCCCACTCATATGTGCTATAAGCGTCGATTCGACACAGATCGGAATAGAGCATGTGCTACTGAACATCGAAACAACATTGTATCAGAAACAATCTGCGTCCTATGTTCAGTTGCTCCAGACAGAATACTTCATGTACGTGATGGATCACTTTTTATTGTCGATTCTGGTGCTACAGGAAATATGGCATATCAGTCTAAGTGGCTCCATAACTATCATCCACTGCCAGTTCAACGTGTTGTTTATCTTGCTGATGATACTACTTGTCAAGTAAAGGGTATTGGAGACTTATATCTTGGTACCTTATCTTCTTCCACTCGAATTTTGCGAGGAGTATTACATGTACCAGATCTTCAACGTAATCTTATTTCAGTTGCTAGACTTGTTGATCTTGGTCTGTTTGTTGGATTGGATTATACTAAATGCCGAATGGAGAAAGATGGACAGACTATAGCCAGTGCTCCTCGAAACGGTAATTTATTTGAACTCTCTCTCAACGATGCTGTAGCAAATATTGTCACTGCTCCAGGTGATCATGATTGCAAAGTATGGCATCATCGTTTTGTTCATGCTGATTTCTCAAAACTCCTTGATCTTCAACTTCGTGATCTTGTTCATGGCATGGATCTTAAAGCCCATCCCCATATGAGAATTTGTGAATTTTGTGCTCTTGGGAAACACAATCGTAAACCCTTTCCTCTTTCAAATACAACTCATTCTCATGACATCTTGGATCTTGTTCATACTGATATATGTGGACCTCTACCTTCTTCGAGATCACAATATCGCTACTTCATTACTTTCATTGATGATTTCTCAAGGTATACGACTGTATTTCTACTTAGACAAAAATCTGAAGCCTTATCTGTTTTCAAACAATTCCACAACTTCAAACTGGTCGTCGCCTTAAGAAGCTTCGTAGTGACAATGGAGGCGAATATGTTTCTCGAGAGTTTGTGAGTTACTGTGCTGACACAGGAATTCATCATGAACACACTATTCCATATTCGCCTCAACAGAATGGTGTTGCTGAACGAAAGAATCGCACTATTCTCAATGCTGTAAGATGTATGCTGATTCATTCTGGCTTATCTCGTGTTTTCTAGGCTGAAGCTACTTTGACAGCAACATTTATTCAGAATCATCTTCCTACTACTGCACCCTCTGGTAAGATACCCATCACAGCATGGACAGGTGACATTCCTTCTGTATCTCATTTTCGAACCTTTGGATGTATTGCTTATATTCATGTTCCCAAAGAAACACGAACAAAGCTTGATGCTCCTGGTCTTAAAGTTACTTTTATTGGATATTCTGACACTTCCAAAGGCTACAAATTCTATGACCCTTCCTCCAAGAAAGTAATTGTGAATCGTGATGCTACTTTTAACGAACAGCTTATGGGAGGCTCATGGTCCATGGATGATTCTGATGATACTAAATCATTGCTTCAGGCTTTTCCATTTCTTTCAAAAGATGAAACTCTTCCTATAGAGCAACTTTCCTCCTCACAACCATCCATTCCAAATGTTGCCAATGATGATATTGATATTTTTGTTGATCTGCCTATTGATTTTGAACATGGCTCATGTCATGTTTATGATGACGATATTACTGATAATGCTTTTTCTACTTCTGAAGATCCCGTTACTTATGATGAAGCTATCTCTTCACCACAAAAGGATCAATGGCAAGAGGCTATGGAAGTAGAGTACGATTCTCTTATCTCTAAAGGTACATGGATACTAACTGAATTACCTCCTGGTCGTACAGTTATTAAATGTAAGTGGGTGTATAAAACAAAAGTAAAAGCAGATGGATCTTTTGACAAGTTCAAGGCGCATTTAGTTGCAAAAGGTTACTCCCAAGTAGCTGGTGTTGATTATCAAGAGACTTTTTCACCAGTTGTTCGCATTACAAGTGCTCGAGTTTTATTGGCATTTGCTGTTCAATTTGATTTAGAAGCTCATCAAATAGATGTGCGAACTGCTTCTCTTAATGGTGACTTGGAAGAGGAAATTTATATGGAACAACCAGAAGGGTTTGTTATTCCAGGTAAACAAGACCTTGTTGCTCAACTCCATAAGGCACTATATGGTCTCAAACAAGCTTCGCGAGCCTGGTATACAAAATTTGATCTTTTTCTCACCTCTAATGGATTCATCTCTTGCTCGTCAGACCCCAACTTATACATAAAATGCCAAGGTAGTAGTTTTGTGATTCTTGCTCTTTATGTGGATGATACCATCCTTGTTTCCAATGATTTGGGATTTCTTCAGCAAGTGAAAAAGTTATTGTCTTCTGCATTCGATATGGTGGATCTTGGAGAGATTCACTCTTGTCTTGGCATTCAAATCCAATGGAACCATACAAAAGGTATTTTATTCCTTCGACAGACAAAGTTTATTGCAGATACTATTCAAAAATTTTGTATGGAATCTGCACATTCAACCAACACACCTTGTCTTGCGAGCTCTACGAAGAATACTTCTGACAATGGCGGTCAACTTGTCACAAATCAACCTTATGCTAACTTGATTGGATGTCTTCAGTTTGTTGGCATGAACACTCGTTCTGATATTCTGTTTGCTGCTAACTATCTTGGACAACATCTTGCATGTCCTTCTCTTAAGCATTGGTCTGCTGCAAAGCGTGTATTGAAATACTTGAAAGGCACTACAGATTTTGGTTTAGTCTATCGACGACAACTCACATCGGATTCTATGCAATCTCTTTCTCTTTTGGGTTACACAGATGCAGACTGGGCAAGCTCACATTTATCTATGCGATCTACTAGTGGAAATTGCTTCTTTATAAATGGTTGTCTTGTTTCTTGGACCAGCAAGAAACAACGTTGTGTTGCAGTTTCTACGACTGAGTCAGAATATGTTGTGGCATCACTTGCAGCTCGTGAGTTGATTTGGCTTTGACAAATGCTGGTTGATATTGGTCACTCTCCTCTTTCTAGCACACCCTTGCGGTGTGACAACCAAAGTGCTATTAGTCTTGCAAAAGACTATGTTCAACATAATAAGTCAAAGCACATTGCTGTCCATTATCATTATGTCAGGTATGAAGTACGCAAGGGAACCATTATGGTTGAACACTGTCCAAGTGACCAAATGATTGCAGACATTTTGACCAAAGGCCTCAATGAGTCACATTTCATCCTCTTGCGCTCGGAGCTTGGAGTTGTTTCGGCCTCACTCTTTCTAGATTAGCTTCTTTTCTATTGTAATAGCTTTGTACATATGACATTGTAATATTTTAGGTACCATGCACTATGCACACTCCACATTTGCACCTTGTGATATCTAAGTCACTTGAATATTTGTACATAGATGCACAATTCACTTTCACATCATCACCACTGATTCATATTTCACATTGTATAGGGGCTTGGGTTTTTCCCTTGAACTCCCTAAGGGTTTTTTCATCCAAAGCTACAGACCTTTGTTTGAGTGGGGGTGTTGGAGCTATATATGGCTCACTCTACTGAACTTGGTCTCACCTATATATTTGTATCTTGTCCTCAATATGAATCAGTCTTTGGGAGCGTATATGGTGTGTCTCTTGTCTCGTCTCTCTCTCTTTCTCAACAAAAGTAAGAAGATGGATGCAAATCAACAGAGTTATTCTACGTACGAACGCGAACTCTATGCAATAGTGTCTGCCTTAAAGACATGGCGGCACTATCTGTATGGTGCTCAGTTCGAGATTGTGTTTGCCCATGAAAGCATCAAATGGTTTACACAACAAAGAGATTTAAAGGATCAGAAAGCCAGGTGGGCCGAGATCCTTCAGGAATATGACACCAAGTTAAGGTATCCCAAAGGCCGATACAATGTAGTGGCAGACGCTCTAAGTCGAATGCCAGAGATCAATTCGCTCTTGTTCACGAAACTTTGTAGTGAATTTTTGGATTCTCTCAAGGGAAAATATGAGCAAGATGAAACATATTCCAAAGTGTGGAGCCATGTTCAAAGGGATCCTTCTCACTCCAATGGAGGTACATTGTACAGTTAACCTCCACACCTAGTTCTCCTTTATCAAGTGATGAACTACAGCGATGGAAGCATTTTACCATCGACAATGGGTACCTACTCCACAAGGGGAGAGTTTGTGTACAAATGGACACAGACATTCGCCGCTAAATTATTTATGAATGTCATGATAGTCCAAGTTCAGGGCACCCGGGGATTAGAAAAACTTATTCTCTTGTACGATGATAGTTTTACTGGCCAGGTCTACATGGCTTTGTTCAAGCTTATGTCTTGCATTGCCAAAAATGTCAAGTTAACAAAGCATAGTGCCTGAAAGCAGGAGGACTCTTACATCCTTTGGAAATTCTTAATGGAAAATGGGAAAGTATCTCTATGGATTTCATTGTAGGTTTACCAACCACTATACAAGGTCATGACTCAGTATGGGTGGTCGTAGACAAGTTGACTAAACTGTGTAAGTTTATTCCGACCAAATCAACGGTTAAGACACTGGAACTAGCAAAGTTATTTGTGGACAATCTATACAAACTATATGGGTTGCCAAGTAACATTGTTATTGACCGTGATCCCAAGTTTAACAACCACTTTTGGAGAGCTGTATTTAAATGATTGGGTACACAACTCAACCTCAGTACAGCTGATCATCCAGAAACAGATGGTCAAACAGAACGGGTTAAGTAGGTGCTAGAGGATATGCTAAGAGCATACGTCAGCAAAAAATAGTCAGACTGGGAAGAATACTTACCTATTCTTGAGTTTTCCTACAACAGTTATCAGCATGTCACAACAGGTTTTAGTCCTTTCATGCTCATGTACGGGTTTCAAACCTAGGTCACTAGTTACGGTGGGGTTGGCAACCAAAAAACTCGAACAGGTTAAGGATTTTCTCCAAGACCACATGGATATTCTGAAACTTGCTCGTCAGAATGTCCAGCAAGCACAGGATTGGTATAAGAAATACGCCGATGAGAAACGTCAGCAAGTTACCTTCAAAGAAGGGGAGGAAGTATTTTTACGTGTGCCAGAACATTCAGAAAGTCTAACAACTGGATCGACACCTAAATTATCTCCCCAA
Organism: Adiantum capillus-veneris; assembly: GCF_014529385.1. Taxonomy (NCBI): domain Eukaryota; kingdom Viridiplantae; phylum Streptophyta; class Polypodiopsida; order Polypodiales; family Pteridaceae; genus Adiantum; species Adiantum capillus-veneris. Next base: position 71,577,799 of record NC_140936.1, read on the forward strand.
TATTGTGGGCCTTTCAAAATACTCAAGCAAGTTGGTGACCGTTTCTACAAACTATTACTACCATCAGATTCTTGCATTCATCCGGTGTTTCATGTAAGCCATCTACGAAAGCGATTACATGGGGACAACAACGTCATTGACCAACAAGTTTTGGTTGATTACATTGAACCTCCTACCTTACGGCATGAACCTGAACGTGTTATCAATTATCATGAGTTGTGTACACTACATCACGTATGCCAACAAGCCTTAATCAAGTGGAAAGACCGACCTGAGGAAGGTACCACTTGGGAAAACATTAGTGTTATTAAGAAGAAGTTTCCCACTTTTGTTTCCGAGGACGATAACTCTTCTCTAAGGGGGGAGTAATGTCAGGACAAGGTTCATGTACCCTAAGAACTAGGATGGTCATGGACTACGACCACGGCCAAGGGTCGGGGTAGACAATGTGGACAAGGGATCCGTCTAGGGCAAGGGGCTAGGAGCCCGCCGATATAAAGGGAGGTTGGGAGGAGGATCTTCAGTCTAGTTTCCCCTAGTTCTTACACTTTTCCCCTTTTCCTTGGTGAAAAAGTGGCCGACATGCCATTTTCTACCCAAATTAAGCCCAAAATGAACCAATTAAAAGAGGACTACAAGGGAAATCATGTCGACTAAGAGGAGAGAGAAAATCACTTGGGATAAGAGCAAAAACATCCCCCTTTTTAGTAGTTGTAATTTGTTGAACACCCTTTTTACTTAGAGAGACTAGTTTTTTTGGAGCTTTTGAGAGATACTCCATCTTCGAAAGCTTGTAACTCTCTCGTCTATTGTCGGAATCAAGCACATGGATACTCTACAGAGGTGTACTTGACAAAAATTTTGTCTTATGGTCTTGGTTTTTAGTAATTTTAGTCATGGGTTGGGTTAGAGTTGTTTCTTGCCCGACTTTACAGGTGCTCGACATAAGTGTTTTATGCAGCTTTATGGTGTTTCTTTTGGATGGTATGCTATGTGCAAGGCTATAGGGGTTCTTATTTTCATTCTTATTTGCATGCTAACAATGTCAAATCTCAATGGCTTGGATCTATTGCCGAAGTAATCCACCACACCATGGTTGCTTTGCATATCAATTTACAACAAGGGGCTAGACGCAATGCCAAGCCCATGGAAAACAAAGACAAAAATGATGCAAAGAGGAAAACCAATGCCCAAAATTCTTCCCAAGGAAATTCCAACAACAACAATCGGTCCAAGGAGAAGCGACTTTACAAAGGTAAAAAATAAAATCTCTCTTGAAGAGCTTGAACCTTTTCGCGAGGACCATAAATGTTTAAGTGTGGGGAGCAAGGTGTTAGGTTTAATGGCTATGTGGCCGACCGCCCATCACTAAGTGCTACTAACCCTAAGTGTACAACTATACACTTGTGTGAGCCACTAACACAAAAGTAGAGTGCATATTATGCCTAAGTGCATAAGATAGAGAAGAAAGAAAGGGGGCACATAGTGTGTGTCGGCTCTCCCCCTCCAACCGGTGGTGTGTGTGTGCATATTCATCTTAATTCCTCTTTTGCTATGCTCCCAGCTCCTCTCCCACTTCAAGAGGTTGTGTGCACTTGTGACGTTGTTAGCGATGGAAATGCATTGGGCTTTTATACTCTCTGACGTCACTAAGACCGTCGCTAACAGCATCGATATGGGAACGTTTCTATGAGCGTCACTATAACCGATGCTATATGCGTCTCTATAATAGTTGCTACATAGAGAAGCTTATAGCGACACTTATAGCGACATTTACAGGCCACCTATAGAGACGTTTATAGCAATGTTGCAGAGCCTTATATAGAGATGCTCATAGCGACGCCCGAGAGAATTATTTTTTGGTGGCAGGTCATTCAAAGTGGCAGGTCATTGAATGACCTACCACCCATCAACCATATTGAATGTTTAAATAATTGAGGAAACCTAAATGAATCCAAGATAAGCCAAGGTTCACCTTTGAAAGAAAGTGCAAGCTTAGATATAGACCCAACGTAGTCATCCACAAGACAACATAACCATTAACTCCAGCATCCATAGTATTGTTTGCAGAATAAAGATACAAAACTGACAAAAGTAAATTGATGAAAGTAAATCAATGAAAATTGTACACATCACAGGCAAAATCACTTGATTGTTAAAATTTGCAAATGTAATAGTTACAACACCATTGTCATTATTGAAAAAATATACATGGTTTTCCAATAGTTACAAAAAGACATATAAACATCATCTCATGATACAGATGCTATGACAAAAGGAAACTAATGCTATCTAGCTACGGCTAGATTGACGTCGTCCAATCAGACATCTCATCGCGTTCAAGCGGCGTATCTGTTGGATTCTGCAAAATAAAAAAAAAGACAACTTTCTATAAGTATAAACATATAATTTATAAAACAATACAAGAAATAGAAAAGAGAAAACTTTAATACTAACCATGCAGCCGCAAGAACTCATAATGTCCATCAGAGTGTTTAAGCCCTTCCTACCTATGTGCTCACGACCGTACGGTGTGGGGTTACGTCTTGTCATTGATCATTGTCAAAACATACAAAGAATCCATTGTGTTAGAACTTAAAAAACCGTAAACCCTAAACTATCAAACTTAAAGAGCAATGCAAAAACACTTATATAATCTGCCTCAAATGATTCCCATCGGCCGCTCTCCAAGTGGTGCAAGCTCCCTACCTCTACTCGTCCTTTGGTTGCCTCCTTTTGTTGCTTCCACTTGATGGGATTCTCGCGTGCTTCTTTCTTCGCATTCTTCCAATCTTCTTTGGTCAGTCAATCTAGTCTGTTCCACCCATGCTTAATTTCTTTTTTCACTTCTCAACGCTTGTGCTTGCAGTATTTGCGTATTCGAACCTTCATCAGGTCTTCATTGAAGCGGTCATCCCATATTGAAATGGGAAACTCGTCATGCAGCATGCTAATGACTGTCCTTTAAATCAATTGGTACTTCACTCCAGGTGTTTAGTATGTAGTGTCTAAACACCTGAGAGCAAAGACCACGCATGCGTGAGATCACCTTCTTGCCTTCATCATCCAAGATGATGCTATCACTGAAGTCGATGAAGTAAGGCAAGCCCTCTCGCCGATGATGCATAAACCTGGGTGTCCTAGTAGGGGTTTCTAGCGGCCTGTCGATGGGGGTACGAACGTCAGGTGTGTCCACTGGAGTTTGGGCCCCAAAGCGAGGAGTGTCACAACTAGAGAAGTTGCTAGTGGGATGTGTATGCTAGGAACGGCCGTCAGCTGTGCAAAACCTGGTGTAGATGGAGATGTCGTGGCTGGTGCGAGGGCAGGAAAAGAAGGGGAGGGTAAAGAGCATCATCGAACACGAGGTGGTGTCCAAGCATCAACGCCGGCATCCCCACAACAACCACCGCCGCCATCACTAGAGCACCAATGCCTAGACGAGCGTGAATATCTTCGTAGTGCCCCTTCTTTGTAGTCAACCACAGGGGAATGTTGTAGTTGACGATGACAATGGGCCATACACTGTAAGATGTTTATCTTTGACCAAATGGATTTACACCATCCATAGCGAGGCCTAGGCTCAAATTTCAAGCTTCCCTGGAAAAATTTGACCATGTTTCATCTACATGTTTACAGGCTGCACAATCTGCAGGAATTCAAAGCACACCATCCAAAGATTTATTCTCCTCATGCCATGATGCTAGGGTGGCCATGGACTTACATTCAAAGAAATGCATGATGCGAGGAAGTAGAAGAAAATATCGCAAAACCTTTTGTAGAATTTTTGTTCCATGGAGATCTACTCGATATCTCTCCGAATCACATTTGGAACACTTCTCCATGTCTATGTATTCCCCTCTTAAATGAATGCAGTCATTAGGATAAGAGTGGATCAAATTGTAATCCATCTCCAAGTTTCACAAGATCTTTCTTGGTTCCTCTCTGGAATCTTGGGCCACATTATCAGCTAGCAGTATGTGCTCTTTGAGCATTCTACATAGCAAAAAAAATGCCGTACAATTGTGTAAAAATCTATCAGATCATTATACATCTAGAGTTTTTTATTAAAGTAAACACATTGTAATAGATCACCTGAAAAGCTCTGTGACGCTAGTATCACTCCATCCAAAGTTTGTCTACATGTTGAGAAGAACTAGGAGCGCCTTCAATCTAGACACATGTGCTCCATCATACAATGGCGTATCCACTTCACTTTTCATATCATCATAGATAAGCCTTTCTGAATCCACGATTGTCTTGATCATTTCATCGATCTCGGGATCAAACATTGCCTCGTTGAGAATGTGATATGCATGATCATCCCCCGAGCTGTAAGAGGGTACATCTTGTGGCCTCACATATGCTACTTGACCAAAGCTGCTGCGAGCGCGTCTATTAGACTGCAAAATTGCTGCATGTTAGCCAGCGTTAGAGTCCGACGAGTTATAGTTGGTAACAACTACATCTATAATAGATAGATCAAACTCGCCAAATTCGAACATGCTTGCACTGATTTCATTCCATTCTTGCAATGTAACTGATGCCTGCTCAAAGCGCTTAATTCTTACTCTAGATTTGACGGAATGTGTAGTGTGTGTGTGACCCTTGGAATTGTCATCTTGCATCACTAATTTTTGTGTATGCTCAATTTGCTCTTCCATTGGCTGATCATGATGGCTTATTGTATGGCAACAACAATCAAGCATGCAAGTTGAATTGCTGGTCCGCATGGACTGTCAAGGCCGTGAGCGTAGGAAATTTTCACATGTAAAAAAACAAAGTCTTTTTCAATGTTTTTCATATGAGCAAGTGTTTTTCATACAATGCTTAACATCATGAGCACACCTTCATTGACATGCAAAAATCTAACCTAAATCTAAAAAAAGCTAGTCCATCAAACATAAATCTAGGTCTTATTTAATCTTAAACTCACAATAAACCTAAATTTAATATAATCTAACGTAAATAAACCTAAATCTAATCTAACATAAATCTAACTCAAAATAAACCTAAATCTAATCTAATGTAAATCTAAATCTAATCTAATCTTAGACTCAACATAAACATAAATCTAAATGTAATCTAACCTAATCTAATTTAAGCTTTAACATAATCTCTTTCTTTCTTTGTTTTCTCCCCTTACCTCTCTCTTTCGTCTTCTCCCCCCCCCCCCCCCCCCCCCCCTCTCTCTCTCTCTCTCTCTCTCTCTCTCTCTCTCTCTCTCTCTCTTTGTTCAACAGGTCTTGAGTTCAACTCCTCGTCGGCTAGATCTTTGAGGTCTTTTGGGATAGTTTCCTACGACGTTAAAACTCTCTTCTTCTCGAGGGTGTGTGTGTGTGCCAATAAAAAGAGGAAAATGGTATAACCTTTCTATCACCCAAGTGTGGTAGATTGCTTATGCCATTTCCCTCTTGAATAACAGGTCTTGAGTTCAAATCCTCGTCGGCTAGATCTTTAAGGTCTCTTGGGATAGTTTCCTACAACGTTAAAACTCTCTTCTTCTCGGGGGGGGGGGGGAGGGGGGGTGGGTGTGTGCGTGTGCCAATAAAAAGATGAAATTGGTATAACCTTTCTATCACCCAAGTGTGGTAGATTCATTATGCCATTTCCCTCTTGAATAATAGTTCTTGAGTTCAACTCCTCGTCGGCTAGATCTTTAAGGTCTCTTGGGATAGTTTCCTATGATGTTAAAACTCTCGTCTTCTTGGGTGCGTGTGTGTGTGCCAATAAAAAGAGGAAAATGGTATAACCTTTCTATCACCCAAGTTTGGTAGATTGGTCATTCCATTTCCCTCTTGAATAAAAGGTCTTGAGTTCAACTCCTCGTCGGCTAGATCTTTAAGGTCTCTTGGGATAGTTTCCTACGGCGTTAAAACTCTCTTCTTCTTCTTCTTCTTCTTCTTCTCTCTTTTCTCTCTCTCTCTCTCTCTCTCTCTCAATGTGTGTGTGTATGCATTCTTTGTTTATTCATGTGTGTATATGTGTGTGTTTTTTGTTTATGAATGTTCTCTCTATCTCTCTCTCAAAAACACAATGTGTGTGTGTGTGTGTGCGAGAGAGAGAGAGAGAGAGAGAGAGGGAGAGAGAGAGAAAGAGGGGAAGGGAACATGAGAGATAGGAGAGGGAAGGAGCATACCTGGCTCTCCTTCCTGTCCTTGTGTGTGTGTGTGTGTGTGTGTGTGTGTGGAGAAGAAAGAGAGAGAGAGAGAGCGCAGGGGGTTACCTCTTTGCTTGCTTGAGCGTCGAAAACTCAGATCTGAGATCTGAGTTTTCGGGCACTCTCGGTTTATTTTTTACCCCTATTGGCATCTCTATGGGCATCCCTATGAGCATCACTATGTTACAAATAAACTAGGGACGCCCAAGCGATGTGGTGATTTTTCACTTTTAAGCACACTGTGAGCGTCGCTAATGTGAAGTACCTCTTGTAGTGTCCTTCTTCTGGTATCAAAGTTGTTTCATTCCCGAAAATACTTTTGTGCACATGCGTGTGCACTTTCAAGAGTGAAAATAGGATTCCAACTTTGGCATCAACAAATTCAGCATTTTGAGAGCGTTTCCATTAGGTGTCTTGGAGTTTAACCCCCCTTTAAGAGACATTTATGCCATCAAATCTCATTCGAGCTACATTTTTCAGCTCTCTTTTGGTAGGTTGAGTTGCAGAGCTTCCATAGCCATTACAAGTACCATTTTTGCAGTCTCTTCCATCTACGAGAGGCACGGCTCATTCAAGAGTGTGTAGCTACTTTTGGAGTGGCGTGATACACACATAGAGTGGGAGTTTGATGGCATTGTCTTCTTGGACTACATGTACAGATACATGTACATGTACATATACATAAAGCGGCTTGGTTAGCTTCCTCTGTGCTTCTTGACCTTGATTTTGGCTTCGGCTATGGCATTGGCATCAACTCACACGCTACAAGTTTTAGTGTTTGCGATATTCTGGTTCCAGTGGGAGAAGCAGTTTTATATGCATACATGCAGATGTTGTCACTTTTCACAGTGTTTGAGCTCTTTTGAGAGCGGTTTCACTCCCTGAGGTATATTTCTTTGCATGCACATGCTTTTGGCACATGTTTGAGCATCGTGACAGACTTGTATATCTTTGTGGATACGAACATTGTACACTTTTGTGGAGCCATATCTTGCCTAGTACAACAGTTTTGACTATTTTTGAGACTTGGTCCGGATGATAGCCATTTATGAGACTTGGCTATATTCTTTACTGCATAACCTACATTTTTGAGGGCCAATAGCATGAGGTTTTCATTGATTTGGGGTACTCTCAAATGTGGAGTTACCTTTAGTGATATAGGTAGCTAGAGCATCCCTTACGAGGCCTCACCATAGGACATGTATAGAGTGGTATAGGTGCTATTGACACCAAGTTGGCAGTCTATGGTCAATTTGACAGTTTATGCACCTCAATTGGTGTTTATAAAATGTAATTTATAGAGGCTTTGTCCTCTTTTATGCTTTGTGAGTGACATACTTGGTTATTTTGTCTCGTATTCTGGTTGACATAGTCCCAAATACAATGGAGACTCTACCAAAATTTTCCCAGAACCTTTTGGTAGTTTCTCCACCATGTTTACTAGAAGTTAATAAAGAAGTTTTATGGAACTAATTTTCATCTTTGGAAGAACCAAATGCATGATGTGCTTGTCCAAAAGAAGCAAACGTTGCCTATTGCCTATGAGGCTAGAATTGAAGATATGCACATGACTCAATTTCAGTGGAAGGAGCTTGATGAGCTATGAAGGTCTACATTTAGATTACACCTTGGTGAGTTGGTGTACTTTTCAGTGTTAAAATGCCTTGATAGACGACTTTCAAAAATCAAAGAAAAAAGCTTATTCCCCCCCCCCCCCCCCCGGCCAAGCGGAAGCTTTGAAAAAAAACCCTTGACCCCTCTCTCATGCTCCCTCGGTGTGAGCTGCATGGAAACCCCCCCCCCCCCCCCCCCCCCCCCCCCTCCGCTCTCAGTATTCTTACACTCACCCTTTACATTCCCCCCTCACAATTCCCCCCCACGTCTCATTACCCCCCCCACTTGGCCCACCAATATTCCTTCCCCGACCCCTCACTCCTCTTCCCCACCCGCTCGCCTCACCCTCCCCTCGGCCTCATTCCCCCCCTCTTGGCCTGTTGATATATTCCCTCACTCCCACCCATTGACTTGTTTCCCTCCCCTTGTCCTCAAGCTCCCATGCAAGACAATAGAACCTACCCCTCTCTCTCTCACCCACACAACTCCCCTACCCCACTCCAAAGCCTCACCTTGCCTCTCCCTCCCTCTCTCTCTCTCTCTCTCTCTCTCTCTCTCTCTCTCTCTCTCTCTCTCTCTCTCTTTCTCTCTGCTATCCACACACCTCACCCCTCCCTCTCCCTCACAATCTCTCTCTCTCAGCTTAGTCCGCGGACACTGCTCTCTCTCACTCGGGTACTTAGGCCACGCACAGGAATCCTTTCTCTCTCTCTCTCCTTCTCAGGGACAGCAGAAAATAGGGCCTCCCTTTCTCTCTCTCTCACCACACACACACACACACACACGCCATCACCCCCCCCCCCCCTCTCCCTTTGGCGTTGTGCACTCAATCCGCAGGACCACCCTCTCTCCCACCCGGGCGCTCACGCACCACAACACACATATCATACACACACACACATACAAAACACACACACACACCATACTGCAGCACACACACCTCACACACACTCTCTCTACCCCCATCCTCATCCCCCCCCATTCGCCTCGCGTAGTAGAAGGTGGCCGCCGGCCGGCCGCCATCAACACAAAAAAAAAATAAAAAATATATATATATATATATATATATAAAGCCCCCCTTCCTACGCACGTTTTTCACACACATCCGCCCTCATGCACGAATACATACACACACACATATACACATACACACACACACGCATATACGCACCGCACCACAAATACAAAGGAGGAGAAACAATTATGACATCGACGAATAAAGAAGAAGGATCCAAAGCATGCGCCACCAACAACAAAAAGAGAAAATGCGCTAAAGGCATGCCCCGGACGACTCCGAAAAGAAGTATGCTCAACACTGACGCACCAGTAGCACATCATTCACCGGCAACACGCAACCACGATGCCATTCCAGTAATTTATAGGTTATTTTCATCATTATCTTCAGTTTTCACCCGAGCCATTGTAAATTTCTATTTTTTGTAAATATCCTCTCTCTAGGCGATGGTCACAAAGGCCCACCTAGAGATTCCCATCTTTTCACAACCTCCCAAAAACAAAGCAAGGGTGAATCACATTGGGCCCACCACTTGCTTTGTCTCCCCGATTAAGCTTACCGTAACCACACTGGGATTACCATAATCCAAGCAGCCAACACCTATAAATTGGCGTTGAGAGGTCACTATCGGGTGGGGCAATTCATGAGGAGCCAAGCATTTGGTAGAGTGTAGTGGGAAGGATTGACACTATCACCATCACGGGGAGGGGGATTGTGTGTTGGGTTTGCCTTGGGACTTGCACCATGCAAAGGGAACCACATCCATCTCTCAACTCCAATGGTCGATGCACACATGTATGCATGCTCTTGGTAGTAAGTATTCACAATCATTGAGTGGTCTTAGAGAACGCACCAAGTAGGTTGCACTACCTCCTCTGCCTACCTCTCTACCACCACGGCATGCCACTTTGTAAATATTGCATAATAATTCACTGTCACACCCCCAAGGGTTTTCATCATTTGCAAATCTCTCTCGCTCTCTCTCTCTCTCTCTCTCTCTCTCTCTCTCTCTCTCTCTCTCTCTCTCTCTCTCTCGGTGTGCAAGTTTGTGGTGTTCATATCATCGTGGTTTTGCGTCCTAGCCACTCAAAGCTAAGTGGTGCCCCCTGTTCACTTTACCGTGGTAGGCTCGAGGCGCGCCATTCGGCCCCCGGCGTTTTAGAGGCTGTCGGGGTTCGGGGTCCACTTTGCGTCCGTCATTTGGTGCCCCCATTGAGGAGGACTTTTCTAAGAACCTTCAGTTTATAATGCTGAAAGTGACGCCCACTATCAATCATGGACGAGTGGTTGAAGGAATTTTCTAACTGGAGGACGGAAAAAGAGGAGACAAAGGAGGCACTAGCCGCCTTCATTGAGGTGCTACTAGCAAGGTGCAGTGTCGTCAGCATTCAATAGGTAAATTCTCCATCTTGTGTCACTCTTTTTAACTATAAATCGAAAGCATCAGATGGGAGATTGGTGAAGTGCCAAAACTGTTGTCAACCAAGGCACACTGTCAATGAGTGCCAACAGCGAAGGCATCGAAAGGGCTGAAGTCATCTACATCGACATTCATCACTCGTGAAGAAATCATTCATGTCAAGGAAGGGAAGAAAACGACGAGACCTCTTTTCCCTAAAGAATCTGAAGTCAAAGATATAACTTCAAAATGGCCTAAAGGGGCTGCTCTAGCCAAAGGCAAGGAGAAGATAAGCCAGTATGGAAACACATGACCCCGAATGGAGAAGCATCTGTCCAAGCAGGTGCTTCAAGCTCAGAAAGTTGGGTTGTACCTGCTTTGTCAAAGAAGAAGTGATGCAAAGCTAAGCGGCGGAAGATCGCCTACCGATTTGCACGACCCATGCGAGTGCTACCAATCCACTTCGAAAATCCAGAAGAAGAAGTGGTAAGAAGGTTCCCATGTCCTAGAGAAGAGTGGTTCGGCTACTGCTCTCGCTGTTTTGGGAAGCGAGTGGAGGACCTTCCTCCTCTCCTTGTCCAATTTATCCTGAAGAAGCTCTCTACCACCGAAGAAACCTAGTGAGCTGGAGGCGAGTTGCAACTGAATGGAGTAGAATTCATGCAAGACGCCGATTACAGAAATTACCTGCAATTACTGTTAGCCAAAAGGCTGGGAGTGGTCAGACGCATCGCCATCACCCCGTACATGCTGAGCAAATGAGGAAAGGTAGAGCCCATGAAAGGTGACGACCTCTTGTGGATGTGCCGACTCATCAACACTAGCACAGTAAGAGTATAAGTAAGTATTCCACCCTCTGTGCATGGTGGAAAACGGGCCGACGCAATTACCGTTCAGATTCCTGCAACATATGCATGTGATCTATGTAGATAGGAAAGTCTTCTACCAACAAAAAATCGTATACCTATTCGGTGCGACGGTACTAGGAGAAATCCTCAATTACCCGAACCTTATCATTCTCCCCTGTATTATATTACCATCATTCCTTTAATGTCTCTATTTTTATCATGTTTTAACCTATCCATCCACCCCTGTAAAAAGCCTCTATGAGCCGCTATTGTTGATGTAAAAGAAAAGAAAAAAAAAGAAAAAAAAGGTTTGTAATTTCCTGAGTCACCACCATGGCAAGTGTTTCTTTCCCCACGTTCAGTGGAAAGAAGGGAGAGGATCTCACCACAGACTTTTTGGATGATTTCAACATTGCTTGTGTCGTCTCCAACAAAGATGACGATGTTTCACGACTTAGAATTTTTCCTCTACTGATGGAAGTAGAGGCCAAGTCCTGGTATAATGCATTGCCCTAGGCTACCAAGAATGCATGGGATGTGTTAAGGGATACTTTTGTACAGAGGTTTGGTGGAGGCACAACCTCGGAGAAGCTATGGCAGCTACTAACAAAATTAAAACAGGGAGGCCTACTAGAGTATGCCACCTACGAGTCAAAGTTTGTGGACTTATGGGAGAGATGGGTTGCCACACTGGAAGAAGGCGAAGGAGTGCCTAATTTCCTAAAGAAGGACCATTTCATTGATGGTCTATGGTCGCCGCTTAGAGAGAAGGTGAAGGGAAGGTTTCCTGCAACATATGAGTTGGCAGTCGAAGTAGCCCGCCTTAAAGATAAGAAGCTACGAATGCAAGAAAGAGTAAATGAGTCAGAGAAAACAAGCTTGGCCCGACCAACCCTAGTGGCTGCAACAGCCAATCATAGAGTCCAACCGCAGGAGGCATCAAAAGAACAGCAAGACCTGCTGAGTCGCATCACCACCCAACTGGAGAGTTTATCTGTGCATCTGGTGCAGCAAGGGCATGCATCTGGTAGAAACCTAGAACAAGGAAGGGGACAACGAAGGTAGAACCCAGAGTACCACTGTTGCAACTGCGAGGAAGATGGCCATGGAATGTACTACTACCCACACCCGAAGAGGCAGAATTTCAATAGAGGGGGGAGATAGAATCAGATCTCTCCGCCAAGAGCAAGACCACCACCAACTACGCAGCCAGGACCAATCCCACCGGTCCAAATCCTTTGACCACCTGTACAAAAGCAACCACCACCCCAACCTCTCATTTTGCCACTACCCCCACCACCTGCTGTGAACCAAGTGGTGAGTGTTATTACCTTAGAGGCTAAAGGGAAGGCGAAGGTAGAAGAGTCAGCTCGAGAGAAGCACAAAGGAAAAGCGAAGGTAGAAGAAGTGGATGCTATGGGAGTGAAGAGTGCGAGGCACGAGGAGGCATCTCAAAGAGAAGAGAAGATGAAAGGGAAGGCCGAGTCTAGCAAGCAAGCAGCTTAGCCGCGACGGAAGATAGACATCGTGGACTTCTCACTAGGCGAGTATGCAAAACCCTATGACTTAGTTCAGGATGTGTTAATGCAGGGCCCGAAGATAACTTGGCCCCAATTACTCCACCTTGCACCCAGAATGAGGAGGAAATGGACTAAAATGGTATGTACCAGGAAATCAAGACCCAAGATAGCTCGGGCTATCTCTCGGAGGGATTTCGACAACATCCTGCCAACCATGGACGCTCACATCAAGGGGCAACGGATTTCAAACGTCTACATAGATGGTGGCGCAAAAATATGCGTCATGAGTGAAAAGATGATGCACCATCTAGGTCTAGAGACAAGTAGGCCGGCACCCTGCCGAGCCAAGATGGCAAACAATGTAATAGTGAAATGCGTAGTCATTGTAAATGCGGTCAAAGTAAAAGCATTGAATACAGAAGTGGAGGTAGACATCTTCGTCATGCCACACAAAGGGGAGGGCTACCCCATCATTCTTCGAAGGCCTTGCCTTATGGCTATGGAAGCTAAACAAGACTGGAGCACCGGGATGATCCAGATGAAGGATGCTTAAGGGAAGTCAATATTCTACAACATGAGGACTGGAAAGCAGCGCAACATGATCTTGGATGCTTCTGAAGACGAGTCCACGAGCGACTACTCGTCTACCTCAAGAGAAGAGACGACCACCTCCGACGAAAGTGACAGTAGCATCGAAGTAATGGGAGTCATTCTTAAAGAACCAAACAGATTAACACAATCTGAAGCAACCTCGTCAAACCAAGAGGGATCATTAGGTATGCAGTCCTTGGAGGATGCAGGTAAGCTACAAAATATGCTCTCAAATGAGTTAACAATGAAGAAAGGAAGGAGTACGTCTCCATGTTAGGTAACTTCACTACTTTGTTCATTGATGGCTATGATAAGATCACAGGAATTACAATAGTACAACACCACATACATTAGGAGATTTCGGAGGTCTTTTGGAGGGCCTTTTGGAAGAGAGAGGAAAATAAGCTCCTCGAATGAGAGAAGAGCCTACGTTACGTAGAAAAATAGATTGATATCAACAAAAATATAAAAGGTGTCCCTCTCCTCATTTAATAATCTAGTGGTCCTTGAAGACGATCACTCTCTTTCATTAATTGCGAGCACCTTTTTCAGAAGGTAGATGCGGTGCATTTGATACGGCTTACGTCATCACTAGAACTCAAAAAGTCACAAAACTATCAAGTGGTGGAAGATTTTGAAACTTTTGATACTATCAATGCGTCCAGAAAACCCAAATATCCTAGAAATGAATGTCCAATTGCCTCGCTCTGACATCCAAAGAGGCAAAAAATGTCAAAAACCCCTAAAAGAACATTTTACTAACGGCGCGCGAGGGGGCATTCAAAAATTTTAGGGGGCATTCCAAAATTTTGGAATGCCTCCTCGTGCGCTGTTAGTAAAAAGCCACTTTTTTCCTCTTTTTAGGGAGCTTTTTGAGAGGAAAATATCAAAAAACCTCTCAAAAACCTCGAAAAATCACTAAACGGAGCTAGCTTTGTACTAACAGTGCGCAAGGAGGCATTCTAGAATTTTAGAATGCCTCCTCGCGTGCCTTAAGTAAAAAGCCCATTTTTTGGGGTTTTTTGACATTTTTTGCCTCTCCGGATGTCGGAATGAGACAAGTAGAAATTCGTTTTTAGGGTATTTTGGCGTCCTGGACGCATTGGGTGTGAAAAGCCTCAAAATCTATCACTATTTGACACTTTGTGACTTTTCAACTTTCAGTGATGACGTAAGCTGCATTGAATACGCCGCACCTGCCTCTTGAAAAAGACGCTCGCATTAAATAAAAAAGTGATCGTTTTCAAGGACGATTGGGAATATAAATCTACTTTTCAGAGTGTTTGGTTGTCCTTTTGGACGTACTCACAAGGTGCAACTGCATTTTAAAAAAAGTTTCTAGAGAGAGAAATACAATTTCTTACAAGTCCCTCCAAATGACCTACGAAATTTTCTAATGAAGCTCAAGGAAGGTAGTAAACCCATAGTACAAAAGCTCAGAAGACTTGGAGTAATCCAACAAGAGGCATTGCTTAAAGAACTGAGAAGTTTGCTACAAGCAGGTTTCATCTATCCTGTCGAAGACTCAGAATGGGTCTCCCCAGTCGTAGTCACACCAAAAAAAAATGTTAAGTGGAGAGTCTGTGTGGATTATAAACGTCTCAATGCAGCGACAAAGAGGGACCACTTTCCCCTCCCATTCCAGGATGAAATACTCAATGAAGTAGCAGGTCACGAATGCTACACAGTATGTGATGGCTACTAAGGATACTTCCAGATTAGCATTGCGGAGGAGGATTAGAAGAAGACAACCTTCATCACACCTTGGGGATTTTTTGCCTATAGAGTGATGCTGTTTGGCCTCACTAACGCCCCGGACACATTTCAATGCTATGTGACTTTTGTTTTCCAACCCTACTTTGGAACATCAATACGGGTTTTTATAGATGATTTTTACATTTATAGCTCACGAGCCCTTCATTTAAGCAAAGTCTATGATGGCTTAACCAGGCTGCAAACCTTGGGTGACCAACTCAATGTGGACAAGTTTCACATTGGTGAGAGCAAAGTCACTCTCCTTGGTCATGTAATTTCAGCAAAAGGAATCGAGGCTGACCCTAGCAAAATTCAGGCTCTGGTATCTTTATCATCACCCACCACCGCCAAGCAGCTGGTTTCTTTCCTTCAGAAGATAAGATTCTTAAGACGGTTCATTCACCTGCTATCTCAAGTGGTTCTTACCCTACAACAACTCACCCAGAGGGATGTCTTCTCATGGAGTGAAGAGAACGAGCAGCAGTTTACTGAGGTGAAGCAAATCCTAGCTAAGCTTCCCACTATTTCACCTCCTAAGTGGGACAAGCCATTTTATGTGAACCCTAGTGTGGGAAATGATACACTAGGAGCAGTACTAATTCAAAAGGATCCCAAAACTTCTTTCATGCGTCCTATTACTTCTCTAGTCGGGTCATGACCCCATCAGAAAAAGGATTTACCGAAGTAGAACACATGGTTCTGGCACTAATGTTTGCTACCACAAAGTTCCGCTCCTATCTCCTGCCTAGACCCTTTGTAATCCTGACAATGGAGGAGGGTTTTTTCATATGTAATGCGACACTTGGATGTCTCATCTAGGATCTCAAAGTGGTTAATTAGACTACAAGAGTTTGACCACACCATGCAAGTAGAAAACTCCACCAGGGCTAGTTTAGCGGGAATTCTCACTCATCGCCATTATGAGAAGCTGAAGGTCAACACGAAAGCAAAGTAAGGAACACTAGTGATAGAAAGTCCTAAGCTAGAGAGAGCTCACTCTCTTTTCTTTGACGGAGCATACAAAAGAACAATGGATCAGTTTGCAGCGGGCATGCTCATTTTCAATGAGCAGCAAGAAAGAGTATTCTCCATGGGGCAGTTATTACACTCCCACTCCAGCAATGAAGCAAAATATGCATCCCTAATTCTTGGGTTGGAACAATGTACTTCACAAAGAATTCAACGCCTAAATGTGTTCGATGACTCCTTGCTTCTGATAGGGCAGATAAATGGCACCTGGGAGTGCAAAAATCAGGTTTTACTTGGTCAACTTCTCCAAGTTAAAGACCTTCTAAAGAAGTTTGAAGCAGTGAAACTCTTCCATGTCCCCATAGCAAAAACTCAAGAGTCAGATGCACTAGCTAAAGGAAGAATACAAGACGTTCCCGTAGGAGCAATCAAGTTAAATCCACCCCTCTTCCAAGGTAGTGACGCTGATCCGAGCCTATCACAAATTTTTGTTTATCATATTTTGTTGGTTTTCCTTGCTTCTAGAGGTTTACAATAAAAGAAAGAGTGAGAACAACCTCTTGGAAAAAATTAAAAAAAATGATTTTTTTCTTGACTAGTTCACCGGAGGTGAAAGGTAGAGGGAGAACCTAGTGGTAAAGGGAAGGAAAAATATGTAAATGTGAAAAGAAAAGATATGATGTGGTTGTGGATCCATGCACCCATGATTCAAGGGTCATGAGTGGCTCATATCATCATGGCTTTTGAGCCATATGATGATTCAAACAAATGGGACCCAAGTGGAAGACTTAGTAAAGGAAGAAACCAGGCACATGATTTTGTTGAATTTTTAAAAAATACTTCCACTCCGATCCAAGAAAAGTTGTCTTCATCAAAGTTGTAACTGACGAGCTGAAGATTCTTGCCATATTTGTTTTATAATTTTTGCATCTACGGTCTAGGAGATATGGCCAAAATGGTGGACGGCAGTTTTTTCAACTGTGGTGGAGACCACCCCCCTACCTTTACACACACACACCCTTCCTTTTCCACATTGAGACCTTCTTTTAAATCAGCCATTAGTCTTCTCACCCTCCTCTCCTTCCTCCTCTCTCTCAAGCTCAAAAACCCATCAAAGTTCCTCTTCTAATCACCTCTCAAGTCATGCTTAATCTTGTTGTAATTCATAAGTTCTCACTCAACCCCTTTCTATTATTACTAGATATGTATTGATTTTATGTAGATTCTTTACATTTTAAAATAAGGAAGCTCTTGGACTCAAGATATGGAGGAAGCAGTGAAGACAACACAAGTGATGATGGAGCTAATTGGTCAACAAATCACTTGGAAGGAGCTTCTTCATTGGTTGAATATCCCTAATCAAGCTTCATTTGTACAAATTACACTTGTATCTTAACCTCACTCCTAATCACTCTCTTTCCTATATAAAGAGGCCTTCCCCTTTGTAATTTCAAGCCTCCCTCAGCCCATTGAGCCTTTGTATCACTCACCATGAGCCCATAAGCTCATTCATTCACTCTATTCTTGCACATCCTAGAGTGCAAATTGTTTCATGCTAGTAACCTCTCCTCCTCTTACTTATGTTAATTAAAAGAAATGTTTTATATGCGTGTGAGAGTGCTTGATGTGATCTTGGCTAATCCTTGAGTGATTGTTTGGTAATCTATATGCTATTTGTGTTGGGAGTGTTTGAAGTCATCCATTCCTTGTACACACACCACGGTTAATGCTTCATTCATAGTGATCTCTCTCTCTCTCTCTCTCTCTCTCTCTCTCTCTCTCTCTCTCTCTCTCTCTCTCTCTCTCTCTCTCTCTCTTTGTGTAGCGGTCCTAGTCCACGCTTCCAAGACTAGGTGGTGCCCTCATCTCATTTCCCTTGTGGCGCAATGGAGTTTGTTTTGGTGTAGAGGCCGCCATTCCAAATTTCCTTCGTCATAAATTGGTGCCCCCACTGAGGAGTTCTCAAGCAGCGCTCTATCAATCCTATGAAGGAAGATCCATCAAATTCTCCGAGACTTCCACTATGGTCTCCCCAAGAAGCTCGAGAAAAGAAGCGTCTTTATCTACAAACGGCACGTATGCGGGTAAAGAGAGTTAACTACACACACCCTTCTTTGCATCAAGGAAAATCTTGTAATCATCAAGTCCCTAGGTCAAAAAACTGTGTTGAGTGCTTTGTGGCTAGTGTGAAGACACTTCCTTTGAAGCCTCGACTTCAGGTGGTGAAAGCACTCTCAAACTCGGGTATTAATAATTTTTTGGAGGGGGAGCTACACATCAATGGGGTGCGGTATTGGCAAGAGGCTACATATGGTGATGCACTCCAACTACTACTAGCAAGAAGGCTCAAGGTGGTTGAGAGGGTAGCCATCGAACCCTATGAACTCTACAAAGCTGAAGATGGTCACACCAAAGCTAGGCTAATCACTGGTGAGCAAATTCTTCGCATCTCTCAAATGGTGGGATCCAAGAGAGCTCAACTTCAATGAAGTGCTTCATGGAAGTTTGTAATTAATGCACCAATGAATAATTCCATTTTCTACAACTTTCAATCAGTTCAGAATATTAGGGTGAATGTGCGCATTGATAGAAAGATTTTTTTCCAACAAAGATTGGTCTTCTATTTTGGAGCTGAGAGGTTGAGAGAGATATTGTTGTCCCCTGACCCTATAATATTTCCTATTTTGGAGTATAATGTATCTTTTGATGTTCACATCTTCATCTTGCTTTAAGCATACTCCATGAATCATAGGGATTTATATGGACCTTTCCAACCTCTTGCTAGACAAACTGTGCATATAATAGCTAGCACAAAGCTTAGGTTCCAAAACATCATAAGGGACTTACTAGGCCCTCGTCGTCTAGCTGAGATTAATGCATCTATCAATCCATTTATTCTACCCTTAATAAGATATGATTTGGGCCTAGACGTTTTCATCTTTGTGCTGTATTGAGAGGAAGGCAACCCACTTTTATGATGGCTTTCCCAAATTTTTTTGGGCGTAGTGGAGAAAATGCTGGGGATTTTTTGGATAACTTGGAGATGGCTTTCCTTGTCTCTGGGAGGGATGACGAAGCATTGAAATTGAGAGCTTTTTCTTTGGTGCTCAAAGAAGAAGCTAGGGTATGGTTCCAGGCTCTAGATCCAACCCAAAGAATTGATTGGGAGGGATTGAAGGTGGCTTTCCTACGAAGATTTCAACGAGCCAATTCGGCAGAAGAACTATGGCAACGGCTTCTGTCCCTTCATCAAGTTGACCCTCATGGTTATGCAACCTATGAGGAAGGTTTTCTGAAACTTTGGGGGCAATGGTCAGACTCACTAAACCCTGGTGAGCGAGCTCCCAATTGCCTCCAAAAGGATCGATTTATCTCAGGTTTGTACCCCTTGCTAAGGGAGAAGGTAAAGGGCAAATTTCCAAATGCTTTTGAAGATGCCTTAAGAATTGCTAGGGAAAAGAATAGAAAGATTCTCTATCAAGCCCAAGCTGGCCAGCTAGCTTTAGGAGGCAATATCACAACTATGGAAGCTTCTCACATACCTCCAAATGTGCCTAATGCACCAGACCTCAATAGAGGTCAACAAGAAGACATGCTCCAACAAATAAACAATCTCACAAACCAGCTAGAGGGGTTGAGAGTAAATCTTGTGCAGGGTGCAAGAAGGCCTATTGAGGGAAATGGTGGAAATCGGCCACCAATGCGACGTCAAGCAAGGGAAATGTTGTGTTACAATTGTGGGGAAATTGGCCACGGCATGTATAATTGCCCTCATCCCAGAAGATATGACTACCCTGTCAGAGGTCCTCGACAACAAGTAAGTCCACCCGGTGCTAGAGCTCAAGCACAAGAGCAACTGCAACCTCAAATTTTGCAGCCACCTCGTGCTCAAGCTCAAGCCCTTGCTACTCAACCAAATGTGAGCATCATAAGGATGGAGGAGGTCCTCAAGGGCAGAAGCAACCAGGAAGAAATAGCTAAAGGGAAGATGAAGATAGATGAAGTGGCTACAATGCCTATCAAACGTGTGCGTGTCCAAGATGAAGTAGGTAAAGAAACAAGCAAGGATGCAAGCAATGAAGCAAGTACATTTCGGGCAACTAAAGATGAAGCCAAGAAGAGAAAGACCCGTACTAGGTCTCAAATTGACATCTCTGATTTCCCTATGGGATCTCGGACACAACCTTATGACTTGACAGCTGATGTGAGTTCTCAAGGACCAAAGATTACTTGGCCACAACTACTTCATATCTCCCCAAAGCTTTGACGATAATGGTCAAAAATGGTGAGCACGAGGGCAAAGCGAAGTAAGCTAGTAAGTGTAATCAAAGCATATGGTCTCAAGGATATAGTGCCTTTGGTGGAGGCTCAAATCAAGGGACAACGGATTCCAAAAACTTACATTGACAGTGGAGCAGAGGTTTGTGTCATGACAGAAAAGCTAATGCATCAATTGGGTTTAGAGGTAATGGAATCATCAAACTTTAGGGCAAAAATGGCCAATAATGTCTCTGTCACTTGTGTGGGTGTAGTGAAAGCTTTGAGAGTTTCTGTTTTTGGAATCACTACAGAGGTTGATGCTTATGTGATGCCAGTAAAGGGAGAAGGATACCCCCTTATTTTAGGACGACCTTGGCTCATGGGTATAGGAGCTAGGCAAGATTGGGCAACATGAGACTTGGAGTTGAGGCCTCGCATGGGTGGCCATAGTCGGAAGGTGGTTTATAACCTAAAGAATGGGCGACAAGAGAACCTTGAACTAGAAACGTCAGCTGATGAGTGGAGCTCAAGTGGATGCTCCTCATCCATGGACGAGGAAGAGAGTTCAAGTGAAGAGAGTGATAGCACTCTCGAAGTCATGGGCGTCACCATAAAGGAAACTACCTTATCAGAAGACAACCCAAGGATCCAAATGGAGAATGTGTGGGATGCCAGCCTAGAGGAGATGTTATCCAAGGATATAAAGGAAGAAGAAAAGGAGGGTTATGTAAATGTTCTCAAGAAGCATGCATCATTGTTTATTTCTGATTACACTCACATTACAGGTGTCACTGCAGTGAAGCATCATATCCATCTAAAAGAAGGGAGCAAGCCAGTAGTACAAAAACTAAGAAGATTAGGAGTTGTGCAACAAAATGCACTGTTGTCTGAGGTGAAGAGACTCTTAGAAGCAGGATTCATATACCCAGTAGAAGATTCAGAATGGGTCTCCCCAGTAGTGGTGAGGCCAAAGAAGAATGGTAAATGGCGAGTGTGCGTGGATTATAAGCCACTAAATGCTGCAACAAAGAGGGACCACTTCCCTCTCCCATTTCAAGATGAGATTCTAAATGAAGTAGCAGGCCATGAGAGATACACGGTGTGTGATGGCTACTCTGGCTACTTTCAAATACGCATTGCAGAGGAGGACCAGAAAAAGACTACTTTCATCACACCATGGGGATGTTTTGCATTTCGAGTCATGCCTTTTGGTCTCACCAACGCTCCAGCCACCTTTCAACGATTCATGAACATGGTCTTCCAACCTTACTTTGGTAAGTCCATAAGGGTTTTCATAGATGACTTTTGTATTTACAGCTCCAAAAGTATGCATCTCAGCAATATTGATGAAGGATTTACTCGTTTAGCTAAGCTGGGTGGACAACTAAACAAGGACAAATGTCACATTGGGGAAAGCAAGGTTACACTATTAGGGCATGTAGTGTCCATTGATGGAATCGAGGTAGATCCTGAAAAGATAGAAACATTGCTAAATCTACCTTCCCAACTTCCATCAAACAATTAATCTCCTTCTTGCAAAAGCTAAGATATTTGAGTAGATTCATACACTTACTCTCCCAAGTGATATTTCCTCTACAACAGCTGACTCGTCAAGAGACACTTGTTTGGAGTGAAGAAAGTGAAGGGCATTTTAGAGAGATTAAAAAAATGTTAGGGTCACTCCCTGTAATCCTCCAACCTTGTTTGGAAGAAACATTCTTTGTAAACCCTAGTGTGGGAGAAGAAGCCATCGGTGCTGCCCTCCTACAAAAAGATCCAAAAACCTCCTTTATGAGGCCTGTGTATTTTGCTAGCCGCCTCATGGAAAACACAGAGAAGGCCTACACCCTAATGGAACAGCTAGTGTTAGCTCTCATGTTTGCAGTAACAAAATTTCGACCATATTTGCTGCCGAAGAGGTTTGTAATTATCACTGTGGAGGATATGTTTCCCTATGCACTACAACATATGGAAATCTCTGACAAAATAGCAAAGTGGGTGGTGCGACTTCAAGAGTTTGATTATACAATACAGGTTGAAAGAACAACTCGAGCATGCTTAGCCGACATTTTAACAAACAAGTGCTATGAAAAAATTTGCCATTTGAAGAGAAAGGAACTTCCACCACCTCCAGCTCTAGAGACTTTGGTCAATGCTTATAGCCTCTACTTTGATGGAGCATACAAGAGAACCAAGGATAAGGCAGCTGCAGGCATCGTGGTCTTATCCCCATTGGGAGAGAGGATCCATGGTGAAGGGATCACTCTAGAAGATGTCCACTCCAACAATGAAGCAGAATATCATGCTCTAATTCATGGCCTTTGTTGGTGCCTCGATAAATCAATTAAGAGATTAAACGCTTTTGGTGACTCCATGCTTTTGGTAAGGCAAATGCAAGGTACATGGGCTTGCAAAAATGCCCGTCTCTCTACTAAAATGAGAGAAGCAAAAGCTCTTATGAGGAGATTTAGGGAGGTACAAGTACATCATGTACCAAGAGACCAGAACAAGGATGCAGACCACCTAACAGCATCAAAGTTAAATGAGTCAATAGTGGGAGCAGTGGCCATCAAACTTCCACTTCAGCAAGGCAAGGAGGACTTGGAAGATATTATGCACATTCTGGAGCAAGGAGAGGCTCCTAAACACTTGAATGCAGGGGAAAGGCGATGGTTAGCTAGGAAGGCTACCAGGTATCGCATAGTAAATGATGACTTGTATTGTCTTGGTAAGGATAGTGTGCTTAGGAGAGTTCCTTTGAAGAATGAAATTGAAGAGATTTTAAAAGCTTGTCACGATGATATGTGCGGAGGACACTTTGCACACGACGTCACTAGTAGAAAGGTTCTACAAACTGGGTTTACTTGGCCAAGTCTTCATCGTGATGTCAAATATTGGTGTCAAACATGTGATGAATGTCAGAAAGCAGGACCACGACGGCTCATAGCTGAACCTCAGAACCCAATAAAGGTATATGGGCCCTTTGAGAAGTGGGGAATTGATGCCATAGGGCCTCTACCACGCACTCAGTCAGGTAAAGAGTACATCATCATGGGAGTAGACTACATGACTAGATGGGCTGAGGCTATGTCGACCAATAGAATTACTGCTAAGGATGTGAGTCAGTTCATCTTTGACCACATCTGTTGCCGGTTTGGCACCCCTCTTGAAATACTATCTGATAGAGGACCAGGGTTTAGAGCAGACTTGGTAGGAGAACTCATGAAGAAGCTAAATATTCAGCATCAACACTCTACTCCTTACTACCCTCAGTGCAACGGTTTGGTGGAAAAGGTAAATGGAATCATTTGCAAAATTCTCACCAAACAGGTACATGCCAGGCGCCAAGATTGGGACAAACACCTGAATGGAGCTCTATGGGCCTATAGAACCTCCTTCAAAACCACATTAGGGTACACACCCTTTCATTTGGTTTATGGAAAGAAGGCGCTTTTGCCCATTGAAGTGAAGTTAACAAGTCTTCGAATATTGGGTAGCCAAGCGGAGAAGCGCAGAGAAAAGTTCAACAAAAAGCTAGCATCCAAAGACATCAAAAAGGGATCTCTGGTGCTTCGATATGACAATCGCTTCGACACTCGTAAGGATGGGAAGTTTCTTTTCCGATGGGAAGGCCCGTTCTTGGTCACCAAAAAGTTCAAAAATGGCTCTTACAGACTTCAAGACATTGATGGTAAAGTGCACAAGACCAGGACAAATGGATGGCGTCTAAAGCCTTATCACATCAGGATAAGGTCAGCTCAAGATCAAAGAAAGTAGGCTAGAGGCATAAATACCCCTAGCCAGGTTCGGGGGGGCTATGATCCGAGCCTATCACAAATTTTTGTTTATCATATTTTGTTGGTTTTCCTTGCTTCTAGAGGTTTACAATAAAAGAAAGAGTGAGAACAACCTCTTGGAAAAAATTAAAAAAAATGATTTTTTTCTTGACTAGTTCACCGGAGGTGAAAGGTAGAGGGAGAACCTAGTGGTAAAGGGAAGGGAAAATATGTAAATGTGAAAAGAAAAGATATGATGTGGTTGTGGAGCCATGCACCCATGATTCAAGGGTCATGAGTGGCTCATATCATCATGGCTTTTGAGCCATATGATGATTCAAACAAATGGGACCCAAGTGGAAGACTTGGTAAAGGAAGAAACCAGGCACATGATTTTGTTGAATTTTTAAAAAATACTTCCACTCCGATCCAAGAAAAGTTGTCTTCATCAAAGTTGTAACTGACGAGCTGAAGATTCTTGCCATATTTGTTTTATAATTTTTGCATCTACGGTCTAGGAGATATGGCCAAAATGGTGGACGGCAGTTTTTTGAACTGTGGTGGAGACCACCCCCCTACCTTTACACACACACACCCTTCCTTTTCCACATTGAGACCTTCTTTTAAATCAGCCATTAGTCTTCTCACCCTCCTCTCCTTCCTCCTCTCTCTCAAGCTCAAAAACCCATCAAAGTTCCTCTTCTAATCACCTCTCAAGTCATGCTTAATCTTGTTGTAATTCATAAGTTCTCACTCAACCCCTTTCTATTATTACTAGATATGTATTGATTTTATGTAGATTCTTTACATTTTAAAATAAGGAAGCTCTTGGACTCAAGATATGGAGGAAGGAGTGAAGACAACACAAGTGATGATGGAGCTAATTGGTCAACAAATCACTTGGAAGGAGCTTCTTCATTGGTTGAATATCCCTAATCAAGCTTCATTTGTACAAATTACACTTGTATCTTAACCTCACTCCTAATCACTCTCTTTCCTATATAAAGAGGCCTTCCCCTTTGTAATTTCAAGCCTCCCTCAGCCCATTGAGCCTTTGTATCACTCACCATGAGCCCATAAGCTCATTCATTCACTCTATTCTTGCACATCCTAGAGTGCAAATTGTTTCATGCTAGTAACCTCTCCTCCTCTTACTTATGTTAATTAAGAGAAATGTTTTATATGCGTGTGAGAGTGCTTGATGTGATCTTGGCTAATCCTTGAGTGATTGTTTGGTAATCTATATGCTATTTGTGTTGGGAGTGTTTGAAGTCATCCATTCCTTGTACACACACCACGGTTAATGCTTCATTCATAGTGATCTCTCTCTCTCTCTCTCTCTCTCTCTCTCTCTCTCTCTCTCTCTCTCTCTCTCTTTGTGTAGCGGTCCTAGTCGACGCTTCCAAGACTAGGTGGTGCCCTCATCTCATTTCCCTTGTGGCGCAATGGAGTTTGTTTTGGTGTAGAGGCCGCCATTCCAAATTTCCTTCGTCAACGCTATGCGTGATATCATCAGTTTTCTAGATACAAGAGAATGTCCAGTAGGACACACCAAAGGCCAAAAACAATGGCTGATAAGGAAGGCTACTAGGTACCGCCTTATAGACGACCACTTGTATTGTAAGGGCAAAGATCAATTTCTCAGGCGGGTGCCAACCTCCAGTGAAATCACAGAGGTAATTTCAAGTTTCCATGACGGCGTCTGCGGCGGTCATTTTTCTCTAGATATCACCGGTAGGAAGATTCTACAGGCAGGATACTTTTGGGCTAGTTTGAATAGGGATGTACACCATTGGTGTAAAACGTGTAAGGCTTTTCAAGTGGCCAGTGATCGCACGTTAACCTACGAGCCACAAACCCCTATCATTTCATATGGTCCTTTTGAGAAATGGGGAATAGATGCAATGGGTCCTTTACCAAGCGCCCAATCAGGTAAACTGTACATCATAGTGGGTGTAGACTACATGACTCGATGGGTAGATGCAACGGCCACTACCCTCATTACAGCTGAAGAGGTGGCAAAGTTCATTTTTGAGCGTATCGTTTTCCGTTTTGGCACTCCTCTTGAGATAATATCAGATAGAGGACCAGGATTTAGAGGTGATTTGGTGGGAGAACTAATGAAGAAGTTAGGCATCACACGTAGGCATTCCATACCATACTTTCCACAATGCAATGGTCTAGTAGAGAAGGTAAATAGAATTATTTGCAAAATCATCACAAAATAGGTGAACAACCACACAGGGGACTGGGATAAACATCTCATGGCAGCTCTTTGGGCCTACAGAACAACGTTCCGAACATCACTAGGTTTCACTCCTTTCCATCTAGTTTATGGGAAGGAGGCAATTCTACCCATTGAGGTACAAATAGCCAGCTTACAAGCCTTGGCTAGCCAGACACATCGTCCAATTGTAAACCTTATAAACCACATCTTGGATCTAGAGAGACTCCAACTGGATAGGGAAGAAGCAATCAATCACTATGCACTACAGTTAGAACGACGTCGGCTCACTTTCAATCAAGGGCTTATAAAGAAAAAGGACTGGGAAAAGGCATGTTAGTACTGCGATACGACAACAGATTTGACACTAGAAAGGATAAGAAATTTCAACCCAGATGGGAAGGGCCATTCATCATCAAGAAACACTATGAGAACGGCAGCTATAAGCTGATGGAAGCAGATGGGAGAACTCACAAGACTAGGGTCAATGGATGGAGACTGAAAAGGTATTTTCTTAGGTTTGACCGATAATTCGTGCTAGACATTCCAGAAGAGGGAGAACCCTCTAACTCTAGAGCTGAAGAAGCAGAAGACGGGCTAGAATCATGAATGCCTCTAGCCAAAGGGAGAGGGCTAATGATAGCCAACTTTCGAAAATCAAAGAAAAAAAAAGAGAAAAGCTTATTCTCCCCCGGCCAGGCGATAGCTTTGAAAAAAACCCCCCGACCCCTGTCTCGTGCCCCCCCGGCCAGGCAAAAGCTTTGAAACCCCCCCCCCCCCCCCCCCCCCCGCGCTCTCCGTATTCTTACACTCACCCTTTACATTCCCCCCTCACATTTTCCCCCCCACTGTCATTACCCCCCCCTCTTGGCCCGCCAATATTCCTTCCCCGACCCCTCACTCCTCTTCCCCACCCGCTCGCCTCACCCTCCCCTCGGCCTCATTCCCCCCCCTGTTGGTGCACTGATATATTCCCTCACTCCCACCCATTGACTTGTTTCCCTCCCCTCGTCCTCAAGCTCCCATGCAAGACAGTAGAACCTCTCCCTCTCTCTCTCACCCACACATCTCCCCTACCCCACTCCAAAGCCTCACCCATCCCTCTCCCTCTCTCTCTCTCTCTCTCTCTCTCTCTCTCTCTCTCTCTCTCTCTCTCTTATCCACACACCTCACCCCTCCCTCTCCCTCACAATCTCTCTCTCTCAGCTCAGTCCATGGACACCGCTCTCTATCACTCAGGCGCTTAGGCCACGTAGAGGAATCCTCTCTCTCTCTCCTTCTCACGGACATCAGAAAATAGGGCCTCCCTTTCTCTCTCTCACCACACACACACACACACACACACACACCATCACCCCACCCCCCCTCTCCCTTTGGCACTGTGCGCTCAGTCCGTAGGACCACCCTCTCTCCCACCCGGGTGCTCACGCACCGCAACACACACATCATACACACACACACCATACCACAGTACACACACACAAACCCCGCACACACACTCTCTCTACCCCCACCCTCATCCCCCCCCATTCGCCTCGCACAGTAGAAGGCAGCCGCCGGCCGTCCGCCATCAACACAAAAAAAAAAAAAAAAAAACTATATATATATATTCTATATATAAAGCCCCCCTTCCTAGGCACGTTTTTCTCGCACACATACATATACATACACACACACCCGCCCTCATGCAGGAATACATACACACACACACCCGCCCTCATGCAGGAATACATACACACACACACACCCGTCCTCATGCACGAATACATACACACACACGCATATATGCACCGCACCACAAATACAAAGAAGGAGAAACGACTACGACATTGACGAATAAAGAAGAAGGATCCAAAGCACGCGTCGCCAACAACAGAAAGAGAAAATGCGCCGAAGGCATGCCCCGACCGACTCTGAAAAGAACAACGCTCGACACCGATGTACCAGCAGCACATCATTCACTGGCAACACGCAACCACAATGCCATTCCAGTAATTTATAGGTTATTTTCATGATTATCTTCAGTTTTCACCCGAGACATTGTAAATTTCCATTTTTTGTAAATATCCTCTCTCTAGGTGATGGTCATAGAGGCCCACCTAGAGATTCCCATCTTTTAATAACCTCCCAAAAACAAAGCAAGCGTCAACCACACTGGGCCCACCACTTGCTTTGTCTCCCCGATTAAGCTTACCGTAACCATATTGAGATTACCATAATCCAAGCAGCCAACACCTATAAATTGGCGTTGAGAGGTCACTATCGGGGGGGGAGGCAATTCATGAGGAGCCAAGCATTTGGTAGAGTGTAGTGGGAAGGATTGACACTATCACCATCATGGGGAGGGGGCTTGTGTGTTGGGTTTGCCTTGGGAATTGCACCATGCAAAGGGAACCACATCCATCTCTCGACTCCAATGGTCGATGCACACACATATGCACACTCTTGGTAGTAAGTATTCACAATCATTGAGTCGTCTTAGAGAACGCACCAAGTAGGTTGCACCACCTCCTCTCCCTACCTCTCTACCACCACGGAATGCCACTTTGTAAATATTGCATAAATAATTCACCCTCACACCCCTGAGGGTTTTCATCATTTGCAAATCTCTCTCTCTCTCTCTCTCTCTCTCTCTCTCTCTCTCTCTCTCTCTCTCTCTCTCTCTCTCTCTCTCTCTCTCTCTCTCTCTCTCTCTCTCTCGCTCTCGGTGTGCAAGTTTCCGGTGTTCATATCATCATGGTTTTGCGTCCTAGCCGCTCAAATCTAGGTGGTGCTCCCTGTTCACTTTACCGTGGCAGGCCAAGGCGCGCCATTCGGCCCCTGTCGTTTTAGAGGCCGTCGGGGTTCGGGGTCCGCTTTTCGTCCGTCAGCGTGACTGCTCATGCTGTATGGTAGAAATTATGTGATACTTATGAAAAGGATGCGTGTAGCAATAAGGTTTTCATAATGGGAAAACGTTTCAATTTTTTTTTGAAGGAGTTAGCTAGCATTGCCAGACATATGAATGACTTTGATTCTCTTTTTGCCGAGATTCGTGCACAATGCATGACCATTGATAATGAGATGAAGGCAATCTTTTTACGTTTTTCGTTGCTATTAGTTACTTTTCTCCTAATGATACGCTAAAATAAGATGATGTTAATAGTGCTTTTTTGTTAGAGGAGATGCATCAAAAGAACATGGCTAGCTTGCATTATGGCGAAGCACTGTATGTGAAAAGACATGATAAGCAACGTAAGGGCTGTTCTTTGCAATGTGAGTCCAAGAAAGAGGACAATAGAGATGCATCAAAGGGTAGATCAAAGTCTCATGGTCGCTCCAATGTTCAATGCCATTATTGTGATAAGTTTGGTCACATAAAGAAGAATTGTTATGCTTGGAAGCGTGACTATTGACGGCTGGGTCAACAACACTACATAACTCAACAAAGCCTTATTGTCTCAAGTTATGGAATACTAATTATTGTGATTTTAAACATTATTTGTAATAAGTAGGTAGTCTAGTAGCAAAATCCAGATTGCAATTGCACTTCCAAATTGTAAATACAAATCCATTTGACCCCTCAAACTCTATTTTAGGTTTAACCTAAGGTGACATTAGTATATAAGGTACCTAGGTCATTTTGTAAAGACTACTTTATCATAATCATAGTTTAGCATTGCCGTCTATTGTGTGTGAGAGAGGAAGATAGAGAGCGTGAGCTTCATCTTGGTGCTACTCCCCGCTCGTTCTTCACATTGTAGATCTGACTACACCATTGTGCTAGCCCCGGCAAGAGCTACGCATAGATACCAAGCATTCCTCGTGGAACAAATCATACGTGCTCGCACATCTACGAGCTTTTTGCAGACATAAGTATATCAAACAATGTCTGTTTTCTTCCTGCAAGTAGTCATTAGAATCATGGCGACATAAGCTACACATAGGTACTCATAGATTTTAAGTTTCGGGCACTTTTCGAATTCTCAGCTCTCTCTTTATATGCATTTATTGTAGATGGGTTTAGAGCTAGGTTTTTGAGTATAGAGGCTTAGGGACATGCGTATCCTAGTGAGGGGAGGGTGATCCTTAAGTTTCATACGATTCTGGTATGATTTGATGAATTTCCTTCCATTTGTGTGTATTTGGGTTAGGTGATGCAGTTGAGAGTAGTGAGATTCTAGGTTGTGCTCTAGTTGTCCTTCCACAGTGTTGTATGTGTAGGATGGTCTCATCCTGACAAGCTAAAGAGATTTTCTCCTGGTGCCTATCGTGTCATATGTATCCTCGATTGACATTATGTTGATCTAGGTTGTGCTACATGCACTTTATGGGTGGTGTGATCCACTCTCGCAACATTGGCGTTGTCGCCAGGGATACAAGGACTTAGGTAGATATTCCTACTAACACTTGTGTGATGATTGGTTGCTTTAGTTTTGGCTAAAGAGAATATTTTTCTTAGGTGGATCCAGAAGAGGTTCTTCCAAGATCAAGTGGATAGCTAGGAAGCGTGTGTCTTGCCGAGGGTCTACGACTAGGTAGATTTAGTTAGGATTTGTAGATTATAATAATTGGTGGTGATTGAGTGGTTTGTGAGGTGATAAAAGTGTTTGATAGTCTGTGTGTGGCATTGAAGCGTTTTTCTACTCATAGATGCAAAACTCCATATGATTTGTAGGAGTATCTTTAGGTAAGTGATCTGATTCTAATCTAGAGCTATCCATCATTGATGTATTTGCTAAAGTGCTTGTTTGAATTTAGACTTTCTAAAAAGTCTACGTTTGAAAAAAAAAGAAATAAAAAGAGGTCTGTTGACACTTTTCCATGACTAACTGATGTTGAGCACATAAGAGGGCACGTGTAAGAGTTCTGTACAAAAATAGAAATTATGTAAACTTGGACATTATATGCATATAATGCCTCAAGGGGCATCTGGAGACCAAAATTAAAAGTTTTGATTGGAGTTTTGACCAACTCTTGACACTCAAAAGACAAAAGACGGAGTGTTTGAAACAAAAAATAAAAAAACTTGTGATTCTAAGCACATTTTGCATGAAAATTGGTAGAAGTGCTTGAAAAGAATGCTAGAGACTTGGGGATTCCTATGAATGAATTCTATCCAAAAATTCATCAGCAGACATCATATACGTATGATTTTTGAGGGGTGATTTCGGCAGCAATTTTGAACTTTTGACATTATACCCACCTTTTGCATGTTGTGTTGAGAACATACACCAAATTTCATATCAATTGGGCTTATAGAATGAAATCTAAGAGGATTTACTCTTTCATGGGATTTCCTTATGAAAAGTGATGATTTTGTGCATTTTTGATATCCAAAAAATTGATGTGAGCACATATTCTTGATCTACACACTAAGAAGTATCTATGGTAGAAACAAAACTAAAGTCTAAGCAAAAGACATCATACGTGTATGAATTTGAAGCATTTTTGGGCTTGCAAAGACCATAGAACGCATCTAGACAAGTGAATGCCTGTATTGGCCACAACTTGCACAACAGTTGCTCAAATTCATTTTTGAAACTTGCTATGAGTTGACAGTGTTGAGAGAAACCTGTGGGGTGAAACTCACTTCGTTCTGATCATCTAGACATCATATGCGTATGATGCGTAAAGGACACTTTTAGAGACCAAAATTGAAATTTGAGCTTACTAGGGTGTTAAGCACCACAAGACAAGCTTACTTACCCAATTGGGGCCAAATCTGAGCACATAGACATCACACGTGTATGATGTTTCAAGTGTGAAATTAGAGGTCAAAAGCTACATCTGAGCTCACAGAAGTGTTTTCCAGCATAAAGTAAGCCTAGTGACCAAGTTTCAACAAATTTGGGTCACATTTGGTCAAGATACAAGTTAAAATCCTTGGTCTTGAAACTGTATTGAGTGTTTTTTCAAGTGTAGTTCACCAAAACTACACTAACTTTTGATAGAAAAGTCCAAATTGAGTTAGGTATAGCCAGGAGAAAAGCTTGTGGCCAATAGGTTTTCGTTTTAGAGTTGAATTTTCCCAGGTTTCCTAAATCCAAACTTTTAGGGTCCCCAATAACTAGTTTCTAGAGATCAAAAGAGTCACAAATTCATGACATCTAAGAGACCTTATCAAGGGCAAAAAGGGATAAGTTTCAAAAAGCCAAGGTGGGCTTGTTAAGGACTATCTTGAGATTATTGAGTGGGCCTGACATTAAGAAATCTAAGATCATTAGGACAGAAATCTAATCTACCAATCCTTTTGTAGATATGACCAGAGGTATGGAAAGCTAAGCTAGAAATGAAAATGCCAATCTATCTATATTTTGACACAAACCCACACGATGCACTAAAAAGAGGTGGATATTTGGTCAATGAAGGACTACAAATACCTCCTTCAAACATGTGAATTCCAAAAAGGTAGCCACCTGGATTCCCTTCTAGAGAAATAACAAGAGATGAAATGATCACAGAGATAAAAGGCATGCCTCCTCATGTGAATCTCCCTAATGGACCATGGTGGTACCGAAATGCAACCATAGAACATGACGTTTACAAAGGTGGAATTACGGTCACAATAGGACCATATGTACCATCACCACCCCCTCTAACTTACTGATATCCAAATCAAAGCAGAACCTTTAGAAGACATGATACTGAGAGTGAGAGTGACACATCCTTCTTAGATGCGTGATTCACCAAGAACCCAACCCACAATAAATCCAGAGGTATCTAATGAGCAAATGAAGCTTGTAGAAGGACTAGCTCAGAGACTTGCTCCTCTAGTCAAATATGACCACCAAGAACCTCTATGGTGAAACATTGAGAGAAAATGGACAAACCATACAAGAGAAGAGTGTTAGACATGAGATATACGTAGATGATGGAAGCATCTAACAAACAAGTGCTAGTACCAGCTAGAATGTATTTAACAACCAAATGGGGTACTACCCTTCAAAGAGACAAAAGATGAGAGAAACATATGGAATGATGTGGCTCGTACAACCTCCACCTCTTGCGTTTCAACCTGAAGAAAGAAGATGCGGGATGGACAAAAGGACATTGCAGTTCATTGCTAATAGAGGTTTATCAAGGTCAAAGCCTATTTATAGCTAAGAGGAATTGCAAGAAGAAGGTCCTCAACCAGTGTCACAAAATTTGTGACAACCACTTGGTCAAACAATGTCCTTAGATGGAGATCACACAAGTCAACGCCTATTGTCTTGACTGTGATGTCATTCACAATCAAGACAACTGTCCAAGTGAACGCCTATTGTCTTGACTGTGATGTCATTCACTTGATCCCCAACTGCCCAAAAACTTCAAACCAAGTTAGAAAGATTGCAAAGTATTGTTGAGCTACCCAGTAGCTCGAAAAATGAAAACATTAGACCAGTTCAAGTAGTTACGAGAACGCAAGCTCACAAGGAAGCAGATGGGAACCCAGAGATAGAGAAAATAGAAATTGAAGTGAGTCCAAAATGGGTGAGCCAAAGACCGATGCACCTTGTCTAAAATCCAAGAGAAAATGAAACAATTGGAAAGCTAGAAAGGCTAGGATGAAAGCACGTAGGGAACGAGACCAAAAATATATAGCTAAGAAGCTCACCCAAACTGAAGAGAAGATAAGACAACATGAGAAAATGGTTGCACCTTCTCTTATGCAGACATGCCAACCTCCAAAAGAACCATCCACATATGAGAAACCGAGAAGTGCTAGTTCAAGAAGATGAATATTGGTAGAAAATGTTAATGAGCCATTAGAAGCCCTCCTAAAAGCCTATGAAACATGGCTCAAAAACAACTAAACCCAAGAACACAGGTGGATGACATATCCATATGCTGAACTAGAAAATGATAGGCTTGAAATGTGCAAGAAAATGATTCAAAAAGGCAAAGATTTACTAGAACCACCGATTGGAAAACCTGAGGGTGTGATCCGTGTCCCACCTACACCGGTAATCCCACCAAACCAGGAATGAAAAGAGCCAAATTCCAGTCACGAGCTTCAAAAAAAGCTCAAGGACCTCAGATTAGAACCAAGGATGGAGTTGAATACCACAAATAACTCTCCCGAGGGATTTATTTGACAACTATAAAGAAATAGATGGTGTTGAATTGTGGAAACAAGTCAAAGAGGCCAATGAAGCAAGTGAGATAAGCAGACGAGTAAACCAAAACATGCGATGGAAGAGGAGTGTATCTTCCACTAATAGAGGAATTTGAGACTATATCTCAAATGAATCTATAAGTGGAATTGTATTGGGGAGACAAAGAATCTATACAGTCTATGGACAGTGAACCCCATTCGCTAAGAACACTACCATCCTATATGGGAGAGTACGAGTCCAAGTGAGAGGTTATTGCACTCCCATCATAGAGACTATCTCCCAACAAGGTCATCGATTTGAAAGGACTTATAGATATTCTATCTACACCAGTCAATTGTACAATAACATTAGCCGAGTTTCTTAGAATACGACCAAACATGTGGGCTACTGTGAGAAAATGACTAGAGAAATTTGATGTTAAAAAACCAATGACTCAAATAGAGGAAGGGATCAAAGAGCTTGAAATTCCTCAGCTAAACACTTGGCCAATGCCATTAAACAAGTATGGAGAGTATTATGAGGGAGAACATGGGAACACCACTCTTCTTGTGGAATTCCAAGGTGTAAAACCCATAGCAATCCCTGATAGTGAAGCTGGTGTTTTGATTGCAACAAAAGAGGTCTGGAAAACATGGGAAAAACCAGCAATGAGAGCTACTAGGATGAAACTGCATCTTGTAGATGGACACATGAAAAGGCCCATAGGACTACTAGAAAAAGTTGTTGTTACTTCTTGTGGAATTAAATATGAGCAAACCTTTGCTATTGTTGACTTTGGCAAGAAGGAAAACTATGATATCATTCTAGGAAGACCATTCATGAGACAAATGAAAATGGTCCAAGATTGGGGATATGACCATATCTACTTGAGACATCTGGAAACCACAGGAAAGATAAATCTAAAGGACCATAGTTACATGGATTCTACTAGAACACCTATGGAGGAGTTTGATTTCAATACTGTAGCAGGACTAGAACTTCCAGCATGGTTGGGTAAGCCTAAAGAACCGTGGATGTGTGGAGCTTCGTGATGTGGAATCTTAAATTGAGAGGAGGGCGTCATAGAAAGGGCAATTGAAAATAAGGATTATATCCCAGAACCCTTTCTTGAGGAAGAATTAGAGCTACTTGAATGGGAACACATCTTAGCTACTCTTGATGTGTGTTCTATTCAAGACGATCCAACAACAAGGTTGCATGGATGAAAATGGCTATGATGTTGCTCCTTGTTTTGCGACGAGTGTGATCAAGGAAAAAGAAGACAAAGAAGAAGACAAGTTATATGACTTAGTAGAAAACTTGCAGCTTCAAGAAGATGGAAAAAAAGGAAATCTAGACGACACAATAGGTAACAAGAACAAAACTTTAACTAATGCGCGGTTTTATGATTGTCCAAACCAAAAAACCAAGAAACAGTGAATAAAGTGCACCAAAAGTGCATTACAAAATCCTTGACGGTGAAAACACAATTGCAACAAGCATCTTCATACTTGGACCCCATACATGAAGAAAAGACTCAACCAAGAAGAACACAGCCATGTCAAGGAGCAACCAAAGCTCTAATCAAGTGAATACCAAAGTCATTTAAAAAAAACAACCCAGGAGCAAACAGACGGTAACTTTTCATAACCAACCAAACCACAAAGGGAAAGTGCCAGAATGCAACCTTGTGGAGGCTAACACTTCAATAATGATGATTCTTATGAAATCCCTTACCAGCAACTCAGGTCATCACCATCACTAGTAGCTTTAGTAACAACCAAGGATGGCCAAAAGCAAAGAATAGTAAGTCAAAACCAAAAAGTTTGAGAAATTTAGATACTGAAGAGCGAAGTTTATCAAAATCAAGTATGGATCAAGAAGACAAAGATCTCTGATGAAAAATCACAAGCTCCAACACCAATAAAAAAACAATAAAAGCCTCCAAGAATAGCTAAGCGAATCCCAAAGTTGCAAGCTTCCGCAATCGGATTTGGGTTTCAAAGAAATTGACTCAAGCACAAAGAGGCCAGGAGTTCATTTAGATTAAAAAACGGTCAAATGATCAACTCCCAAAGTCTCAATCTCGTCGCCAACAAAGTGTACAAGAGATGAAGCAAAGACCACTGAAGACTGACACAAAGACAAGGTGGATCCCAAAGAAGTCTCTTCAAACACGAATGAAGCAAGGACAAGTATGGGTTCCCCAATGAGCAACATCAATAAAACAACCAGTAATCATAAAGAAGTGGGTCCCAAAGGGAACCAATAAACCTATTGTCACTGCACCACCACTTGAATTCTTTCAATTCCTCCTACGGTTACAATACAATTAGAAGAAAGCCCAATCTAAGGAACAATGCCAAATACACAAACCAACCACAAGGCTCTATTTCCAAAGAAGCATCAAGCAGATAAAAAATCCCTTCAACAATCTCTACAACCTTTAATCAAGCAAATGGTACAGAATATTCAAAGACTATCACATTTCTTAGAACAGGAAGTTTGACCGTCAAATGCCAATTAGCAATTTTCTTATATCCACATCTTGTAGAGCATAAATTTTTTCCATGCATTGACTATGTATGCATAGTAGGGCTACATTACAAGGCCTTCATAGGCACATTTTTTGAGTTCCCAAGCACAACACATACCCTTGGTGATACCCTGTTGTCAAGGAGGATTCCAAATAGGAGGGGGCAAGGATTTCAAAATGACATGATCACACTATAATTTCACGTTAATAACAATAGAAATGCAAAATAACAAATATTATGTTAATTGACGTTCATCTTTTTTTACCTGCAAGGAGACTTGGAGACCGGCTAAAGGCCCGCCGGGAAAAGCAACTTCACCACCGGGCCCACCGTGGCTATATAAAGACGACTCCGGTGCTTGTATTTTTCACAAGAGAGGCACATTGAAAAGTCTTCTTCACCAAACTTTCTGGCAGCTTTCCACATTCTCAAAGCAATGTAGCGGTAATTTTTTAATCCCTTCCTTATTTTATTGATGTTTTTTTGAGTCTTTTGCGTTAAAACTTAAAGGTATAAAATTTCTTTTATCAAATCATCGTACGTGGATGCACTGGCATATGGTTGCAATTGCGGCTAGGTGTGTCATTGCAAAAGCGTACGATGATTATGTTTTATATTGCTCCTAGTCATTCATGCTTCGGCACATGGTTGCAATTGCGACTAGGTGTGTTGCTGCTAGAATGACAGGAGCATCTGTTTGAAAGAAGTCACCATGCGCGGATGCACTGGAACATGGTTGCAATTGCGGCTAGGTGTGTCATTGCAAAAGCGTAGGGTGACTACGTTTTATGTTGCTCCCAGTCATTCATGCTTCGGCACATGGTTGCAAATGCGACTAGGTGTGTTGCTGCTAGAATGACAGGAGCATCAGTTTGAAATAACTCACCGTGCGTGGATGAATTGGCACATGGTTGCAATTGCAGCTAGGTGTGTCATTGCAAAAACGCAAGATGACTATGTTTATGTTTCTTCCTGTCATTCATGCTTCGGCACATGGTTGAAATTACGACTAGGTGTGTTGCTGCTGGAATGATGGTAGCATCTAATGCATGAATGTGTGCTCAAATAATTTCATATTGTTTCATATGCTTGAATCTTGAAAGAAAACATCGTGCATGGATGCACTAACACATGGTTGCAATTGCGACTAGGTGTGTCATTGCAAAAGCGTAGGATGACTATGTTTTATGTTGCTCCCAGTCATTCATGCTTCAGCACATGGTTGCAATTGCGACTAGGTGTGTTGCTGCTAGATTGACAGTAGCTTCTATTTGAAATAAGTCATCGTGCGTGGATGCACTAGCACATGGTTGCAATTGCGGCTAGGTGTGTCATTGCAAAAGCGTAGGGTGACTATGTTTTATGTTGCTCCCAGTCATTCATGCTTCGGCACATGGTTGCAATTGCGACTAGGTGTGTTGTTGCTAAAATGACAGGAGCATTTGTTTGAAAGAAGCCACCGTGCGTGGATGCACTAGCACATGGTTGCAATTGCGGCTAGGTGTGACATTGCAAAAGCGTAGGGTGACTATGTTTTATGTTGCTCCCAGTCATTCATGCTTTGGCACATGGTTGAAATTGCGACTAGGTGTGTTGCTGCTAGAATGACTGGAGCATCTGTTTGTAAGTTGTTGTACGGTGAGGCATACTGCACTTTTTCTTGCACGTAGAAAAGATCCAAATGGAGTGGCACATAGTTATATTTCACAATGTGTTGTTTGCAATAATACCATTGCAGGCAAAATGGATCCTTCTACTACTTCAATGATAGAGTTCAAAAAGAAAATTAGACAATTGTTGATTACAATCGTCAGTGCACTAGATCCCGACGATATAGCGCAGATTGTTGC
The DNA here is from genome assembly GCF_014529385.1 of Adiantum capillus-veneris. NCBI lineage: Eukaryota > Viridiplantae > Streptophyta > Polypodiopsida > Polypodiales > Pteridaceae > Adiantum > Adiantum capillus-veneris. The sequence continues at coordinate 71,616,374 of NC_140936.1, forward strand.
AGATGATTCTAGATTGCAATCGTTATATAGTGAGATTGCCGGTAAATTTTTTTTGTTATATCTAGACAAAACAACCGAATCAATAATCTCATTACTGAGCAGTTGGGTGGGCAATTTGCCCAAGGTGGCCTCCGATTTGAAAGAGGAATGCCCTCAAGAAGTAGACAAGGGTAAGCTAGAGCATTGGAACGCGAGATGGAGAGCTGAAAAGGAGAGGTCAAGGGGAGCATCCCACATAGACACACAGTTTGAACTAAGCAAGAAAATGCGAATGGCTATCACCTGAGTTATGGGGAGCAGCCAAGTTGGAGAACCGTTTATTGAGGAGGCTGCCATTGAGGGAACATCGGGTGCTACTGCTTCTGCCAATCACCTGGAGAGCAGTATATACAATTCTAAATGTAGTATGACTTTGGGCATTCCAAATAAGTTCAATAAGAAGATCAATAAACCTGGGTCAGGGGCTTATGGCACAGGGTGGCAAGTTCAAATCAAAGGGATCAGTTTCCTTCCTGCAATGAATACTTATTGTGCCAAGGACTTCAAAGGACAGGCCAAGCATCAGTGGAAAAGCTTTGCATCAGAAAATGGAGTAGATCTCAACCATAGAGGAATTGTGAGGAGTATTGCCCACTCTGTAACGTTGCCATGGTTTCTGATATTCCCCTACTTCAATGGGGGAACTTTAGGTGATCTTATGGAGACAATGCCCCTTCCACATGGCTCTTTCACGACGCTTGTAGTGCATCAAGAGGGGAAAGGAAAGATCCCTGAAGACTTTAAATGGGAGAAGCCCTCCGAAGACAAGAAAACACGTATCAAGAGCATGTGCAATCATTCTCCCTCATTGATCCATGCCTTGGTGAAGGCATTGAGATTCGCACATAACGAGGGAGTGATCCACAATGATCTCCATCCATGGAACATCATGTTGGAATTTACCAAGGATCTCACTCCCCATATTGGAATAATTGATTGGGGATTGGCTCTACGTGTTGGCTTAGAGACACAAAAGACCAACAATACCGATGAAAATTGGCAAAAGCTTCATCCTTGGCGAGCTCCTGAGTTACTAGATGGCAAGAATTTATGCCCATGGACCAAGGCCACAGATGTGTACGCCATAGGATGGGTGATATGGCAATTTTGTAAGTTTTGTGGAGAGTTCTCTGACTACTACAGCACAGATTGGTTCAAACATAAGGTTTCAGTGGAGGTACAAGCCATATCTAGGATTGTTGTGGAAGGTTGGGTGAGGAAGAAATCCACAGACAGAAAGACCTTGGTACTTTTGGATGAATAAGTAGAAAGATTTGAAGCCCTGCCAGAACGATGCTTACGCCCTCCCTCTGAAATGAGTGTAGCCTTTTTTTGATGGATATATGATGTACTTTATTAAGCAAGGGTTTTCTGAGACTTGTGACTTATAAAAGAACTTTTAAAAATTGGGTTTTATGTGCAATGGATGATGTATGAGTAATAAAAACACTTTGTTATATCTCAATAGACAACAAATTTTCTATGAGTTTTGTTTTTTCTCTCAAGTTTCAAGCAATAAGCCACGTGGAGTCACTGATTGTCATTCATTGATTTAAAAAATGGTGGCTACTCTTATATCAATTGATTGTCGTAAGATGGTGGTTATTCTAATATCAATCGATTGTCGTAAAATGGTGGTTACTCTTATAGCAATTGATTACCATTAAGTTTGTATGCCGTAACTGAAGTATAGTGTTTAATCAGGATATGGATAATGATAATCAAAGGGCTAAGTGCGCTTTTGAGCGTCTCAGATCCATGTGTCAAGGTGGTGGAGTGAACGACACCGCTCGAATTGCTGCTCGTTGCTCCTAGTGGGCCAACCCAGTGGGTACACAATGGAAAGAGGTGAACACTAGGATTGACCGAGAAATGGTGAAATCCATATGGCCACGCGTTGCAGATGACAACATCAAGAAAGGCCGACTGAAGCTATCACAATGCATTAATGGAGACATACGAGACAATGGAGAGAACATATATCTCGATGTTATGGGTCATCCTATGCATCATATGGATTGTCCATTGTGGTTTGCCAAGATGTTATACATGCATTATGTCTTGGGTGAAGCAGTGGACTTTAGCTCAAGGGCACCTCACATGACGGTTGAGGACATTCGCAATACTGCAATCACCGTCACACGGCAAGAGATTTCATTGGCACTAGAAGGTGCATCAATGGAAGTGCATCAAGTTAAGGAGGGGCTTCAAACTCAACTCAGGCAAGCATCACAACCTACACAAGGCTCTCATGCAGAAGAAACCCTAAATAGAGACTTGCAAAGGGAGGTGAAGGTGCTATCTCGCCACGTAAAAGAGTTAGAGGTGACTATAAAGAAACAAAATGCTGCCACATTTATTGAGCACCCAACATCTATTGAGGCCCCTCCAGCTTCTGGTGAGCACGGTGGTCCTTGCCCCATATGTAGATCATTCTTTCATGAGTGGTGTGGTCACTTCAGCTTGCCATGCGGACATATGTATCATATATCATGCTTGATGCAAAGAATGATGAATAACTTTCATTGTGCTATATGTGAGTTTGAGATATCCAAAAAGATATATGCAGTGTTCAAAATGTCCGAAGACTATAATAAGCTTAAAGGTCAGCGTGAACAGGAGAATGAAGATATTCTCACAAATATTTCACTATCACTTGGATAGTTTTTGTAACATTTGATAACATTGACTCGTTGTCTTGAAAGAATTTATTAGCGAATTGTAAATTGTCTTCTCTTCAGCTTCAATTATGATATGTGATAATGCAACGACTTGTTAGGGCTTTGTATATTATGAAGCTTTAATAGTGATTTGTGGCCTTGTAAAGGTTTTTAAGGGCTTCGTTTATTATTAAGAAAATTTCTAAACCTTAAACTAAATATAAAAAAAAGCTTATAAGATAAACAGTTTTTGAACTTAACCAGAAGTCACTCAATGGATTCGATAATCTATTAATTAAACCACCGTCGCTTGCTGCGACGGGTCAAAGTTGGTTCAATTTCCAAATTCTCTTCAATCTCTTCTAAAGTACATGTAGTTTCTACTTCATGAGATTCCCCTTGCAGCTCACTGTCTTCGTCCACCTCATCATTGGTTACATCATAGGTCTAGCGTGGCATCTCCTCTTTGTAGTTCTCAGCTTGCACTCTTGCCAATAGCCGATGGTTATAGTACATATACACCAATTTTTCAGCTCTTGAATTTAGAAGGCGGTTTCTGATGGTGGAATGTACATATTTATATGTACTCCAGTTTCTCTCAGAACTTGAATTGGATGCAAATTAGGCTAGGATTCTAAGAGCTAGGCACTTAAGGGTGGGTGCACTACCACCATTCATCATCCACCACTTCCACGCTGGTTGCTCCGTGGCAAGTTTCTGCACAAATTCTCTACCAAACTTACCCTCTTTGAGTTTAAACTTCGTAAGATCAGTAACAGCTGATGCATGCTCTTCAGGATCATCATAAAACCTGCCTATCACATCATAAAATTCTTCCAACACCTCCTCATCAAGTTTGTCTATTTCCATTGCCCAATACTCTGGATCCAATAAGAAAGCTACGCTGTGTAGTGGACTATGTGCTCCAACCCATCGACCATGCACATACTTTCTCAAAATTTCTCTCCTCTTTTGAGTGAATGGTGTCTTCCAAGGCTTCACAATTGGCTCATGGGGCTCCTTTGTATTTGCACGGCTTTCTTGAACAGTCCACCAAGCCATCCACACCTTACCTATGTTAGGCAAGGCAGAATCCAGTTGGCGTAATGCGAGCATAGTTGGCATCATGACATTGTGCACATCCACCACATCATCCCAGAAGTGGTGATCAGCTAGTAGATCTCTGATCACCCCTTTTTTGCTTTTTATCTTCTCCCTTTGACCAGCCTCCCATTCTGAAAAAGTGGCACAAACAAATGTCTCCATCATAGCATTCTTATTTTTTATTAGTGATTCTATAGTATAGTAGTTGGTGCAAATTCTAGTTTCGCACGGCAGTTTTAACATAGTAGACATCCTGTGACGGTACATGTCAAGAACCCTCTGACGCTTCAAAACAAACTTCACTATTAAGCGAGCATTGTCTACTATCCATTTGAACCACTCTGTGTCCTGCCTCTTGTACCAATCTTGCCATATCAAGTTCAAGATGTGTGTACTGCAGCCAGCACTATATAGGTGAGAGAAGCGACTTTCAAGTATTTTACCTACAGCCCTGCAATTTTTGGCATTGCCCATGATAACTTGGACAATATTTTCTTTTCCAGGTTCCTCAACTGCGTCGCCAATGATGTTAGCTATAAAACTGCCAGACTTTATTTGACCAGAGCTATCCATAGCTTTGATAAAACATTCACCACGAGGACATACAAGCATGATGTTGATCAATGGCCGCCTTTGAATGTTGGACCAACCATCACTAACTATGGTGTATCCAGATTGTTCTGTTGCATTTAATATTACCCTTTGAATATCCTCTTGTGTGCTTGTGTAACATTTATCCAACAATTGGTTTCTCATATGGTGATATGTTGGAGGGGTAAATCCACCACCATAATCCCCAATGCGTTTCCAAGCTCACTTCCATGCATCACGGGTGACAATGGCCAATGATCCCCCAGTGAAATAGACGGCTTTAGCTAGTGCAAGTTGTGCTTCTTCTAAGGCAAGTGTTTTGAAGCTCGTTTGTAAGCTAACCTGTCTACTTTTTGACGATCCTACCTGAAATTCAGGAGATCCATGGTTTGGAGGAGTACTTCCATCGATATGAGAAGTTGGTTCCCTACTTTGAGTGCTTCCATTGGTGGGCATTACACCCAATGATCCCTCATACTGGTTTGATCTTATCGATACAGGGGTGTGATGGTCGAAAGTAGAGAGTTTTGATCTTTTGCTCGTGGAAATTAGCTTACCAATTAAATCTTTTAAGGGCATAGCTGCTTCTTCTGCACCTAAGCCCTTGCACTTTCCTCGTTGGATTCTGGTATTGCCACCTAGCAAATGATCCCTTATTCTTGGTGCTCCTCCAGATTTCTCTTCGCCACAAAAGTTACATTTCCAATCTTGATACTTATTTAAATTTGTGGCAAAATTCCACTCTGGTCCTGGACTTTTTCCACCTGCCTTTCACTTGCCCTGCGAAGTGGTGCCCTGCGAAGCAGGACCTGGCATCGAGGTAGCAGGTCTCCTCAAGGAAGCCAGGCTTGGGACACCAACACCACCGCTCACATTCCCGGTGGAAGACATACTTATTGGATGCCTGCAATACCAATAAACATAGCTCAGTACGCTATCTCTTCTTTCAAGTATTATTCAAACCAAACATTTGTGTTATAATCAATATCACACACAAGCGTAGTAGTGAATCCTGAAGGGAATATACCTCAATCTACTCAAACATGAGCAAGCAAATACAACGGTGAATCAAATATGTGATCTGTCCATCCCAAAAGTAGAGATATCGACCCAAAGATTCACCTTCCTGCCCCTTTCATGAATCAGTCCAGTCCAAAACAGAACTAATGACCCATGATTGGAGCTCTAATCGAAATAGCAAGCAAATACATCGGTGAATCAAACATGTGATCAGTCCATCCCAAAAGTAGAGATATCGACCCAAAGATTCACCTTCCTACCTCCTTTCATGAATCAGTCCAGTCCAAAAAAGAACTAATGATCCATGACCAGAGTTTCATTAAGTTTTAAGTTTTTTAAAGACTATTCATTCTTTTACCTTTAGTTTTTCTTCTAAATTTTAAAGGATGACCAAATTTAGAGGAAGCGGTGATGTGATGTGATGTCTACTACAGGGTTATATAGAGACGCCAAATATGGAGGGGGTACATGACGGGGCCGGCGGGATTCTTGCTTTGCCCGCCGGCCCGCCGGGCTATATCACATACCCACCGGGCCTGCCGGGGTTTGTGGTTTCCCTGCCGGTTCTATGTTTTCTACCGGTTTTCGTAAGTCATGACATTAGATATGTTATTAACATGACAAAAATAGTGATAATAACAACAATAATTAACATTTAACAAAATGCGTCATCGCATAATTAAAATCCCTGGGAGGGGGGAAGGCATTCTTAATGCGGACCTAGTATTATGAATATTAGAGGGAAATGTTTTGTGAGTTGTATTGGATTTTTGCGTTTGATTGTGACTTTTTTGACAAATTCAGAGTATATGCCCTCATAGTAGAGTCACCAGAGGAGTATGGGGACAAAATCCATATATGAGCCCTAGGGTCATGTGTACAATTTGTATAGAGTTAAAAATTCTTTGAACTTGATTTTTCTTTTTTGGTTGAGTTGATTTTTGGTCTAATTTAGTTGTTTTTTGAGATTTTTAAAAAAACATCAACCATAATCTAGACAAAGGAAAAACTGAAGAGATGTCGAGCAATTAAAGAGAAGCACGTACAAGAAGATGATGAAACTTCACAAAGAATGTCTCAAAAGCCATACGCACAATGGGTAATGCTAGAGGTAAGAAAGAATGCCGATCAGCATTCCACAACAACATAAGGCCAAACATGATTGAGAATGGTATTAAAAAGGAAGTTGGTGATGCGACTAAATAAAAGCACCCATCAAGTGCAAAGTTGCAAATCAGACATTTCATGCGATGACAAGGTCATATACAGGAAGTAGATCTTTATACTATAATATTCTATCTTGTACGTGACTTAATAAATCTTGTTTGGTGGATACAACAATTTGACACATAACAGGCGGATGTACACCAAACCCTGTGACACTCACTCATTTTTTTGAACGAAGCTGTGTAATTTATGTAAAGAATTAGGATGCAAGAGAGCTACACAAGACAAGCACAAAGCACACAGAGATGGAAAGCTTCTTCTATTTCTCATAGAAAAGAGAGTACAAAATGACTAAGTGCTAAAACTGAAAAGTAGCACATATGTACATGCGGTCACTAAGTGTGAACTCGCTAGAAGCGTACTAGGCTGGCACTAGTCTAGCTGTAGAATCATTGACAAAGATCCTCCGTGTCGGTCACCTAACGCGCCAATGAGTAAATATCGTAAGCGGCCAAGACCCGTAGTGGATGCCAGCTCAAGATGTAGAGCTCGACATCTCAACACTCCCCCTAATGAAGATTTGTAATTGTAATATATTTTGATATACTCTCTCAGCCTCTCTAAGTCTATATCCTTGTAAATCGCCCAATTTCCGTGGAAAAGTTTCCTTAGCCTTTAAGTCAAAACCCTTAGTTTTAGACGAAAGGATATCATTAGCGAAGGATAATTTTGAATGTGCACTGTGAGAAGCTTCTTGCTACTACAAGTTGTAATCCACTTTTCTCCTCGACTGGTAATCAGAATTCATTTCTAAAGAGCACATTGTATTCCTTGTCTCTTGCTCTACAATTTAAGTATAATCATTCTCAATTCTGCTATGGTTCGTGGCACATTTCTTGTGAGCTAAATGCATTGATTTGAAGGTTGAAATGGTTGTTTTTTTATGTTTTGATCATGGATAAGTGTTTCTATGCTTAAAGGGGACCTTTCCGTATAGTTTTGTTTCAGTTTTTTTCACATTTTTTGTGATGGATTGCGATTTATGTACCTTCTCAGATGGTTGCAGAACCTGGTAGGATTATGTCCCTAGGTGTTGTAATACTTCTCCTTAAGTTTTTTTGTATTCCAAATTCCTTTGGATGCCGAAAAGGCGTGATGACCTAGAGCATTGAGATTGGATGCATTCTGATTCTCTGATTAGGAAGTGGTTGATTTGCTTTTGTTGTAGTATGAGTAGCTCTCTGAGTTCACTTTGGTGAGATTGACACTCTCATTAAGTCTCCATGCCCCATCCTGGCTTGCTTCCTTGCATATTGACATTATGTTAGTACAAAAAGCTATGCTGCAGACGTCTATCGCGGTGACCTACTAACATTGGTGTCGTTATCGGGGAAACCGATCCTTCGGTGGTGAGTGACTCAGCGTACAAAAAAAACCCTTTCAAATATTTTGACACCCATTCCACGTACACATAGACAATAAAGTGTTGGGTTTGATTGTGTAGTAAGCTCAAGGTGAATTGAAGGCTAGAGCAACCATAGCTTCATACAGTAGAGAGAGAAGAATACACACTTCTCAAAAAAGGGACTCAATGTACAAAAAGTCTAGTAATACTTTTAGCATAGAGTAATGTACAACATAGGCTTGGGTTTTATTTATGTACAAAGCTAGAGTGGCTATCCGGTTGATAACTCTCCATGTGGCCCTTCTTAGAAGCTTACAACTTATAGGAAAAATGCCAATAGCAAATAGTATGCACATGTAGATGTGTTTCTCACATTAGGAGCAAGAAGGACATGACTATCTCAATAATCCTCCCCTTAGGCATGGACTATACTGAATGAAGATGAATCAAGACCTAAAGCCACACAGGCTAACGGTCACACATACCAAGGTAGTCACACAGACTGAGTGGTCTCATCACATGGTGTCACACAAACTAATAAATCCTCCCCTTAAACAAACAAGGTGGAAGACCATTCATTTTATAGTACATCAATATACTCGCAAAAGTAGTTGGGGGCGACACACACATGGAGACAATTCTCTGCTTGTTGAGCAGCATCTCTATCCTCTTCTTCTGCAAGATTGACTCTACTTTTGTCTTTGTTGTTTCTTCCTTGGAAATTTGATGGTGGATGACCTTTGATGCCGCAATTGCTACAATACTTGTTCTTGTAGCAGTCCTTGGAGAAGTGTCCATGCTTTCCACACTCATAACACTTCTTGTTATTTAATCTAGGTGATGATGATGATGATGTAAAATAAGCTCCTCCCACTGATTCAAATTTCTTCTTATTTTTCTTTTCTTCTTCATGGATTGCCCATGTAACATATTGCAGAGAAGGTATGGGTTCCTTTTGCTCTAAGACTGTTACTATGTTGTCAAAACTTTTAGGTAAAGTACTCAAGAGAACAACAACTTCATCTTCTTCCGGAACTTGGCACTGAATGTAAGTGAGATGCATTATTATGCTTATTAGTCTGTTAACGAGGCTTGAAACATTCTCCTCTTGAAGCATAGTAATTTTGTAAAGATTTTTATTTAAGCTAATCTTACTTTGCTTTTGTTTAGCACCAAAATTATGTTCCAAAATATCTCATGCTTGGATTGCACTGGTACAGCTATTTATAAAATGCACAGAATTATCATGGAGTGATGTGATAATTATGCTGACTGCCAGTTCATTTTTATCTTGTGCTTGTGCAATTTGGGCCCTAGTGAGAGTGCCTTCAACTGAAGTGGATGGTTCGCTTATTCTTGGTTTTACAACAGACCATAGTTGCTTTTTCATAAGGTATCATTGCAGTTTGGTATGCAAAGTGTGGAGACCATCTCCATTGAATTTTTTGATCCCCTTCTCTCCCATGATGCAAAGTGGTTGCAGAGGGTCTCGGTCTTACCAATAGAGATAATCTCTCTATGGCAGTGTCTTTTCCTTTACAGGAGGTAATATGAATGCGGGATTATGCCTAATTTGTGAAGTCACTCTTTGCAAATAATATTTTCAAAGTTCCTCTTCAAAAAAAAAAACAGTTTAGCCTTGAAGTCAAGGGAGAGCTTTAGAATATCAACTTTGCACTTTATGAGGCTCTAGCTACTTGCTGCAACTTACAAAAGCTTAAAAACTTCTCAATGCAGAGTGCAAGTGGGACACACTGCTTAAAAGGGGTTTAAAGGAGACCAAAGATGGGCGATGGTTTGAAACAAATACCTCTTTAAATCTTAAATAGAAGAATGATTTTGATGAATTGGAGAGGTAGAATCTGTCAAAAGGAAGCAGCTACCGTCGATAGAGTGGTGATGGTGTGTTTCTAGCTTTTGACTGGTTTGAAGCCCCAACTGACGTTGCCTTGCTATTATACTTACATCCATGGGACCTGATCATGGGTGTGATCCACCAAAAGTAGAAGCTAGCAAATGCTCTATGCCCTAAGACTATGCATGTGTGTGTGTTGCATGCACCCATGCCTGCATACCAGGGCCGCTTCACTACATGCTACCTTGCTTGACAGGTTATCCAATTGTGGAAAATCAGTCCGTCTCCAGAGCACTTCTCCCAATCTTAAAAAGTGTTTGAAAATGTCAATGAAAAGGCGTTGCAGGAGGCCAATTCTACCCTCCAATGCCGACAATGCGTTGCAAGAGGTCAATTCTCCCCTCCAATGTTTCGACTAGCAGTACTCCCTTGCTCATTTTAACTCAATTACAACCTGCCTTTGATTCACTTCGAGATAGATTGTTAGATTTTCTCTGGGAACCTCCACCTCTCTTGTTCACACCAAACAAGTTGCTGATTTCCACAGCTTGGGCCAAGAAAGTGAATACGGCTTAAAGCTTAAGAGCTTCAAGGTTTCAAGGGGAGATCTGCACAATGGGGGAAGCGGGGAGTGGCAAGCCTAGCTCTAATACTAGTTGTTGGGTTTGATTGTGTAGTAAGCTCAAGGTGGCTTGAAGGCTAGAGCAGCCATAGCCTCATACAATAGAGAGAGAAGAATACACACTTTTCCAAAAAGAGATGCAATGTACAAAAAGGCTAGTAATACTTTTAGAATAGAGTAATGTACAACATTGGATTTTGTTTTATTTATGTACAAAGCTAGAGTGGCTATCCGACTGGTAACTCTCCATGTGGCCCTTCTTAGAATCTTACAACTTATAGGAAAAATTCCAATAGCAAATAGTATACACATGTAGAGGTGTTTCCCACAGTAGGAGCAAGAAGGACATGCCCATCTCAACATAAAGCAACTAGATGTAGGTTTAGTGCTTAGTGGAGACTTTTGTCCGACTAAACAATGCTACTCCTTATGAGAAAAGGAAGCTATGAGTGAAGTATAAGAGAGTATTTTGTTCTTTGATTTTCCCATGCTTGAAAAGGACTGTTTTACCACACACTTTGTTGTCATTTTTGTACTGTTAGATTCATTTATGTTTGTGGATTTATTTTAGTATATAGGAGTAGGTTAGGTAACAATTTTCACCATCATTCTTGGGGCCAAAAGGATCGAGGAAATCAATGTTAAAAACCTTATTTTGATGTTGAAGACCATAACTCTCAAAAGTTGAAATATTGATGGCCAGAGCTTCAAAATTGCACCAAACCAAGAAAAACCTTCAGAAAGGGGATAGACACACTTGCTAAAAACACACTGTGCAAAAAAATTCCAATTTGCATGTCCAACATAGATCGCAATCCATGTACCTTTCTGCCAAAATGGGCTAAAACTATTTCCCTTGCTTAGAGTAGGTTCTTAGGCACTCGAACCTTGAGTTTGTTCAAAAATAGAGTGCTAAAAGATCATTCAAATCAAGAAATTGGGTTGAGTAGAGCAAAGCCTTGGAAATTGAGAAAAAAAAGAAAAAGGTGAACTTTTACTTATCCAAATTCAAAGAGGGAAGAGAATTGGGATCAACTAGAAGCAAGGAACCAACAAAACCAGGAAACATGACCAGATGCTTCTCAACGTGGATCGCGATCTTGTACCAGGTAGACATCTGACAGTGAAATTTGACCAGTACACTCTTGATTACTAACGGAACAAATTTTCCAAAAGGCGCCATAGACAAAATGTGGAAAAACCTGATCAAAATACCAAAAAACAAGTTGTTTGCAAACACCCACAAAACTGACACACAATCTTGCTTTTGACTTGGAAAAGTTTATTAAATCCAAAAAGATTTGGGGAGTAGTATCACCAGATCTTTTATCACAAACTCACAAAGTATCAGTCCAAAATCTTGCCAAACATGGATCGTGATCCATGTACCTTTTTGGAATATTGAGTTGATATTGGGAAAATAGAAAAGTGATAACATTTGAAGTACACTCTCCCAAGGGACCCTTATAAAAAAAGTTCAAAAAGAGGGCAAAAGAGGCAAAAATCAGATCAAGGGAGAAAACACTGGAGTAGACCCCAAAATTGACTCTTGGTTGACCTAGAAAACTCCAAAACACTCAAAAACCATATAGCTAGTATCTGTAGGCCAAGGACTATCTGTGAGTCAAGTTTCAGTACATTCTTGCACTAAGGTACATGGATCGCCATCCATGTTCCTCTAACATATTTTGATACAAAAGATGCACCATAGCTAGAGGGAATCACAAAGAGTCTAGTGGTCCTTTCAAAATTGAATTTGGATACAAAAAACCATACCAAAAGCACAAAACTAGTAGGAACTCTGGCAAAGTGATAAAATTTGACCTGGATTCCAATCCAAAGGTTCATTTCTAAAAAAATTGATACCATAAGACCTCCTAGTCATGGTGAACCTAATGGTATCAAGAAAACCCCATTTGGCTTCTCAACATGGATCGTGATCCATGTTCCTCTGAGTCAGAATAGAAACAAAATTTTAGTACACAAAGAGGTAGTCCAGAGGACCCTGGTGGTTCTTTCAAAATTGAAATTGGACCTAAATTGTTGATGTTGTGTGCAAAATTGTGTGTTATTGAAAAACCTAGTTAAATTTTGTCGATTAAAAGCTAGAACTAATGGGAATGGCTGTAAGCTCACAGCTATCAAGCATTTTTTGATAGGTTGCAGGTACTAGAGGATACTACCCAGCAAGTAAGATCAAACAGGGAAGTCAAACTAGCTAATGAGGTAACCCGGTTTGGATTCTGCAATACCAATTCTTCATGAGTTTGCAATCAAAAAGATTGTACCAGAATAGAAATCCCAGCATCTTTGACCAAGGGAGAAATCACTCAATGAAAGAAAGCGTGAATCAAATACCACTATTGCCTTGAGAATCCTTTTTAGAGGAGAGCTTCTCTCACACTTCATCAGAACGATCATACAGCCTCATGATTGAGGATTCTAACAAGTCGAACCCTAAGGGAACAAGTTTCATGGGGCAGGTCCTTCTCACCTTGCATCTAATGTAAAATTGTTGTATTCGAAGTTTAAATTTGAGAATGTGCTTAAGGCACAAATCTATAAGGATAAAATGGACCTCTACTATATTAAGTTGGAAAATAAGCCAAGCAAGTTTAGAGACCTTGTAGATGTTGATTATGACGGGGATAGATATTTTGACAGAGAGGTAATGATGTACCTAGTGGTTCAACCTTGATATTCCAAGACTCAATTTTTGGCCATTTGGTACAATGAAAATTCTTCATAAGATGTATAAATCATGTAGATGAGACATGTATACATGGTCATAGTAAAACGACTTGCACAAATTAAAATCAAGCTCTTGTAGAATCTTCAGTATGTCCTAAACATAGTGGCACAATGATAGAATGATCAAGCTTGTATTGACTCATTAATGTCATAATCCTCTCAATTGATGGTTTTCGTGTTTGAGAATATGCCTCCAAGCTCTTTTAGATTGATAATATGGTATCTAAGAGGTTTTTTGTATATCTTTAACTCATTTTTGTAGTATAACTACTTCAATTTTCAACCCTCTTCTATTTATAGCAACAATATGGGTCTTCTCAAAGTCCTTCAATACATTACTATAATATGATCACTTCAAATCTCTATCCTTCTCTTTGTCTAATTCTATGTTTAGGTTTTCTCTCTTTTTGTCCTCCCACTCTCTATCTCTCCTTGGAGAAAGCATTGAAGGGCCCTATTTGTAATTCTAGTAAAAACTTACTAGTTAACAAACATTTTTTAAAACTAGAGTACTACGTACTCATGTGCCCTATGTCCTCAAGGCTCGGTCTGAGCTTGAGGTTGATTTGTATGTCTGTTGGTGACTATATAATACAAACACTCACAATTGTGAGTTTTGCAAAAAACTAGAGTACTATGTATATCTTGAGTCCAAGTAAATGATAACAGTCATTGGTTTTTCTAAACACTATAATAAGTTAAAAGGTCTAAGTCCTACCTTGAAATATAATTTCCATTAATGTACATTTGTGTGTGGATGTGAGGACACATGTTTCTTTTTAGAAGTGAGTAAACACTACCAAAACATTGTGAATGTTTGGAAAGGCAGTCATCACATTTGATGCTATGATTAAGTTCATCACTAAAGCACATATACATGTCATGTATCACATGTTTTCAATAGAAAGAAATGAATGTTTTAGGCACTCTCTACTTTAGATTTGTAGAGGATATTCTCTTGGTGTTTCTAAACACCACCATTGTTATGGAGAAAATATACTCATTGTTTCTTTTCTTGTAACAGTGGATCTTGGCTTTCAAGAGTGATTTGAGAGTGCTTCAACTCAAAGTTTGACATCAAACACTAACTATAATGCATTAAGACTTTTTTTGGTGACCATATATTTGAGGAGAAGACAAAAAGGGGTCTTTTTGAAGGGAAGGTATGAAAAGGTTTAAAAATATGACATCTTTAACATCTCTTAGTCATTAAAGAAGACAATAAACTTTTGAGAATTCAAGTTTCACAATAGTGTTACATGTCAATGTATGGGCCTATGTGTAAAACAATATTGTTTTGATGCTAGTCACATTATTCATTGTGATAAGACTCGAGATCTATTGAAACAATGTAATCTCACATTCAACTTCAAGTCTAACATACCTTATTCTTCTATAATCTAAAAAAGCTTTACGAGCTTGGGAAAATCTTAAAATAGTCTTCTATCTCAACATTATCTGCATGCACCTAAAGGTTGTAGCTTTGTGTAAGTGTTTATTGAAATGAAAAATCATATGCAAATTTGAAGCAACATGAATGGACATGATTTAGCATGAATCACTATCATTATGAGTTGAACACTGGAATCTCATAATATAATTATAAAAAAGCATCTAGATACTTCGTGTTCAAGTTTTTCTTTGAAATGTTTCATTATGTAGTACCATACAGCTTTAGTCATCACATATATACTGAAGTAAGGTCATATGGAAGTTGTATAAACTAAACATTTATCAATTTGATTGACTAAGTACCCTTTTTATCCTTGACTTTTGAACACCAGCTACTATAAGAATTTGCTCTTGTGTCTATCAAAGTCTACCTTCTAGAACAAAGACTAAGTACAAAGAAAGTTTTCATTCAAATTTGTAGGTAGTGGTATTCTACATTCCCTAGACACATGGAAGAACTATTTATTAGGGACTCCATTTTACGAACAAACCATCAAAGTCTCAAGTACTTCATAATGCAAACAAAGATTTTCGACAAAAGATGAGGTGGATAATCTTTTTTTTGCAATTTTATTTTCATATTGCTCACATTGCTGGTAAGCACAATCAAGTGGCTGATGCACTTTCACAAAATGACCAAAAATTAATGCGGTATCTATAGCAACTCACAATGTTCTATCTTCTATGATAGATGAGTATGTTACTGAACTTTACTATAGAGACATAATTTCAATCCTTGGTTTGGGATATAAAGAGGAACCATTCACCTTACAAGATGGTTATCTTGCCTATGGAAATAGGCTTTGTGTTACCCACTCCCTTTGTGATGAGAGAATTATGTATGAATCCCATGCCCCTTCTTTATGTGATGCATAGAGGCATTCGACATGCTCTTTGAGGACTAGAGACGTACTTCTATTGGCCTACCATGAGAGTGGACATACAAGAGTATGTTTCAAAATGTACGATATGCAAAAAGACCAACTATGATAGATGGAAGCAACGTGGATTACTCCAGCCATTGCCTATCCCAAATTCACCATGGGAGAGTATATCCATAGAATGACTAGTAATTTTTTGAAAGGTCTCTTTGAAAATATAGGTACAAGATTGAATTTCTCTTCGGCCTATCGCCCACAAACGAATGGCCAAAGTGAGATAGCCAATCTTACGATTCTCGATCTACTAAATACTTATGTTACAGAAGTAGATCAACACTCACAATGGGAGAAGTACTTACCTCTTGTAGAGTATGCGTACAATAATACTCTCTATATCTCTATGGGAAAATCACTTTTTGAAATCATTGAAGGAAGACCTAAAAGTCCCTTGCTACTCAAAGTATATGGGAAGATCTTCGTTGCCGATGAGTATAGCAGTGACCTACACGATTCTTTCCAAAATATTAAGGAGGCTATATCCATCTCTCAGCAAAGAAAAAAAGCTATTGCTGACAAGCATTAAAGGGACTTAACATTTTAAAAAAATTATTGGGTCTTACTTAAGTTTCCCAAGAATTGATTGAGGCAAATGACGGGTGAAAATCCTACGGGCCATCAAAAGTATTATGCTAAATTATCAAAACGATACTATGGTTCTTGTCAAATCTTGAAGCCAATCTGGCTTATCAACTTAGGTTTCCCAACCATTGTCTTATACACAATGATTTTCATGTGAGCCTACTTAAGCCCTATAGAGGAGAGCCACCAAGTGAACCTATTACCAAGAAAAGGTGCTACGATCCAAAGCTATCCTTTGGCATGAAGACAAGGTACTACGACATGGTAAGATTATCCGACAGTATCTTATTAAATTCAAAAATTATCCTTTTGAAGATGCTATATGGATGCGAGGAATACAACTTAAGGATAGTATGAACCATGTCAATGCTTGCAATGCTACATTAGAGTAAGCATATGTACAAATTTCTTTTCAATCACCAATTTTTTTTTCTTATAAGACTAGCTCTCTTTTTATTATGCACAAATTCAAATACTATGCATGCTTAGAAACATGATTGTGATGAGGAAGTCTCTCAAACACCAAGTAGAATTTGTCACTCTCCTTGGGAGAATGAAATGGACTAAAGAGCAGACATGCTTGCGGTAGTCATGTCTCCCAAGCACCAAATGTATTAGTCATCCATCTTGGAAATATGTCACAGGGTAAAAAGGGATACTCTACCTGCTAAGAAAATTGACTAATGACTAAGGTTTTATATATTCTAACTCATAGTCAAAGATGCCTATGATTTCAAGAGAGAGGTAATGTCATAAAAATCTAATATCTAACCAGCCCAAATGATTTTCTCATATTAAACTAATCATTTAATGTGGGAGAATAGACGGGAACAAGGGTTAGAATATAGAAACGTGCTTTCGGGTCTATCTTGACACGGGGCCAATGGTAAAGGGGACAAAATGAGAGATGGTTTGTCAAAGATAAAGGCTAGAAAATAGAGCTTAAAAGACCTTAGGGTTAGCTTCATTAAAGACTCCAAAGGTTACTAATAGAAGTCCTTTGACCTTAGGTAAGCTAGGGCTGAGATTGAGGTGGGAACCCAACCCAAGCTTGAGGTCCTTGCCATGCTTAATGACTAAGGTGCTTGAGGTGCTTGTCATGCTTGCTGACTAAGGTGCTTGATGTGCTTGAGGTGCTTGTCATGCTTGCTGACTAAGATGCTCGAGGTGCTTGTCGTGCTTGTCGACTAGGGTGCTTGAGGTGCTTGTGGGAACACTACCCAAGCTTGAGGTGCTTTGTCATGCTTTCTAACGAAGATGCTTGAGGGTAAGGTGTTCAAAAAGTCAAATCCCATCTCTACAAGAGAGGGGACCAGTCCTAAAGCTAGGGGGGTGAGAGACAACACACACCCTCACACAAGGAAATCTCGGTACAAATAAAGCAAATAGGACACTTGTCAAGCTCATCCTCATGTTTCCCTCATGGTGTGCCTAAATCCTATTGGTTAACCTCCCAAGGGGTCCAATGATAAATTAGTTAATTTAGCTAATTGTTTTTGCATCTATAAAGTCCTCTCTCTCAAAGGGGAAAGGGGGACACTTGTTCCTTGATATGATTCTTGTAGGTGATTGGCTTGGCCTAGAAGGGTCCAATGAGCTTCAAGAATGAGCTACAAAGGGGGGGGCGACCAAATCAAGAAGGGGGCTATCTTGGGGGGTATACTCACCCACACATACTGTCATTGTGTGAAGTGAAAAGTGCAAGAGATCCATCTCCTTCTCCAATATAGTAGAGAAGTTGAGATCCCACACCGATACTAGTGACTTGGAATGCAAATCCATCCAAGAGCCATGCTTCAATGCTTAAGCTTGACATCTTCTCCACGTTCATTAATATGCTATTATGTATGCTAGCAAGAAGAGTGATGATAAGTGAGGAAATAATTCTTTCTCCTACGAAATGTTTCTTCTTCCTCTTCCCTGCCCTCATTCCCCGCAAGCTCTCTCCACCTTTGAAGGTGTTTGAGGCCTTGGGACTGAGGCTTGGGATAATTAATTCTTTTTGCAAAGTGTATATTATGCTCGTGATGCATGAAGTCTTCCATCTTCATTGCATCACCTAGGTCACAGGAGCACAAAGATTGTATTGTACCAAGTCTCTCATGCTGGGAGAATCTATAATACAAATGCCTATTGGAGGGGGGACCCCTGGCGCAACCGCTGTCATGTTCTCTAAAATCTCGCTCTTGCAAAAGTATTGTTCATGCCAAGTTAATTAAGTACTATGTTTATGTTGCTACCACTAGTTAAGCTCACCCTCTATGCTCTCAAAGTAATCTCATAAAAGTGCTTTATCTAATTTCCTAATTCTGCTACTCTCAAAGTTTATAGGCCATCTCCATTACAATATACCTCTCGATGTAGAGATAGCGTTCAAGAATGTTCTACTACAAGTCATTGGGTTAGAATTTAAACACGCTAGGAAGAATGGTTTCTTCTACAATTCTCTCTAATAAACCAAGATACTTAACTTCACAATTACACTTCATAACCCTTGCAATGGGGGTTATGACTATCGTTTCACATTTAAAAGAGACCTATTAAATATCCCTCCCATATAATTCATAAAAAATATCAATAATCAACCTCATAAAGCTGCTCTTAGTACTTACATCAGCCTCCTATACTTGATCTTATACTCTTCCTCTAACTGCCTCTTAGCATGGGAGAACATCAAACTGCTTACTCATACGTTTTACCTTAATAGATTCAAGAGGAGCAACCTAGTAAGAAAAATCACCAAAATTATCTCTTGGAATGACTGGCTTGGCTTACAATTCAGTCATGCCAACCTCATCTCTCTAATTAGGTAGTAGGCCTATAATCAATTGTCCTACTACCAACCCATTGTGTAAGGTGCCTAGGACAGGGCGGGCACACACACACACATACACACACACACATTGCTAAGTATGTCACTATACTAACTTTGGTTCTATCTATGTAATGGTACTAGAGCTGGTACTAGTACTGGTACTATATTATATAGGACAAATATTGGTGCTGCTATTGGTGTACTTGTACTATACTATACTGATACTTGTACTATTTGTGTAGAGAAATATATTGAACCGGTACTGGTGTGACTTGTGATACTAGTACTACTACTACTTGTGTACTGGTACTCAACTTATACGAGTACTAGTGGTGATGTGTGTTGTAATTTACTAGACTAATGTTACTTGTGTATTGGTATTGGTGCTACCTGTGTACTAGTACTAGTATTGATACTTGTACTGTATTGTACTAAACTGGTACTGGTGCTACGTGTAGACTAGGGATATTGAAATTGACGTAAAAATTCCGGAACTTTTTCCCGGCTAGAATAATGTAAGAATAGTGTGTTAATATCCTTGGGCATTATTTAGTACAGATAATTGACCTAGGGAGACCAAGATAAATTATTATAGCTAATGCAATAGTTGATATTTTGGAGGTGCCTTAAATGACACCTAATTAGTCATAAATTGCTAAGTGATGTGAAGTAAGGCCGGTGGCATGGCTTTGGCTTTTTGCCCTCTTATGAGTTAAAACATTTTGGCCCTCTTGCAATCTACACTACTGAGGTTTCTAAATACCCTAGTTCTTTTACTTTTCTATCTCACACATTTCCCTGTTCCCCCCCCCCCCCCCCCCCCCCCCCCCCCCCCCCCCTGTCTCTCTCTCTCCATTCCACATACTCTATGTACTCGACTATGATACAGGCGACAAAGCAGGGCCCTCCTCACCACTATTAACGAATGTGGCCATTAAATGTAGCAACATTTCCTTAACGTCTTTCCCTTAAAGCTCAGCCTACCACACTGTTGTAATGGGAAAATGGTCTCAGCCTTCCAACCCTATAAAGGTGATCTTTCATGCTCATTTATCATTGGTACGGTGTTTTTTGGTGAGTGTGAGTGCTAGTGCGCTTTGGGATTGGGGTATCCTTCCCGCAAAAGGGTAGCATTTAGTGATTGTCTATATGGCTAAAGGCATGGATAAGCATGAAATTAAAAAGAAACATCCCCATCATTCGTGGGATGATCTCCCTAAATTAGTTGTTGCCATCATAAAAGTCCACTCCTACGGAGGACATGTGTCATTTCTCCTCCTTGGGAATCAGGCGGCCCAATAAGTCTCTTTCCCCCCCACTCTTTATGCAAGGCCAATTACTCCTATTCCTCTGTGTCGTTGCACTCTACTCTCGCTCACTCCTAACACATAAACACACACACACACACACACACACACACACACACACACACACACACACACCCCACACCCCTCATTTGGATTATGGTTGGCAGCTACCGTTGGCTCATGCTAATAGATTGTTCACAATACACCTTGAATATGTCTCCTTACAACTTGTACCAAATTGGGCCTTGCGTTTTTTTGTGTGCGAACATAAAAAGTAAGCTTTTGCGTTCCTGAACACCCGCTTATTGTGTTGCAATGGAGATGATGGAGCACAAGGAGGCATCTCAGGTTGGCTATATATATATATATATATGTATGTATTCTAGTTTTTTGCGGTACTCTACACCACTTCAAAGCATGCTAAGTTGTTAGGACTCCTTGAATTTGATAAATCATGGTGATTACTCTAATGTCCAAGACGCACCTTATACGCTCCAATTTTAGGATGAGCAACACTTTGCCTAGCATAACAGTGATCAAGTCATCATAATCTTGTAGCCATAAAGGAAAATCCTTGAGCATAACCCACATAGGGTAGAAGTCCCTATAAGCTCTTTGTATGAGTAGAACTCAAGAGTCCATGGCATAGAATAAGCAAAATAAGCTCCTTCCCAAATGGCTTCTCTCTTCACCAGTTCTTGAATAATATTCCCAAAAGTGCATTCTGCCACATAGAAACCTTTTCCAACTACCATGAACCCACAAACCGCATTCCTTTTGTCAGTCTCATTGTAGCCTACTATCATAGGCCATATGAGTATATTCGCCGACCCATAAAATATAGCACTACATTGTGAGCGCAACACAGCTCTATTCTTTGAATCATAGCTTCTTGACTATATTCAACCTGCATTGCAAACCTATCATCCACCTTGTGATGAATCTACCTGATCGCTCCGAGTAGGTTTTCTTCTAATAATGACTGAGTGCCAAATACCAAGGGCTGAAAAAATTTCCCCAAATTTGAGACCATTTTGGATCCATATCTATGTTGAACAGATAAGCGCCAGGTATATCATCATCCACTCCTTTGGGTGCTTCACCATTGGGCAACCTAGAGAGATGAACTGCGTGAAATCAAACTCAAGTAATATGATAAACAAGCAATTGATTGTTTCTGTATTGCAAGGTGGGTTTGTTTACTAGATACAAGAGGGCTTGATGAAATGTGAAGACAAATTTGTTGGCCAAAAGATAATGTCAAAATGTCTTTACAGCATATATTATTCCTAACCCTTCTCATTAGGTGGTAGTGTAATTCTTTTCCACATTGTTTAGATGTCTGCTAGCATAGCAAATTGGGAAGTCCATTGTTTCTTCTCTTGGTTGAACTAAGATACAACCTATAGAAAATGTTGAGGCATCAATGTGAACATGGAATATCTTATCCCAATCAGATGCCTTCTGTATCGGTGCTGATATAAGTGCTTCTTTCAGCTTTATGAATAACTCTTCACACACTTTTTTCCAGTGGAAGACATCTATCAACGTATATAAGGGTTGTGCAATGATCACACACACACACACACATATATATATATATATATATATATATATATATATATATATATAGATATATATATATATATGAATTGTCAGTAGCATCCGCAATGTCCCATGAACTATTACTCCTATTTGGAATTGGTTGGTCTTGGCAGTTACACAATCACCTTGATCTTATCAAGATATGTACAAATATCAGGCTCGGAGACAGTGTGTCCCAAGATTCTATCTTATTTAACCATGAAGACACATTTTTAAGGTTTACGTAGATTCTATAAGTATTTAATTTCTTGCATACTTTTCGAAGATGCCTAATATTCTCATCCCCAAGGAGAGAATGAACACAAAGGTCGTCCATATATATTTCCAAGAATATTCACAAGTATTCTTTGAAAGTGTGCATCATTAGCCTTTGGAATGTTGTTGGTGCATTGTTCAAGACAAAAGGCATTACCCTATAAGGGTAGATTGTCCATTCCATGGAGAATTTCATTTTATATTGGTGTTCTATCGTGATAGCCAATCCAAGATAGAGGAGGCTTGTTTTCCTACCACTCGTTCTAGCACATGTTTTGTGATTGGTAACCATAAGGGATAGTTATCCCTTATGGTTGCAACATTCACCTTTTTAATATTTTCACATATGCATAATTTTTCATTTTTTCTGGGTACAACCACAATAGGTGACACCGAATTAGTGTGTTCAATCTCATAGATGAATTCCACCTCCTTAAGCTTATCAAACTCCTCTTTAATTTGTTTGGAAAATGTGTCATTATAAGTATAGGCACATTGTATATTAGGTTTAGCATCAGGCTTCAAGGGAGTCGTGTGTTGACATATTGATGGATCCACCCACTTGAGGTCCTTGTATGACAATGCAAAAACATCTCTATACTCTTTGAGGAGTTGTATGAGCAGCTCTTCTTCTTCTGTACTCAAATCTATTGCTATGTAGATTGTTCTTGCAATCTCTCTAGGTTTTGCTAGGCTTATTTGTTTTACAGTTTCTGGCACATCATAGGTTTCATCTCCTATTTTCTCTCTGATTGGCTGAGTCATCACTATTTTTCTATTCAAGATGGTGAATTTATGATAGTGGAAAGGTGCATTAATAGTCTCCATCTTAGTGCTTTCTCCTTCTTCACTTTCTATCTCCGTTGTCTATACTTCTTTGAGTGTTATTTTGAGCTCTTGATATTTCTTTTTGTAAAGTGTGAGCTTTGTCCTAAGGTGTGAGTCAAGGAGAGGAGAGTGGATTTATCCCACATAGTGTGGAGCAAGGCTGTAGAGCTACTTAAAGCTCATTTCTTGAATCAATAAGCAGCAACTCATTTTGCACTACATGCTTGTCTACGGTGAGCTTGTGCTAAGCTAAGTAAATACTCAAGATTGTGTTTATGAGTCCAAGATAATCTATCTTGGAACCTAATTCACTTAAGTGATAAGCTTGCTTACACACACTCACACACTTGCACCATGTTTCTCTTTCATCCACCATAGCTAGCATGATCCAAATCCTAACATTTGGTATCAGAGCCATGGTGTGCTAGCTAGGATTTTCATTATGCATTAGTGTGTGTTAGTCATTAGCATCTCCATTAGCTCCGATTAGCACTTCTTAATCATCTCTTTTGAGTTCATAATCTATCATCACCTCTCTCCTTCCACCTCTAATAATCATCACTTACTAATCACTAGAGTAATTAGTTGTGATCAAGCTCATGGGTTTGATCCCTATGAACCACTACTCTCACTAGTTAATCTTGGTGGTCAATTAAGCGATCTTTAGATTAAACCTATACATTTTTGTATATTAAGTGTCATTTCCCCCTAATTTGCACTTGTAATTAATTTCTTTAACTTCACCATTAAGCTTCATCATCCTCGCCATCTCGAAGCTCTCCATAGAGTCCCTAAACACTCAAATCGGAACTCGGGAGCCCCTTCATCTCTATGCCCAAATCTCTTTCTAAAAATAGGTGTGTGTGTGTTATGTGTGTGTGTGAGAAGCCCTGCAGAACTCAATTGAAATACCTTATTTTTGGTGCATTACTCACGTGGAGCCCAATGGGCCCCTTGGCCTAGCTTGAAGCACCATATTTAGTGTGGCCTTGAAGGTCGTGGGTTCAATGAGGGGGCACAAGGCCACCGGCCGGATGCCTTCTAGTTTTTTGTCACGTCCGACTGCCCGATCGGCGCTACGCGTCCACCGCCTACCTGTCACGCCCAATCGGCCAGTATTTTCCCCCCACAGCGTCCGGCCACCGGTAGCGGAACTCAACAGAAGCGGTAGGCTCCAATGTAGTTGGCCGGCGGGTCCGCTGGGGTAGATGCCCACGTGCGTCTTTCAAGGCCTTGTCGTTTTCCACTAAAATATCTTCTTGAGCCCTGCTTCCCACGCCGCTACAAGGCATTCTAAGGGTTTTTTTTAAGCCCGTGCTCCCATGGTGCCAGCCAGGCTTGCATAATCTCCCTTTCCCACAGAACTGCTGCCGAGCACCTCCAAGAGGATCAAAACCCCAAGCTTGCTATAACCTTTTACTTTGATGCTTAAAAGAAAACCCGCTTTATGGTTTTCTTTGAAAGGGCTCTTTTGAAGTGCCGGTGGGACACTCTACACATCGGCTTGGTTAGATATCCAAGTATCCAAAGGAGCAGTACCTCCTTGTGAAGAGGGGCTTCACCAATGCGATGGTGAAGAGGAGCTTCACTAAAAGCGGGATCACTCTCTCTCTATCTATCTCTCTCTCTCTCTCTCTCTTACAATGAACCCTTCAAATTATTGCGACCAAACACAATTTTGCAAATTAAATTTTTCTATCATCAATTGTGCACCGTGTAAAGAGGCAGACACTGGCTAGGAGAGTATCCTAAGCTAAGACCCCTCTATTGGCACAAATGGGGGACAAGGGAATAGAGAAATTCAATGGGGAGGGATTTCACACTTGGCAAACGAAGTTAACACTAGAATGGTAACCTAACAGGACATAAAAGTGTCCTTTCAGGGTTTTGGGAAAAAATTCCAAAACCATAGTAGATCCACTCATTTTGATAAATCCTTTCATGAGCTTATAGTTCAATAACTACTACATATGGAAAAAATGAGAAACTTGTAATTTTTCTCATCCCGTGGTCACTACAAGCCTCCAAAGTTGATGGACCAGTGCATTTTGCCCAAAACAACAATTTCTTACTATTGATTGCATATAAATAAGAGTGGAGATTTTTGTAGGACATGAGATAAAATGCCCCGTTAGCTTCAATGGGTTGGGGACCAAAAAATATGGTTGCTTTTACCTCACTAACTATTTTTTGGGCAAAATAAATAGGTACAAAAAAGTTGCATTTTTGCCATTCTGCGGACCTATCATCAAAGTTTCTATAGTCACACTCAATACATATACTATATACATGTTTTCTTAGTTCCCTTTGGGCCTCTAGATTCAAAACGAGACATGGAGCATGTCAAAAGGATATGATCTCTAACAATTGGAACCTTGGGAGCAATGATAAAGTGCTAAATACAGCAAACATGAAAAAACTGGGTTTAGCATTATGACCTCTAGAAACCCATAGAAACTACTCAATATCTAGCCAAGTTTGTAGTCTATGATTAGATATGGTTACTACCTACAAAATACACACAATTGGCCTACGAAACTAGCAATATTGAGAAAGTTATACTTGCTACTCTAAAATGTATCGTATTCTTCAGCAATCAAAAAACTCAACCATCATCATATACTATGCTATAAAGCATATTAGGTCCCCCAAAAGTCAAGGAAGATTATCTTTATGTTATACATTACACTTACACCATCAAAATTGAATTTGGATATCAAGAAAGCCACCAAAAAAATCATTAAAGGCCTAATTTTGGCCAAAAAATAGGATTATGCAATTCTTGTAAATAAGTCATAACTTTCAATTTTAACACTTAGCTCTCCCTACAAGCATCAAAACATGTTAAGAACTATGAAGTCCTAACCTCTACCCATCTAAACCTCACAAACATGAAGTGTAGAGTGGTATAGTTGCCAAAAATTGAAAAAAAGCCAAAAACAGGACCCGTTTTTTAACACAGTTTAGGTTCAAAAATGTTGTGCAAGAGTAAGGTTAATGGTGAGATCAATACTACAAAAAAAATGCTAAGTTTTTTTCAGCTGATAAGGAAACTTTGTGGATATATACCACCTAAAAATTCATTTTCATACTCTTCAAATAATTCAAGCAAAATGGTCACTTAATAGGACACAAAAGTGTCCAAGGACATAAAAGTGTCATGTTACCATTCTAGTGTTAAGAGGCTATCTTATTGTAATAGGACTAGTCTTTGAAGTTCTTAAGTCGAAAAGAATGTAGCAGGGCATATCTTTCGTTAGCACGATTTGAAAGATTGTTGAATAGTTTATTAAATAGAGCTTATACGAATGAGTTGAGATATTAAGAGAGAACATATATTCTTTTTTTTAAATAATACACTAAAGACGGATTTGATAAAGATTAATGAATAACAGATAGTCTGTCTATGAACAGTAAAATTGAGATTTTTATTAATATCAATGTTTTATATTTATGTGTTTTAGCTTAAAATGCATGGGTAGGCTTAAAATAAGTTGTAAAAGTAGTGGATACCCAAAAATAGAGGTTTTTATGAGTCGCGACCTAAAAGTTACGTTTTTAGCCAAACAGAGATGTTTTTCGCAATTCTGTTCACGTTGCCTTGTAGACCAGACCTATTCCCGTCGTTTTGAGTACCTGGATCGCTCTGTTATGAGTTCGTTTGTGAAAGTTATGATGAAAAAAAACAGAAGAAAGCAGCAGTGTAATGTACACAGGGACAGACAGACCTACAACATCATACAGTTCTCCCTACTATCAACCAAGAAGTGGATTGTTTCTTCATGGTAGAGTATGGCAATTGAGATTATGAAGGTATATAATTATGTTTTTTTACTTTGATTATCATGTTGAATTGGTTGCACGAGTATGTTCTTTTGGCTATTTTGTAGGCGATGCAGAAATCAATGTGTGAAACAGGATCTGTGCAAAGTGTCATGATAGAAATCTAACCTTTACGGATCGCTTAGTGATCACGTTCTTATATTATTCTCACAGGTATACTTGGTACAAAAATCGTGCACGCTTTTCGAGGAAAAGAAGGATAAAAGCACGACGGGTGGTGCGTTTGGGGATCATTCACCATTCTCTATTTTGCGAGTGCGAGTGCGAGTGAGAGTGCGAGTGCGAGTGCGAGTGCGAGTGAGACGCTGCATGCAAGCGAATTGAAGCTCGGGGGTGGTCGGGAGGTTCGAGCTCCGTACAACGGAGTGCGCCCATATTCAATTGCTCCTGTGTTGTATCAAAACTCTACAAAATTTTATCAATACAAAGATCTCTTTTTTTGTCGATCTCTATTATTCCGTTCCCGTGACACTTATGAAAAAATGTTTGTGGTATGTCATTAGCACTGGCCTCGAGCAACAAGCCGAACTCGATGGAGTGCACACTAGGGCATCTACACTCATAGCAAGTGCACAAATTTTGGCCAAAGACGAACAAGCATTGGGAATTATCATCACTTCTTTGCATGACAACTATGTGCATTTCATAGATGAATGTAAACATGCACATGAAGCCTGGCATGTCCTAGAAAGTAATTTTGGAGCTCAAGCCAAAAGAAGCAAAGTTAGTCTTAAAAGATAGCTTTACAAAGTCACTATGCTTCAAGGGGAGGACATTGATAGCCTAGTGAATAGGCTTAAGAGCATTGTCACGTAGCTCACTTACATCCAAGTTGAAGTACCAGAAGATGACAAAGTGGCTATACTTTTAAGTGCACTTCCACCTTCTTATGACCACTTAGTCACAATTCTTGAAGAAAAAGAACTGGAACCACCATTTCAAGATGTAATCAACTCAGTCCAAGCAGAAGAAAGAAGAAAGAAAGCAAAGAGGTTCACTTACCCCATCAGGAGGAGTTTTTATCGCAACATCTTCAAGGGAGAGATATTCTCCATCAACATCGACAAACGGATGAAAGTGTTATGAATGTGGAAGAATGGGACACGTAGACAAAGATTGCTACACAAACAAAACTTGCAAGAAATGTGGTAGGAAGGGACACCCTCCTTCTCGGTGCTACTCAAGTGGAGGCACTAGAAGTGGACAAAGCAGCAGCAGCGGAAGCAACAGCAGAAGCAACGAAGGCAAGAGACCTCACAGAGGATCAACTCATATAGTAGAAGACAAAAAGGACGAAGACGAAGGTAGTGTTTGGGAAGACCCATTTTGAAGATGCAGACTCTCTACTTGTAGGGGAGGACTTTTTCCTGTGTGGATACCAACTTCTCATCCTGTGTGGACATCACCATCCTTTGTGGATTGTTCTTGTGTGGATTTTACCATCCTCTGTCGATATTACCATCCTTTGTGGACTTTACTTTCCTGTGTGGATATCACCATCCTGTGTGTATTTTGTTAGCCTGTGTGGATCGTGCATCTTCAGTATCATGTCTTAGTCCAAACCTCAAGGGGAGCATTGTAAAGTGTGAGCTGTGTCCTAAGGTGTGAGTCAAGGAGAGGAGAGTGTATTTATCCCACATAGTGTGGAGCAAGGCTGTAGAGCTACTTAAAGCTCATTTCTTGAATCAATAAACAACAACTCATTTTGCACTATATGCTTGTCTACGGTGATCTTGTGCTAAGCTAAGTCAATACTCAAGATTGTGTTTATGATTCCAAGCTAATCTATCTTGGAACCTAATTCACTTGAGTGAAAATCTTGGTTACACACACTCACACACTTGCATCATGTTTCTCTTTCATCCACCATAGCTAGCACGATCCAAATCCTAACACTTTTTACACTTAAACTTGGTCCATTTTGTCTCTCCGAACTCAGGCTCTTTTGGTTTTGTTTATTTTTCACTCTTTTGAGCGTTAGGGCCAATTTGGATGAAAAAAGGGATGTTTAGGGTTTCTTTATTCTTGATCTAAGGGTCAAGGAGGAGCCATGTGTACAAAAGTATGGCACTTTTGTGCACGTGTCAAGATCTCCTTCACTTGCTTTTGGAACATTTTGCACTATTTTAGCCATAACGTTTGCATATGAACTCCAAATAGTGACCTCAAATGGTCCACGGGTGGCGATTGATGAGCTCTATCCAATGATGTGCGCTCCTTGCCGCACTGTCGAAGCAAGGGACTTGCCAATACACCGTGTGCGAGCCACAAACGGCTCCAAGCACACAACAAGCCTAAACTAGCAAGCTCAAGGAAACAAAGGGTGTGTCACTCACCGCTCTACGCTCGCCTTCGTGGTGGATTCCTCGCCGCGATGAAGAAGAAGCTGCAGTCGTGCCGCGCTCAACCGCTTCGCCGCCATCGTGCCTTCGTAATGCTTGATCGCACACACACTCTCCCTCTCTCTCTCTCTCTCTCTCTCTCACACACACAAGGAGGTGAAGAAGAAGAAGATGGAGATGGAGCAAGAGCACTCTTCAATTGCACAAATGAGAGAATGAGGAAAAATTAGGTTTAGTTGGCTTTTATAGGAGCTCACCCCATTCACACTTGGGCGCCCATGCTTAACCAACTAATCCCTTGAATGTCCAAGTTAAAGTGCGCCTCTCATCGGCGATCACTCTACCTTTCCCTATTGGACCAACAAGCCCGGTACCTGACTCTACCAAATACATAATACACGTCCGTCGTAGGTGATGGGGTGTCCGTGTGCCGTGAGGGTTAACATGCCCCCCTTCCTGATGTAGATTCCGTCCTTGGAAGCTATTGAGTTGAAGCTGGTTCGTCGAGGTGGAAGAGCATTTGAGATGAATGTCCTTAGCCTTCTTCAGTCACTGCAAAATCAAACAACATTGGCACAGTAATTGCATTCTCTTAAAAAGCATATGCAGTTTTAGATAGAAAAATTGATTGGTCAAAGAATTTCAAACAATTTGTTAGCAATGAACATTAAATTGCAATGTAATCAAATGCATAAACAGATGTAAAGGTAAAAAATTAAACAAGTCTGGGGTCGCTAATTTGACGGTCAAAAAGCACTAGAGATCGAATATTAATACCATGGGTAAGCTTCTTAATTTTCAGTGGTCAATTAAGTTGTTTAATCGCGAGAGCCAAGTATTCATGTTCGAGGGCTGACTAGAGGCTATATCCAGAAAACCTTGTAGTTAAGCTACCATAAAAGGAATTTCTCATGAAATCATCGCCTGATTGATTACTTTTTCTTTGACCCCCCAAGGTCTTTTCACATTGATTCAATTATGATGTGTGTGCTTATTTTGTATGCCTTGGGTTTTTTGCTTTTCAAGGAAAAGCGCCCACACTGGGAACCTCTAGGGCTCTAGTACCATAGGCGATACATGTGAGTGAAGTACCAATTCAAGCTGAGATTTCTCTTCCAGCTTAAAATTTTACATTGTGGCACTTTGATTTTTTGCTTGTTCATTTTCAGCATTTAAATTTTGTAACTTTGGGGGGTCATATAACACTGTTACCCTCCCCAGGCTCATCACATTAGTAAACTCCCTTTATAATACTTAAGCTAAAGGTCACTAGGGTTAAGCCCACTAGAAAGCCCTAGTACATGTCATACAATGCTACCTAAATCGGATTAAGAACCTAAGTAACCATTGTTTATTAGGAAGGCATTCCCCATGGTATTAAGAGAAGATTTCTAATACCTAGCTTGGTCAAACTGCTTGATTTTTAAACCTAGACAAGTGATTATGACAAAACATTACATTGAATTAAATGTTTGATACTAAGCCAATGCGCTGAATATTATGCTACCAATCACAATCAAGGCAGAAAAACATGGATGCAAAAAGATAAGGGCAATGCTAATGGACAAGAAACACCTGTTTGTGTTGATGGTCGCGCTTGATTTGAAGTGTGAATCGAGATAAAGATTCCATGAAGGTCCAAATCCTATCAATAGCAACACGCTCTTGTACACACTATGAAAAACAAACAATACCTCTAGGAGGCACATTAGTAGGAAAAGAGATCTTTGCTAATCACTCAACTCTAAAACAGAAACACTCTATCGTACTAATCTTACCTACCCTCCATCACTCAAGTGATGAGGATCAAAGGTGTTTTATGGCATAGGTTTCTGTTTCACTGTACCAAATGTGACATGTGTAGGTCTGAGTCAATGTTTTGACTTTTAATGTGCATACTCGTTTACTAATTGCTCTTGCTCTTTATTTTTATTTTTTTTTGTGAGTATAAAGCTTTATATGTACATTCCCTAAGATTGGAATTGAGAGGTCAGGGAAAAAGGTTGAGAGGGAAACACGTGAATGATGGATGTCCACAAACACTCCCCCCTTCCTTGGGTAGATCATACCGTTTGAAATGAGCTTGTCACCCTTTGAAACCAATTGTTCCAGTTGGTAATAGGTGAGGATTTTTGCCAGTAGTTTTCTATTACCCTAGGTGCCTTGTCAAGCTGCAAGGGTGGTAAGGTACTCTCCCAGGATTGAACTTGAAGTGGTTCATCAGGTGATTCTTGAACACTGGGAGGTGTGGATTCTTTGGTAGCTTCATGGAGGTCCACTACTATAGATGGAGGCGGTGTAGAAGCTTTTACCTCTATGGATGTATTACATGAGGAGCTAGAATCTTCATGGGACTCCCCCCTTCTTGAGCTAGGTGGAACAAATCGTTCGTTCTTTGGTACCCAAACTAGCTCGGGAGCGGGTGTGTAGCATTCTGTGATTTTTTTCTTTTCACGATCATTGATTCGTTTTGGAGCTACGGGATTGGGCTTACTTGGGTCAAGTGATAGGTAAGAGTACAATCTACGTTTTGGCACCCAGATTTGATCATTTCCTTGATAGTAGCCTTGGGCTTCCAATAGTCGTTTAGGGATCCATCGCAACATTTTCTTACTTTTCTTGGAGCGAGTGGTACGTTTCTTACAAGGCTTCTGTTTTTTAGCACTAGCTATGGTCACTAAAGAAGCTTTAGGGACCCACTTGTATGTTTTCTTCGTTACATTAGGATGAGTCTTGTCGGAAGCGATATGCATTGCTTGTAGCATATTTAAGGGTATAGGCATTTCATCCCCCTCAGGTGTTACCCAGGTCGTCCCCCTATTTCCCCAAGTGTCTATGGTTGATGCTAGGTGGACCCAGTCTACATTGTCTGATTCCATCATACCCGGTAACACATCCATGTAAGGAGAATCTTGGCCAATTTCTGTATCCTTCTTACAAGTGTAACAATATTGTAGTGGGGCCGAGTGAACCGTGGTGTCAGAGCGATGATCAATAATGGTTTTACTCCCTAAGGGGTGTACCTTACCAGTCACCAAATCCACTCTAAGGACAGAGTCTTGGAATTGCAAATAGACATGATTTTTAGACCAATCATGAACCATTTGTGCTTCCCTCATGAATGGTCGTCCTAAAATCATTTCATATGACATAAGGTGTTTAGAGAAATCCATTACAATGAACGTATGTCGTACCTTGTGTCCTAGAACTTTGATCTTAAGATCCTTGAGCATCCCCATAGGTTTGGCTATGGTACCATTTGCCATCTTTACCACAATGTTAGTAACACTGAGGCGGGGTTTTCCCATGGATTCCCAACAATCTTTTGTAACGATGCTAACTCCCGCACCACCATCAAGAATTCCCTTTATAGTTAATCCCTTGGTAGTGATGGGTAGGGTCGCATTAGACTCGTCGCCTTCAAAATACTGCCCTAATTCGTTAATGGGTACCTCGATCACAGACTCGTGTCCATCTAAGTCAAGTGATTGCACATGATTTTCCTCATCAATCATAATCGAGTCAGGCCTATTTGGTTGCGCAAACTGCGGTAATCCCGTTCATAGCTCTTCGTTAAGGAATGCTCGAAGTGCAAGGAATAACTCAGGATCTCCATACAGCTTTGCTATGATCGTGGTTCGGACCTCAGAAGACATGAAGTCCACTAGTTTGGCAACATTCATTGGCGTTTTGCAGGGTGTAGGTCCTTGACTAGGAACTGGTGAGGATGGAATCTCATATTCCTCAATGGGATCAGGTATTCCTTCGTCAAACATCCTTTCCAACAAGAAGGGTGTATGCTCACTTTCTGATGTCCTGTCCTCACTCCCTTCTTGGATGATACTAGATATGGCTAACGGTCTATGGTTCATGTGGGGTGGATGAACTTGTGTGGGAAACACTGTGTCATGAATTTTGACCTGCATGGGTTCTGGTTCTAGTTTCCTTTGAGTCTCCTCCACTAAATCTCTTAGATGTTTCACCTGCTTAATCTCGTCTACTGGGTTTGGGTACGTCCCAATCTTCTTTTTACGATTTTTCCCTTTTTGCCCTTGCGATTTATCTTGGGGGTCTTGGATTGGATTTGGAAACACTTGTGGTGTTTTCAGAGGCTCTTTATGGTTTTCTCTCATTCGGTTTTCATTTGGTCCCATGTTACGGTTTTCCTTGTCGGTCTTTCCCTTTGTGGTATTGGTTCTAGTCTCCATTGTCTCGACTGAATCTGAATCATCCTCGAGGTCATTCATATACACGGGGTCATCTCCTGTTCCTATGTTTGTTTTGGAACTTGGCTTTGAATTTTCCGTATTCTGCGACTTCTTCCTTCCTGTCTTCTTTTTCTTTGCTTGGATAATTGACGCGGTATCTCTCTCTTCGAGGATATGTCCTGGCCCTTGAAGCATGGACCGTGTAATCGCATAAGCGGGTGCGACGGGTGGTATTGGTGATGTCACACTAGCAATTTCGACCAAATTCAGGGGTGTGATTTTAGGCGCATTTGGGTTATAGGGGCATTGGGCAATCATGTGATCTATGCCACAACGATTACATGTGAGTATTGGCATTGCAGACGTGCTCCCTTGACTCATTTGCATCTGTGAAGCATTCTTTTGCAGCCTAATAGGGCACTCCGCTACTCGATATGGTCCACCACACTCGTAGCATTGAAGAGGTGGCCTCCTAGCCTGGGTGTTGATATTTTGACCTTTGGATGCGAGAGCAGCAGCTTGATAAACCGGCTTGACTTGTCCCCAACAATCTTCCATGTAGTATATAGGACACTCTTCCAATGTATCAAGTCCGTAGGAAATACTAGTGTCTATTTCCTCCTCACAGCCATCTGCATAAGCATTTGATGGCTCGCAACCCACTTGGTTCATAGGGGCGACTCTTGGATGCGGGGGTTGCGGTCCTAGCACAGGAGGTGGTAGCAGTGTAGCTTGTACAACATTTTGAGATCTAGGGACCACGTGTTGCGGTAGTTGCTCAACAGGTGGAGTAGGCATCAATACAGGAGCTCGAGGTGCATCCGTCCAGGCTACAGGTGGTCTATTTGCCATCATACGTTTGATCATTAAACAATCCTTAGCTTGGTGACCATACCTACCACATGCGTTGCAAGTTCCATTAAATTTTACTCTAAACGTAGGGCACTCACTAGTGCTATGTGGACCTAAGCAAATGGAACACCATTGTTGCTCCCTTCTTGGATACATGTGACTATTTTGAGGGGGCCGATTATCCTTAAGAGACTCTTGGATTGCCTTTTGTGAGGTCTGTCAAGAATGTCTCAAATACCTTTGGCTCATTGGCAATGGGCTTTGCAGTCATGGGTTCATACTCAATGGCTTGTGAGCTATTGGATCTCGTGTCAGTAGACACCCTCATGCCTGCTATCATCAAGTTGTCCTCTAGTTGGATTGCATTGGCAGTGACATCTTCCCAGGTTGTGATACCTCTAATCACTAGTCCATTATAGATTCCTTCATTCCTCAACCCTCGAATGAATCGATCAAGCAGTTGGTTATTGTTGAAGCGCTCATTTACAGGGCAACGAGAGTTTAAGTGCTTTAGACGACTAATGAAGTCCCTTACTGACTCTCCTTCCTTACGTTCGGCCTTCTGTAGCTGAGATGCTACACCCCAAAGCACACCTTCTCGTATGTACTCCTTTAGAAACAACCTTCGAAGGGTAGGGTAGATTGTTTTCTCGTCCACCCTTAGGGTCCTATACCAATCTCCAGCCTTCCCACTTAATGTCAAGCTTAAGGCATTGCACTTATGTAGTTCGTTGCGTTCCCCTAAGGAATCACATACTTGTTCAAACACTTCAATGTGTTTCCTAGCATCTTCGTCCCCATTGAATTTTTGCGTGAGTTTGGCAATTTGTACTGCCTTACTTCTAGGCTCTCTATCAGATGCATGACGCATATTTTCCGCGATAGATCGACCTATGGTTTGAGAAAACGCTGCCAAGTCACCTATGTGAGGAGGCAGGGCCGGTGGAGGTACTCTTGGAATCATATGTGGGAGAGGGACGGGTGCCGGTCTTGGCATATGTGTGGATGATGCAGGATATGGAACATAACCGGGCATAGGTCCACTCGGATAAGGGCTAGGGAGCGGCACTCGAGGAGCATAAGAAAGTGGTACAATTGGAGGTGTGGGGGCCATGTGTGCATAAGGGGCTAGAGGCACATATGGTCGAGGCCCCATATTAGGTACTACGACACTAGGTAGTGGCACTGCGCTAACCGTAGATGTCATCGATACATTCTCTGTCAGGCTTATCCCTGGAGTGAGCACTGTGTTTTCCTTAATAGAGGGTTGAGCCAAGTTAGGGAAGCTAAAGTTTTCACTCGGAGGCTCAGATTGCATAGAGACCCCAGGTGAAATGACGTAAGATGGGTCCATGGGGCTCATTAGAGGAGTCTCCATTTGTGATAGAGTAGGCTGTTGAGCCTTACTCGTATCCAAAAATCTCATGGGGCCAGTTGAGAGTATATTTACCCCTCGGTTTTGCCTTTCTGATTGAATAATGCCATGGATAACATTACAGATCATTTTCTGTTGATCTTCGATGCCCGTGGCACTAAAGGTGGATTGTACAATCTCTATCCATCCTACATGGTAGGCGTGGCCAGAGTGTAGATCCTTCAACACCTCAGTGTGGAGGTCGTATGTCCAATGATCATTAATGAACAATCCTTCTAGAGTCAACGTGTTAACGGTTTCTTGTGAGGTAGAAGCAATATTGCTCCCCGTGGTTTTACTTGTCACCAACGGTACTCTAGAGGGAACTTTTGAAGGAGGCAGGTCAACAGCGCCTTCTTGGTAAGAAGTTGGTAGGATATCCACATGGACACTCTTTGGGGGTGTGGGGTCCACGTGCGATGTGAAAGGAGATTCCACTTCCCCACCCCCTTCGTGTGCTTCATTTGCATCAGGTTCCGAGTGAGTAGCTCTACCTAATGTTTCCATGAAACGGTTAAACATACTAGTACTAGGCTGTGGAGCTTCGGGAGGTGCATGGCCTTCTCTCTCAGTGTTTTGGGTAGGGTATGCTTCCATGATTTCTGAGTCGGAGGAGGAATCACTAGCGGCTATTTTAGGGTCTTGGGTGGTGCTACCTTGTGTCCCTGCTGAGGGTCTAGAGCTTATCGTGGATGGGTAATGGGTGTCCGTATGAACAGAGGCACCCTCAATATACTCGTGTTCTAGCACCCGCCCAGAGCGTAAGTGCATGTGCTTCTGATACCCTTAGGTGTCAAAAAGCTGCTCTAGGAGGCCTTGTGACTAGTTTTTAGCGTGTTTTTTGTTTGTTTTTTTGCTAGATTTTTTAGAGCGTGTCGTGGAATGGGCCGTGTGATAGCTCGAAACGAGCGTATCGGTCAGAGGGTCGTGCCGTGCTTTACAGCCCTCCGTTTGGTCACTCTATGCCCTCGGAATCCCTAAAACTGTCAATTTCCAGTAGGGAACTAGGCCCAAACTAGAAAGTCTAAGGGTGCAAGTGGGAAGAGAAAGGAGGAGAGTGGAGGACTTGTCCCACATGCTCTCATTCTCTCTTGAGGGAGTAGGGTATATATATAAGAGTGAGTCTAGTATATATCATAAGACTGAGGACTGAGGCCTGGGCCTAGGCTTGGGAAAATGATCCCGATCCCGATCTATCTTTTATACAAACCAACCCGTCCGTTTTAAGAGTCACTCGCCGCCCGCTCACTCGCGTTTTTAATTTCCGATTTATTTTTTTATTTTTTTATTTTTTTCCAGATTTTTTTTTCCAAACAACATTTTTTAAAATTTTTTTTCTTTTAATGCAGAAAATACAGAAATTGAAAATGCAGAAATGCAGAAAATTGAAAAACGCAAAACGCAAAAAATTGCAGAAATTGAAAACGCCGAACTTGAAAATGCAGAAGTTGCAGAAATTGAAAAAACGCAGAAATGCAGAAAATTACAGAAATTGAAAACGCAGAAATTGAAAATTGCAGAAATTGAAAACGCAGAAATTGAAAAAACGCAGACAATAGCAGAAATTGAAACTTGACAGCAAATGCAGAAAACGCAAAAAACAAAAATCTCCACACACTGCTTCCCTGCCTTTCCTATGATAGAAATTGCACCACAAGGAAGCGTAAAGTGCTAACCGAGCTTAGTGTAGGGCATATCCCCGGCAGCGGCGCCAAAAATGTGCGCTCCTTGCCGCACTGTCGAAGCAAGGGACTTGCCAATACACCGTGTGCGAGCCACAAACGGCTCCAAGCACACAACAAGCCTAAACTAGCAAGCTCAAGGAAACAAAGGGTGTGTCACTCACCGCTCTACGCTCGCCTTCGTGGTGGATTCCTCGCCGCCATGAAGAAGAAGCTGCAGTCGTGCCGCGCTCAACCGCTTCGCCGCCGTCGTGCCTTTGTAATGCTCGATCGCACACACACTCTCCCTCTCTCTCTCTCTCACACACACACTCACAAGGAGGTGAAGAAGAAGAAGATGGAGATGGAGCAAGAGCACTCTTCAATTGCACAAATGAGAGAATGAGTAAAAATTAGGTTTAGTTGGATTTTATAGGAGCTCACCCCATTCACACTTGGGCGCCCATGCTTAACCAACTAATCCCTTGAATGTCCAAGTTAAAGTGCGCCTCTCATCGGCGATCACTCTACCTTTCCCTATTGGACCGACAAGCCCGGTACCTGACTCTACCAAATACATAATACACGTCCGTCGTAGGTGATGGGGTGTCCGTGTGCCGTGAGGGTTAACAAATGAGTACCCATGTTGAATAATTTTGGTAATATCTCTATGGTCTTTTTTAGGTTTCCCCCATTTAGATCCTTACACAGCCCTTTTTTCATCCAAATTGGCCCTAATGCTTGCTTTCTCAAGTTCCTATCACTTTTTTTGTTCTTGTGCTACGTGTTTAAGAGAACCAATCTAAGTTTTAATCTTTTACACAATCTTCTGAATTTACAAAGCATTAAAAATTGTGTTTTCCCTCTTCTTCTCGGAATTGGACTACCTCTACGCATGCTTAAGGCTCTCTTCTTTGTGTAGCATTGTTGTTGGCTAGGTTATTAATTTGAAAAATCATAAGACCTGACATCCATTACGGTTTCTTCTTGGCTACTCAAGTTGTCAGAGCATTCAACATCTGCATCATTCTGATACTTAAATTGCTCTGAAGAGTCCTTAAAAAATTATTTCTCTCTGTCCTGGTTCTGTTTTGCTATTTTAGATTCTTTTGGGGTTTGGTTTGCTTCTTCTCTAAAACCCTTCTTAAAATGCACTCCTTGTGCTTAAAGATTCCACATTCTAAAGCTCTTCACATCCATAGTTTGGACTTACCTACCCATGCTGGAAGTTCTGATCCTGCTAATGTAGCTGAGTCAAACTCCTTATATTGGTGTTCTGGCTACATCCTTGTAACTCTAGTCCCTTAGTTTAACCTTGGTTTTTGTTTCCATGTTTCTTAGATAGATATGGTTGTATTCCCCATCCTATACAGTTTTTAGTTGTCTCAGAAATGGTCTTTCCAATATGATGTTGTAGTTGTTCTTTTTGCCAAAATGGACGATATCAAATGTATGCTGATATTTAAGTTAACGAGAGATAACAATTGCTTTCTCTAGAAGGCCCAAGTGTTTCTCCATATACCCATCTGCAAGCTCTAGTTTCATCCTTGTTGCTCTTCAAGCTAGTTTTTTTCATTTGTTTCATGTTTATTTAGTAGCAATGTCTACCCTGGCCCCCACTGTTAAGAAGTACCATGGTGGTGACACCTTGGAACTTCAAGCAAGAGTCGTGTTTCCATATTCTTGTTCACAATATTTCCCAACTTTTTCCAACAATATCTGCTTGCTAGTAGTGAGGTGCGACTTTTTGAGTTCCTTTAATTCGTGAGATAAAGGATCCTTTACATCAAACTTTTCCAAACAACTTTCTACCATCATCCACATGTTTGGTTGTATTTTTAGTAGCTTAACTAGTGTTATCGTGCATGTCACAGGTGTTGATAATTTGTCTATCAACCCCTTAGAGTTAATGACTTTCTTGGAAGAGAGTCTCTAAGATGTGACAAAAACAACATTTGATCTAGCCTTGTGTTCTGTCATATAGGAAAGTAGATTTCTTAGTGATTGGGACTGATTGTCCATAGATTGTATAGATCCTTGGTCTCCCCAATATGATTTCATTTTTAGATTCATTTGAGATCCAACCCCAAATTTCTATGATTGGTAGAAGAAACACTCCTCTTCTGTCACCGGTTTGGTTTACCTGCTTGCTTAGCTCACTAGCTTTATTGGCCTCTCTGACTTCTTTCCATAGTTCATCATGACCCTCTATTTCACTACAACCCTCTTGTATAGCTAAGTGAAGTCCCTCAAAAGAGTATATATGTGGTATTCAATACTATCCTTGGTTCTAATGTTGGGTCTTTGAGCTCAGGTCCATGCTCTTGACAAGGATTTTGTTCCATTCGCTTCTTTGTTTGGTGGGATTATTGGTGTTGGTGGACTAGGAATCACCTTCTTAGGTTTCCCAATTGGGGGTTACAACAAATCTTGAGCTATTTGAATCATTTTTTGACACATCTCAAGCCTTTGATTTTCAAGTTTTCATAGGAATATGTCATCCATCTTTTCTCTTGGGTTTTATTTTTTTTTAGCCGTGCTTTGTAAGATTTAAGGAGGGTATACAATGGCTCGTTGAATTTTTCCTACCAGTATGGATCCTCCCAAAACTAACGCTCTTGGGATCTTTGAATAGTTGTGGCACTGGTGCTACCCCAGGATTCTCACTATTTTTCTCTTCGTCTTCAAGTTTTCTCAGTTTTTCCTTGGGTTGTTTCAGCTCATCTGCCAAGGGAATTTTTTCTTGTTCCTTCCTAGATTTGATTCTATATTTCCATGTGTTTAGTTGACTTTTCCACTTAATGATAGGTGTATCAGTTTTTGGTTCTTCAAGGATAGTTTTTTCTATTGCTTTTTGAGCTTGGGATCTTGTGATTACCTACACTGGTATCACCACTTTGTTTTCTAACCCACTACTAGATAATATTGCCTCTAGCATATTCAATGTTACTTTTTCTCCTTCATTTGGGCTCTTTGAGAAATCGGGGGTCAAATGAGTGATTCCACACTCTGGGACATATGCATTTACCTCAATGGTTCATCGTGAGTACAATCTCTCATCAAGTGGTCTCCGCCACACTTATAGCATGGTCCCTTGGATTGTTGAGGTGCTCTTTGAGAAGTCCTCAATTTATAAGCAGGTCTTGATCCCGCTAATCCTCCATTTTCTATGGACAACAGTGGTTGTTCCTCCAAACTATATCTACCTTCTCCTGCAGCATGCGTAGTAGTTGATGGTCCAAGTGATCCAATCATGCTCCATGGTTCCAGAACCTTTGGTTGTTTAGGTGTATAGTATCCTACTTTTGTCTTATATCCACTAGGATCTTCGTAATGATGGGATTGGCATTAAGGCTTTATCTTTAGGTTCTTCTATTGTCGATGCATATCTAACTCCTATCGCTCTCGTCCCTGTAAGTGGAGGTTGTTGTCCCAAGATACGTTGTGGTCTTTCAACTCCTACTATCCTTGGAAGAATCCTTGTTGTATATATGGGCATTGGTGGATCTTGTGTTGGTGTTACTTTGACTTGCAAGTCATATTAGTGTTCCTTCATGTATCCCTTATTGTAATAGCACTCTTCTATTGCATGATTTTTCCACTTTTGTTCTATTACAAACCACTTTGTTGCTTTGATTGCAATTTAGAAAACATATTGATCATTTTGAGCACTTCTTCAATGAGTTGCTCTTGGTTTATCGGGGACTCATACTTTTGTACTGACTTTGCAGACTTGGATCCACTATGCTATGACGAGGAATCATCGTCCAAATACTTGTATTCTTCCTCCTTGTACACAACAAAATTATCTGCAATATAGAGAGATTCTTTTGTCAATTCATTCAATGTAGGGCTCTTTTTCATGTGTAGGTCTTCTTGGAGATCTACATTCCTCAATCTTTGGATAAAAATGAGTATTAACCTTGATTGGGTCGGAAATTCATCTACTAGACAAAACTTCACATATCTCTTCAGCCTTAACGCTGCTTTTTGTATGAACTCTCCTTCCTTTTGCTTGAATTTGATGGTTGTGTATTTGGTTGAGATGTAATCATCAAAGAAGGGATTTGTAGAAATGTATTGGGTTTCTATGGGATTTTTCTTCTCTTTAGAAGCTTATGCCAACAGATATGGCGTTATCACTCTCTTGACACCTTCAGGGTGAATTGCCTACTATTCTCGTTCGTACTTAGTGACAAAAACATGATTTATAGTTTTTGAATCATATGAAAACGCGTACAAGACTTTGTCTTTGCTTAATTCATTCACATGGGGCTCCATGCAATGGTCGTAAGAGATGACTCTCCCATCATCGTGCTTGTAGATCCCAATATTTTCATGAAGTGTAGCCACTCTCATTATTCTCTTGTCATGAATGTAGAAGGCTCCCGGAA
Source organism: Adiantum capillus-veneris (assembly GCF_014529385.1). Lineage (NCBI taxonomy): Eukaryota > Viridiplantae > Streptophyta > Polypodiopsida > Polypodiales > Pteridaceae > Adiantum > Adiantum capillus-veneris. The sequence goes on from NC_140936.1 coordinate 71,658,084, forward strand.
GATTAACTTTAGGAGGCAAGGGATTTCTCTCCTCATTGCGAAATCTATCACCATCATTATTTACTAGGATTACTATCAATCCTTTAGCTTGCCATTTTTCAATACAAATGCATTGTCGTCCTTGGACATATGCATACACTAGGGCTCCATGAGAATTTGTTTTCTTTAGGAATATTATCCTGTATTTTTTTATGTTTAAGGGTTTTTGGGAGGTGCTACCCTCCATAGTCCTTTGCTATTAGAAGCCTCCAAGTTGTTGGTTAGCCATCCATTGATACAATTTGTCAAAAGACGTGTCAATATCACTGCCCTCTTCTATGATAGGTGCTAAGGGATTTAACTTGTCTTGGTTTACACTCTCTTCTATTGACACTATAATCCCTTAGTCTGTCGTTACTCTACAATCTCTTAGAAGGTACTTGCCCAATCTAAAATACATGAAAAAAAGACAGATACACTTTTCAAAACTCCAATCTCTTACATGTGAGGTTCGCTAGCTTTTGGTGCAGCTTTTTTCTTTGATACCTTGGATACATGTATACAACACAAGAGCAAGCACTTTGCCTCTTGGACTGTTGAGTGATTAGTCCAAATTTCTCTGAAAGACCTCCACTAAAATTAAAAATTTGATGAAATTTGAAACCTAGGTTGAGAATCAGACAATTCAAGCCTCATCTTTAATGAGCTCTTAGAGTGATTATGGAGTCTATTTGATTCAACGAAGGTATTTTTGAAATCCTGACAGGATGGCCTACAAGCTGGTTGGGTCAAATTTTCATATGGCAGCTACCGTGGTAACTGTCTCACTGGTGAACTTTTCGGTCTAGTCACTTTCTGACAATTGGTCCTTGTGTGGTGAGTTTTTTGACACCCTTCTTGAGATGTTTTAATCCTTTTTTCTACATGTTGGGTCATATATTAAAATTTGTCCTTAGACTTTTAGTTTCTGGGCGATTAGGGGGCTTTTCTTGGTCCAAATGATTCAAGGAAGGTATATTTGGGATCCTTGCAAAGTTAGGAACTGGATGACTCCAAGATGGTCCCACTCTAGCACTTTTGGTAGATATGGGGGTGGCTTCGTCTATTAAATTTGGAACTTTTGATACTTCCAGTGGTTTCCCTATTATCTATATAGTCTTTTGCACCTTTGTGCTACCTGCATGTTTAAGTTTCATCGTGTCAAAAGGAAAGTTAACTCCTCCGGCCTTGTCACTTAAGCAATTTTGATTGGTTTTACCGAGTATTTGAACATTTTCTATTGGTGGAAGGTGCATTTGGCAAGTAGAGAGTATGATAGATGGTAGAAACCGTGATAGTTTCCACTCAGGTCTTATTTGTACCTTGTCAATTCTACGATTCCTTACCTCTTGAGATTTCCAATGACACCCTGTATGGCTCAAAATGATCAATTTTTGGTCTTTGTCTAAATTCTCAAGTCTTACTTGGTCAATTACTGTAATTTTATCCAAAATTTCTAGATATTCTCTACTACAGTGTATACGAGTGCACAAGTAAGAATTCCTCAAATCACACACTCCGTCACGTTATGCATACTTCTTGCCATTTCAGTCACTTTTGTTGTCAAAAGTATCAAAATGATATTCAAAAGAAACTTTGGCTCGCTCAAGCCACACAAAATGTAATGTTAACCTAACTGCTACTCCTATGAATAATTTAATAAACAAACAATAAATTACAAGGCAAAAAAAAAGTAAAAGAAGTGGTACTGGGGTAGATAATAGTGGAATTTTTGAATCTCACCTCTTATTACCACAACTATCTAGCAAACACAATTTACACAGCACTCAAAGCTTGGAATCAATGCACAATCACTAAAACCAACAACTAAGGTTAGCCTAGCCTAGAAGGAAACCAAAGAGAATGCACATCTCTTCAGTCTACATGAGAAATCACCAATCCTCATTGACTCTCATGCCTAAAAGTATATGTAATGAATTGTAGCACTTGGGAACATGGTAAAGAAGAACCTCACCTCAACCTCCTTCATAGAACCTACATCCCCGGAAACAACCTTTTTTTTATAATTACAAATTTTAGCTTAATTATATACATAATGTGGAAAATTTGGACTTTTTGCTAGAAATGGATAAGTATTTCAAAAAATGGGGTGGGCTTTGGCATCTAGACTCTTCATTAAGTACAAAAATGGTAATTAAACTCCTTGGAGTTCAGGAGTTTCAATGAGGGCTTAGGTGGAAAAAAAATGAGTGAGGAGAAGAGTGGTTTTTCTAGCCCATCTAGATATGCATGATTGGCTCCCTTGCTTTAATAGTATGTCACCTGTGGCTAAAATGGCTCATTATTTGGATGATCTGTCATTGATTGCCCTTGATTTTGCAAATTCCATACGTTGTAGTTTGGCCCAAAATTTGACTTGTGACAAATTTTTCCAAATTTGACATGCAAAGGTCTCGCTTTGCTTATCGGACGTTTGTTTTTAGAACTTGATTTCAAATTTCTCACTCACTTTATTAAATTTTTATCCTTATTAGCTATTAAAAAATAGTGAAAGTTATTAATAACGGCCCAAAAATTAAAGACAATTCTTTCCTATGCTCATATATACATACTCTGACTTTAGGAACCAGGTCGATCAAAAATGGTTATACGGCTTATTATTATGTCTTATAAGAGGTAAATCTAGATAAAAAGCAATCAAAACAAAAAATTCAAGTGAAAAAACACACATTATACACTATACACATGAATTTTCAACATCTTGCAGCAAAAGGTCTTGTAATAGGTTGCTATAGCTATTGCAACTCCCCCCTTCCCATTGTGAGTCATCCCAAACAAAGTTTTGTATAATGTGCATGGGCGTGAATATCATATCTATGCAAGGCTATGGAATGTAGACCTATTATGTCAATGGAAGAGATGCATTAGGTAGCAATATGGTGTGCAATATGCGGGTACTAAATGGATTGTCACTAGCTTTCATGGTAAGGCTCCATCTAAACTACCACTACAAGAGGCTATTCATATTAGCGACGCTCACACAGTGACGCTCAAAAAAAAAAAATCCCAGCGTTGCTATGAGCAGGGATAGATTAAGGAGGATACATAGTAACAATATTCGGCTTGTCGCCCACCTCCAGGAATTCCTGTTTACCTTGACTGAATAGAACCCCTAACTAAGAATGTAATTTTGATCACCCCAAGTTTTGTATATACTGACCGAAAGCTAACTTTACCCCAAGTGTTAGCCCTTTGTATCTTTGCTCCTTTTTCTTTAATATAAATCTGCTCATGCCCTTTATGGAAAAAACCAGGGTAAGTGGAAAGGAGACGGGCTTGAGGGACGGGCTTGAGGGAAACCTGTAGTGAGAGGAAGCAGGAGATCAAGCAAAGGGAGAGGTGCGCTTATAGAGAAGTGCTAACTACCAATCGTGAGATGATTGAGAAGGGATCTCATAGAGATGCAAGGAGCTAGCATAGGTTCAATAAAAAACGAAGGGCAAAAAAGTGTGTGCATGAGAAAGGAAGGGAAAAAAGGGGCCGAGAACCCGTCATTGTGTGGGCCAAAGCCGGAAAGAATCTGGAAAAAAGGGCATGAATCTTTCATTCAAAACCATTTAAGTAGAAACCAAGGAGACAAAATGTGCAAAACCAAAGTGTGATGAGCTAAAGCCTATAAACAAAGTGGGAGAACATTGTGAAGGTGAAAAGGGGAACACCCCACTAGTGGAAAACCAAGAGGTCAAAACGATAGCTATGCACATGAAATTGCATTTAGTAGATGGCCTCGGGGGGTTCATTCAAAAATATGTAGAATAGCACGTGAAATCAATAGAAGGAGTGAATTTATCTGATGAATTTACAAAAAATATACATAAAAAAGGGTGTTTTAAATTGAAAAGGCAAAAATTTTGGTACATACAGGATCGTTATATTGAGAAAATTGGTACATGAGGGGTCTCTTTATACCTCAAAATGTAGAATAGGGGATTTTATAAATACTTCTTCAATGCACGTGCTATACAAGATCTCTACAAAGCTTACCCCCCCCCCCCCCCCCCCGCGCGAGTAGATGGCTATGTTGAGATATTTATAGGAATATCAAAGAATTTGGTCGTCAACTCTTATGATATAGAAGTATGGATATAGGACTTTCTCCTATCACTCCATGCTTCGAGTCTCTTATGATAGGTTGAAGGGGAGCGGCCAACACTGATAGGAGAAAGTTCTAAAAGCCACAAGAGGGAAGGGAACAAGAAGGGAGGAAGTCTCCAATGAACGAGAGATGGACATCATGTGTTGTTGCGGAAGGGCTAATGGAGCCACCGTGCAAGGAGGTGGGTTGCAATCTAACAGAGGAGCTTGTTTACAAGACGTCCACCTCTGTGCACCGGGGTGCTATAGAAGTGTAGTCTGAAAAAAATTAGAATCCGAGGGAAGGAGAGAGAGACACAGAGTGTCTATCCTGTGTTTCCGCAAGTCGTAGGTTACTTGGGACTTGAAAAATGCAATCATAGTGAGACCCCATAATGAAATTGCAGCATCCGTAGGACACTTGAGACTTGAAAAAAAAGGGGAGAGCTAGAGCCCTCCCATCGTCCGTGGAAGAGCTCCCCCCCCCCCCCCCCCCCCTTTTTTTTCAAAGCTCTCACTTACTGTGCCACATACTCTTATTGTAATGGCTATGAGTGTTGCACACAATTTTTAAACTTTTTGAAGCTTGCTTTTTAGCATTTCTTCGGAGCCAGTATTTTAATAAAAATAGCACTTGCGTTAAAAAAAACTAAATTGCTCGACAGCAGTAGCTCAAAGAGACTCGAGCATGGAGTGCAAGGTATGTTGCTCCACGTCTCTCTCTCTCTCTCTCTCTTTGAGGTGCGTGCCATTGCTCTCGCTCTTGCCATTGGCAAGTTAGCAATAGCCTTGTTCAATATACTATAAGAAGATAATGACAAAGGTGCTTAGTCAACCACCAACATTTGTTTCATGTGTGGTGTGAACTAATGTTATATGTGTGCCAACATGAAAGGTGACGCACACATAAACATCATTCAAAGGGTTGTCCAGATGCAAGCATGGGTGATTGCATTTGGAGAGATGCCCTCCCTTGCTATCCGTTTAAAGGCACAACACAATTTCTTTTCTTTGCCACGTCGACCCAAGCAGTACCAAGGAAGACATAAAGATCGTTTATTTTCAAAAAAATAAATATCTTGATCTTTTTACCTACTCAAAAATAAATATCTTGACCTTTTTACCTACTCAAAATATCCTTTTTTTTTCAAGGGGGGGCAAGAGGTTCTCGATCATCCATGTGCACGCAGATGATCGAGGACCTCCTACCCCCTATTATTTTTTTTAAAATTGAATATTTAGACCTCTTGACGTACTTGATTAAATATCCATTTTTTTGGGGGAAAAAACGGGGGCAAGACACCCCCCCCCCCCGCCGCCGATCATCCGCAAAAACCAAGAACGTCAAGAGGTCTAAACATCCATTTTTTTGAAAAATAAAAGGGGGGTAGGAGCCCTTTGATCATCCGCATGCACGCGAATGATTGAGAAGCTCTTGCCCCCCTTTTTTCCCCAAAAAATGGATATGTTGACATCATCATGAGAAAAATTTTATGATTCGAGAAATATTGCTTGGATGTGCACTATCTCCTCAAATCCAGTCAAGGCTTAAAAAAAACCTCTAAATGGCATGTCTACCAATGCGGTCAAGTTGCCACATAATTGACCCCCGCAAAGTCTTCAACTGGCCATAACTTGCCTATCCTAGATCCGATTGATGATCCAAAAAGATTGACATGCTCCACAACTTGAGCACTTTGATCCTATCTAATGACATTAGCTCTTAGCAGTTGTCTTCACTTGCCCTGCTCCTTGAGGATCTATAAAGTGTTTCAACTTTAGACAGTCATAACCTCCACACTGTAGCTTCATTTGACCGGCTCATAAAACAATTCAAACATCACATTCCAATACACCTTTCCATCAGTTTAGACACGACATCTTGACATATTGTTCAACACATTTTGGAGCCCTCCTAGCCTAAGAACCCACATTAGGCAGACATCTCCGCAATCACATGCCTACCCAGGTCCTCCATACTTTCTTTAGCCCTCTCCCATGGACTTGCATGCACCCATAGCATTGCATAGTCCACTTCCTACCACTGACCAATTTTGGTTGCACCAACATCAATAGCGATAGTTTCCACTACCCTTGTATCCAATGGTGTTCATATTCCAATATTTTTTTGATCAATCACTTCGTTTTCCTTGTGCTCAATTTACTCATTCTTTTGGTGTATCAAAAAATCTTCTCTGGGGATGTTTGGTTTTTCGTGATGCATTAGAGCTAGAGCAGCCTATAAGAGTTGTTTGCACATTTCCAATCTCTATGTTTTGACTTTTAGGTGCAAATAGGTCAATTTTCTTTGCTCCAATGTCTGGTTGGTCTTTAGTATAAACTCATAAGCTTGAAATAGAGTCTCTAAAGGTTCTAGCACTTTTTCGACCACCTAATAATATTTTAGAAGATACCACTCATTCCACCCGTTTTTTGTTTCTCTCTCTTTTTTAAGTTGCTCCCTTGTTTGTTGCACCTTTGTCTCCTAGGAAGTCTTTTGTTTTAGCCTCTTAGCTTTCATTTTGTCTCTTTTTGCTTTCCATGGTTTTCTTTAAGTCTTAACAATAAAACTCTTGAACTCAATTTAAATTGCTAGTTTTTGCTCATCCTCGATCAGCATGTTCTTTGTAGCTTCATGAGACGAGCTCTAGTCACCATATTGATAGGAATTGTTAGCGCGATTTCTGATCTACATGAACAAGTAAAAACTCCAATGACACTCATGGTCGGTTTTCCTTTTTTTTCAAGATTCTTGAGTCAGTTTGGAACCCTTTAAGAGAGGAAGCTAGCGATCCAAAGGATATACTGTAGCCCAATCAAATAACACAAAGGTTAGAATTCTTGATAGCCCCAAGATGAAGCAAGAGGCCTGTCTCCAATTTTGACTCTTGTAAGGAGGACAATGAGTTCATCTTATGCACTCAATAAGAAAAACCTCAAGAGTAGTTGAAATTACGATCACTCAAGAAAAGGAGGAATCTTTACCTCATAAAAACTCCTCTAAGGCTAAGAGGAAAAATGACAAACTCATTGATCCAAATAGAGTATCTAGCTCCATGCTAGAACCCTTAAAAAAACAAGAAATGAGATGCCCAAACATAAAGATTAATTGAGAAGGTTTCATAGATCGTTTGACATTGAAACCTATTTGTTTATTTGTTTGCAAGCAATCAAAGCATATTGTGAATATCTTCTTGCTAATCTCAAAAACAATAGTGCTAAGCATGATTGGTATTGGATTGAGCATAGTGCATAGAAACAGGGATCGATCCTTGAAATTTATTTACCAATTAAATCTATGTTTATAAATGTACATACATTAGAAAGGGACACTTGGATAGTTTTTATTGTGTGCGGCCCTTCCAAGTATACATTAGTCTGTGTCTATTCACCCAGCTCTATTTTTTACAAAATAAAATGCTGGATTGACATTGCTGAAGTCACTCAACCAATTGTGGTAGTAGGATACTTCAATATAATAAATTTCATCAAATATTAGGGCAAGTTACATCAAAAACCAAAAAGGAAAGGTGGACAAAACTATGGAGCCAATGCATAGTATCGGATATTGTAGTGGATGTAGGTTTTGTTTGGAGTAGAAAATAGCTGGAAGAATGCTACAAGGAAGTCCAATTTCACCAAGTGTAAATGTTTGTCAACCTATTCAAGAGACACTAACAAGTGGATTGTAAGTCAGATGTCTCTCTATTGTTGTCTGATCATATTCTTCCGTATTTCAATTGGATAGTCCAAAAAGTAGCTATAGGGCCTTGACCAACTTCAACAAGATAAAGGAAAAGAGTCATGATAATGTAAAGATTCTCCTTCTGTAGGAATTTCTCTCCAATAAACATCTTCCCTCTCAAGAGCTCATTGACCTAAGAGGAATCTTTGTGGATGAAGAGAATTTTGGGCTAAAAAGATAAGTATACCTACCAAAAACATGTTTGAAATTCTTTAAAATAAGAAATCAAAGGCCTAATTTTTTATATTTATCAAAGGTTTTGATGATAAGTGGCAACATCTCACAAGGAGAACTTGGTCATTCCACAAATGTCACACTTTCTAGACCAACCTATTTCAAAACTAGAGATTAAAGAAACCATTGATGACTGGCAAGCTTAGAGCTAGAGAGTCCCCTGGCCTGGATGGTAGGCACTTATGGAATCTCTCTATTGATATCTCTTTCCAGCCCCATGACATAAGACTCGGCTCGAAACAGTCTGGTGCTAACCCTCTGCTAACATGGGAGTGTTTCAAGTAGTTCGCGAAGCCATTGGAGCCATAGAAAGATCTCTAAAGGAAGATGTTGCATTTTGATTATTCATGTCTACAAAGCTTTTTTGGTGTCATGGTATGGGCCGTGAGCTATTCAAGTGGTGTCTAATGTGTCCACATGGAACCACTCTTCTCACATCTTCCTCCTACTTCTTGTTCTTTTGTTGTCCACTTTCAAACATGTGTTTTAAGTGTATGTTTAGCCTATTTCAAATCGAGTATGCTTTCCAGCACAGTGGTTGATAATAGCTAAAGAATTGCTCGGTTCAAGGGGAAAGATGAAGTAGCTTTGTGTGTAAAAGCTAACATTGCATCCAAAATGTGTCTACAAGGATCACCTTGATGGATACATATTGTCCACAACTTTGATGTAATGCTTGAATGGCAATGGTCGGGATGGGTGTGACAGCTACCAACTATTTTAGGTCATTGCCCCTTGCCCAAGCAAGCTAACAAAGGCACTTCATGATCATATTGTGATTAAGAGTGTGCATGAGATTGAGAGTGAAATAGCTTAGGGGCGATCCAAATGTTATGGTACAAACCACAAACTCACTATAAATAATTACTTTGATTTGAAAACACTCTGGTCATTAGTTTGTTGAATGCTTATGCCTTTCTATCAACATACTCCAATCTTACCTCTAGGTGAATTTTGCACTCTCATGCTAAGCCTCAAAAGTCTTCCGCAATTTGGCATGCTTGCCCAACATCAAACAAAAAGGTAACTTCATTGTTTCGACTAAAAACTTAATGTCCAAACAGTTATATGCTTAATTCTATAGAACAACATTTCAAACTTCTAAATACTTAGTTTTAGAAGAGTAGGCCATCATGATGCTTTAGTTTAGAGTTAGAGAGAGAGAGAGAGAGATTTGACTTGTATCCATTACATCAAAACGCAGGTGGAAAAAATCAGCTAAAAGTGACTTTTGTACTTACATCTACCATAGCCTGCAGGGAAACAAAACAATGAGTTGTTACTATTTGGTGCGCAGCAAAATGAATGAGAGAGAGAGAGAGATAGAGAGAGAGAGAGAGAATATTACTGGGATTCGATTTAACAAGGAGGGTAGTGCTGCCGAAATCACAAGACCCTCCGACGTAACTTAGCCAAGAGAAACTATCCTGCCAGTAGCTGTTGAAGGCAAAAGACGCGTGCGCCAACAGGTTGTCGGCCTGGTAGCAGCCCTTGCCGGGCTGGATGTCCTCGCAGAATGTCGTGTTCACGCCACAGGAATAGTCCAAAGCTTCTTGTAACGCTTCTCGATCGACGTCGAGATTAGCGACGCACCAGTGTGAGTTGTCGCGATCACTACCTATGCCAGTAATGCGGCCATAAGTAACGCTTATAAGGGAGCATACAATCAACAACACTGACAACGTGAGAAGTGCGCCGTGACGATCGTCCATTTTGGTGAGTCTTTTTTTCGCTGCTTGTGTCATAGTTAGACTAGCTATAAACTTTTCTCCTTTTATACGAAACTGATAAGATGCACCGACTTGAAAATAATCTTTTGAGAAATCCTCACTCTTAATTCATTAAAACAAACCCACTCCCTGACATAGTGGTAATGCACCTCATTGTGATTTGTGCCAGCATGAAAATCTGGGTTTATTGCAACTTCCAATGCACTCTGATTGTCAGTGTAAATAGGGTTGGCAATGTCTTGTCCAACACCCAAATCAGCCATAAGGCGTCTGAGCCATACACACTCAACCGTAGCCGTGAAGACTGCCTTGTACTCATCCTCACAATTGGAAGTGTCCAAAGTAGGTTGATTCTTGCTCAATCATGATATGCATGAGATCCCAAGCATAAAACAGAAACCACTTGTAGACTCTTGTGTCTCCAAACCACCAGCCCTATTTGAGTTCAAAAAATGCATGTAAGTCTAGAGGCAATGATCCCCCCTTGGGATAAAACAAGTCAAGATGTAAAGAGGCACTCAAGTAGAGAAAAATCCTCTTGAGAAACTACCAATTCTTAGACGTTGGGCTATGCATAAATCTGCTAACTTGTGAGATTGAAAATTGAATATCTGGCCTCCTGTTGCATACATAAATGAGGCATGCAATAGAAATTTGGTAAAAAGTGACATTTTCAAGATCACCAGTATCATGAAGACTTAATTTCAAACTTGTTTCCATGTGAGTGGTGAGAGCGGATTTTTTGAGATGGGGCTCAACTCAAGGCTCCCACCAGACAACCACTCCGTGAGACCCTACACACGCATATTTCTTAGGGGCACCACCCTCTTTTATGGAGAAAGAAGGAAACCAAAACAAACCATATATAACACACACACACTCACACCTTCCTTATCTGCTTCAACACAAAATTCCCTTCAACCATTCAACACACACTCCTTAAGCAATCCCTTTGAACACTGCACAAACTCGCATGCAAAGAGTGACCTTCACCATATTAGTGCTCATATACTTCTAATAAAATCAAGCACACAACCTCTTAGCAAATCTCAAAACACTATAATGCACAAATACTTGACAACTCCTTTCCTTTCCCAAAAGAATAGACTACTTACACACATAAGGCGGCATGCATATAGAGCTCTTCTCCATCTATGCAACCCCAAGAATTACTTACACACAACATAAGGAGATAAGCCAAGCAAATAGACATCATGGTGCACAAAAACTTTCTCAACAAAACAAGCAACCCAATGAGCACAAAATCTGAGAAGCTGCCAAGATATGCTTACCAATTTTACACGCGTTTAGAGCAAAAGTGTGACGACGACACCCCAATTGCAGCAATTTGTTGATCAAACCATGAGATAGATCATTGAACTTTATATCATTGCTCTCATATAGAAGCTACAATCCTTGTTTAGGGATGAGTAGGGTAAGAGAAATGTTTGCAGGAGAATGGTAGCAATAGCATATTGATGCTCTCTCTATGGCACCGCTTATGATAGCGAGCTTAGGAAATGGATAGGGAGACAAGAGGAGAGATGTTAGGACTTCCCTAACCTTAGAGGAGATTATTTGCAGCAATGGAGTAGGTGTGTGTATTTTTGTGCTTGCCAAAGGGCCTTTTTATAGATGTACAAGACCTTGGGTTAGGTTAAACTTGATTAGGGTAGGTAATTAACCATAGTTAGGTTCCCTTTTGACCATTTCTTCAATTATGCAAACAAGGGACTTATTTTTCATTAAAAATAGCCTTTTAATTCGTGGAGGCTCCATAAGGGTTGATAATGTATGTGGGCCCCACCATGATGTCCCTCTAGTGGCTCCTGCAGAGTGTCCCCATCCTGTTTGTTGTGTCTCTGGAAGCATCTTGAGCCGACCCCTCCACATGCAAGTGGTATTTTAGAATGTTGAAGAAGTCAAGAAAAATTTTCACCTTTGTGGTTTACCTGATTGTAACTTTGACCTGCAGTAACAGTGTCCGCAGCACCTTGTTTTCACCATAACTTTCAGCCTGTAACTCAGAATCGGGTGCTGTAAAAGGCAAAGTTGACCTTCTCAAAGTTTTTAAGATGATTTTGGAGTGTTTCTCAAGTATATCCACGAGCTAAGGCGTTCAAGATGCATCCAAAACACCTTTTGAATCAAGTCTCCTTATAGGGGACCCTTTAGCATGCATCCAAGGTGTAGCATGCTTTTTCAAAAGAGAATCCACCTTAAACAAATGAGGTAGGCTCCAATAAAGTTTGTTTATTGGGGATATACATTATAGTTAGTATTTGTTGACCAACACAAGTAAATGATCCAAGAGGTGGGTCACATAGTGGTGGGGAAGGGAAGGCCTACAAGGTTAACCCTACCCTTGAGAGAAGATGGGTAAGATAAGTGCCCATAAATTATTTATTTACAAATTATGGGATGTAGATAGATATTTAACTTAGTAAATATAATTAGTTAAAAGAATATACAGTAAAAAATTAGGAGAGTAGAATTAAGTTTACTGTTTACATTTAGCATGAAGAGAGAAATATGATGTAAATGCATAAAGATCTAAGAAGGGTAAGGTGTTTGTATGAAAAAAGGTTATTACGGAAAGAGAAAATGAACACTAGGTTAAAAGTTTGATAAAAAATATATACATTTGAGTAGAAATGTAGTGCATATGCAAGGTTACCGTTTAACGCTACTCATATTAGCCCTCCCCCTTCATCTAGGATCATTCATGCTCCCAGATGAAACAAAAGAGTTTTTTTCTTTTTTTTTGCTTTCTTCTTTTTTTTTTTCTTCTTTTTTTTCCCAAAAAAAAGAAGGAGTGATATGCACTCTTTTACTCCATTAGACCTGCTTTTCATTACCTCAATCCCATAAATCGGAGATGGGAGGGTTGCCTTGGGTATGTTCAGATTCCAAGGCTGGTTCTTCTTTGCACATAAATGCTTTAAAAATAGGTGGATCATTTGCCAAGCTGAAGGGAGCCATGCCAATTTGGAGCTTAGGCGATGTAGGTAGATGACTTCCTATCAAGACTCTGGTCTTGTGGAGTTTTCCCAAACTTTGTTTTTATCATGAAAGGTCCCTCCCATCTTTGCAAAAACTTTTTGTCAAGTCGAGTATCAAGTCGGTTATCATAGCGAAGAACCAGCATACCTTCCTTCAATCCTTTCCCCTTGAGCTTCTTGTTGATTTTGTCCCTTTGGCTTGTGGCTTGGGCAATGTAATAGTCGATGGACTCTTCTCTAGCAAGCTCAAGTCGTTGAAGATCTAAAATTCTTTCCTGCAAAGCTTCTTTTGGCCTCTTTGCTCCCCGTGAGAGAATGCGTAGGCTTGCAAGCTCCACCTCAATAGGAAGGAGTGCCTTGTGTGGATACCTTGAAAGATGTTCTGTATGCCCATAGAGATGCAGTCAAATGACGATCCCAGTCGTTTGGTCAATCTGCAACCTGCTTAGAAATGATCTTACATATCATTCCATTCACCTTTTCAACCAACCCATTGCACTGAGGGTAGTAAGGTGTAGAATGCAAATGTTTGACTTTTAACTTTGCCAAAAGATTATCTAGGAGCTCTGCTCTAAACCCTGGACCACGATCTGACAAAATCTCTAATGGTGTGCCGAATCTACTGCATATGTGATCAAAGATAAATTTTGATACCTCCTCGGCTGTAATTCGTGTTGTACTTGCTGCCTCCCCCCATCATGTCATGTAATCTACTCCCACAATGATGAAGACCTTCCCGGTAGATGTGCGAGGTAAGGGGCCTATTGCATCCACACCCCACTTCTCAAAATGACCATACAAAATTATTGGAACTCGAGGCTCATAAGTGAGTCGTCGATCTCCAGCAATCTGACAACCTTTTCATGACTTACACCAATACTTGAAAAATCTTCATGTTTGTAATATCATGAGAAAAATGACCCCCACAGACATTATCATGGCATGAAAAGAGGATTCTCTCTATTTCTTGAACAAAGGGCACCCTTCTTAGCACCAAATCTTTCCCTTTATGATACAGATCATCTCCTGTGAGCTGGTAAGGAGTTGCCTTTTTTACCAACCTATGCCTTTGCAATTTATCCAAGTGTTTAGGGAACTCACCAGTTTGGAGGAAAAATATGATGTCCTTCAATTCCTCTTGGCCTTGGTACTTTGCTTTATGTTACAATATGTGACATAGAAAATAAAAAATGCATTTGGATATCATGAAATCCACCAAAAAAATCATAGAAGGGCTAAAATTGGTTTAAAAACAGGATTTGACAATTTTTGTAATTTGGTCATAACTTACAACTTGAATATTTATTTCTTCCTAGAAGCATCAGGACATGTTGAGGCCTACTAAAGATAGTTCTCTAGCATTATAGACCTCACAAAAATGAATTCTAGAGTGGTATAGTTGCAAAAAGTTGAAAAAAGCCAAAAATAGGACTCCTTTTTTCACACAGTTTAGGTTGTGAAATGTTGTGCAAGGACAAGGTTAGAGATGGAATTGATATTCCAAAAAAATGTCGAGTTTCTTTTCAGATCATGAGACAACTTTCTAGATAGATAGCACCTCAAAATCCATTTTGAAACTCTTGAAATAATTCAAGAAAAATGGTCACTTAACAGGACATAAAAGTGTCCCAGGACATAAAAGTGTCCCATTACCAACCTAGTGTTAACCTCTGTCAAAAGTGCCTCTTGTTGTATTTTTCCTAGGCGCCTTAGCTTTTGAGCCACGGGTTTAGTACCTGGTTTTAATTCTATGCCATGCTCTATAACATACACACCTCTAATTTGTGAGTAATCAGTGATAAACAAATTGGGATACCTCTTGAGCATATCGATGTAGGACTGCTTCTCCTCGGGGGTAAGATCTTTTGCATGCATCCTCTCAAAGTCTTCAAAGTTCTTGTGGTCACCTTTGTCATCCTTTGTTTGCTCCTTTGTTGGATCAACCTCTATTGATGGATTTTTTGATGTGTTGAAGATGATTCCCATTACCTCCAAATATGATTCTTCTTCGCTATTGGATGTAGTGGTTGAACTTTCCTTGTCGCTTGAGCCAAAACTCTCTTCACTTTATTCATCAGCCGTGGTCTCATAGTTGATGTCGAGTTGCTTTCCTTCATGCCAATTGTACACTACATGTTGCCCCTTTTTGAGAATCAATTGTCCTCGTCCCCATTTTTGATCTGCATTCACAGCAATGAGCCAAGGCCTCCCTAGGATGATGGGATAGCCCTCCCCCTTGGCCGGCATAACATACATGTCCACACGTGCATCTATATTACATACAGAAACTTTTACATTCTCAATGATCCCTAGGCACTTCACACTTGCATTGTTGGCCAGCCTAGCTTGACAATTAGAGGATTTAGTGATTTCAAGCCCTAGTCTATTCATGGCTCTTTCCGTGATCACACACATTTGTGCTCCACCATCAACATACACATTGGATACCTCCCTACCCCTTAAATAAGCATCTAGAATAGGTTCCACATCTTGTTGTGGCTTTGAAGTCAATGCCTTTACTGTCACCTTTTCTTTCTTTCTTGGGATTCTTGTGCTTACAAGTTTGGACCAGTGCTTTCTCACCTTGGGTGATAGATGTAGGAGTTGAGGCCAAGAAATATTGGGCTTTTGAGTTTGCAGATCTTCTAAGATGTTGTAGGGTTCCATATTCTTTCCTAATGGAAAATCATTGATGCCGATCTCCCTTCGCCTTGATTTCTGCTTCTTGTCTCCTTCCTCCTTCTTTGACTTTTTCTTCCTCTCCTTCCTTGCAAGTTCTGACTCTTCATTCCTTGTGTCTTCATCCTTGTTGTGTGCTCTTGTGCGATTTTCTGCTAGCATAAAATCAAAATGTATAGGGCTCACCTCTATCTCCTCTTCCAGCTTTATGACGTTTACTCCTCTCTCTTCCTCCACTGGTGGGATAGGAGGGATGTTTGCCACTGGAGGTGGTGGGGGTCGACGAGTAATTTGTGGGGCTTGAGCATGCTCTTACTGCACCATGAGCGGAGGGGGTCTAGGAGGGTATATGTCCCCTGGAAACCTTCGAGGGTGAGGGAAATTATACATGCCATGACCAACTTCGTTGCAATTCCAACATCTCAACTCTTGTGTTTGACATCGTTGATTGCGATTCCCTTCTCTTGGTTGTTGTTGTTGGGGTAGGCCATGGACTAGATTCAAGGTGAGACTCTCTAGTTGTTGAGTTAATCTTTGCAAGATCTCTTGTTGTGATCCTTCCCCTGTTTGTGAAGTTTGGGCAAGATAGCCCCTAACTTGTGCTCCCATGCTTGGTGAAGAATCCCTCTCAATGACTTCATTTAGGTCCCTTGTTCTATGTGCTTGAAAATTTAACTTCTTGAATTTGACCATGGCCACCTCACGTGCTTCCTCAAATGTTGATGGGAATTTTAACTCTACCTTGGTCTTCAAAATTGGATACAAGCCAGCCATGAACCTATCTTTCTTTAGAAAGTTTGGTGCACCACCTTGGTTTTGTAAGGTAGCCTCCCATCTATCCCATAGGTTAAGGAAAACGGCCTCATAATATGGGTAGTCTTCAAGGAATACCTGTTTATGTTGAAGTAGACAATTCCAAAGACCCTCTGGAGTATCTCCTTGCCCAAATTTGGCTAGAAAAATTGCATGTAGCCTCTCCCAATTGGTTTTGTTTTGAGGTTGCAAGGCCTCGTACCATGCCTTAGCCTCCCCTTTGAGAACGAGTGGAAAAGCACGCAGCTTTACCTCTTCTTGATCTCTCCCAGAGATGAGGTGTGCCATCTCCAAATTATCTAGAAATTCTTGTGCATCCTCACAATTTTTAGAATGAAAGGTAGGAAAAGTGATTGACATTTTTACAATACAAGGAGGCTTGTGTACCACAAATTTTTGACTACAATGAGTGATCACATCAAAATGAAAATATATACATCAAGTGTTAGTTCATAATTTATCATAGGCAAAATAAAAGGGTTGATTGAGGCATTCATTTCATTAAGGCGAGTGGGTCCAAAAATTCTCCTAATGGTTGCTTGAAATCTAAATTTTGTAGCAATTATGATGTGCACAGATTGACGAGCTATCGGTGTAAAAGGAGAAGCAGCTGCAGGTTGGTTCATGTGACAATATGTTCTCCTTTTTCTTTCTCTTGAAGAAAGTTTCCTTTTGAGTGGATCGCTATCTAGGCGCCTCTTGTCCCTGCCTCAAAACAAAATAAAAACATGGACATCAAATGAATCATCATAATTAATGAATGGAAGAATGATGGGATTTGGAGATGCCTAGATTTCACCAAGTCTTTCTGCTCCAAACATAAAAACAATGCGTTATTGGTGTAAATATTGCGATCTACCCAAATGTTAATTCTGATGCGTTGTGCAAAATGAAAAGCATATGGTGTAACTCTATTGTTCATGAGGAGAATAGAAGGCAATTAGGAAAGGTCCTCAGTGGGGGCACCACTCTTATGAGAGCGGATTTTTTTGAGATGGGGCTCAACTCAAGGCTCCCACGAGACAACCACTCCGTGAGACCCTACACATGCATATTTCTTAGGGGCACCACCCTCTTTTATGGAGAAAGAAGGAAACCAAAACAAACCATATACAACACACACACACTCACACCTTCCTTATGTGCTTCAACACAAAATTCCCTTCAACCATTCAACACACACTCCTTAAACAATCCCTTTGAACACTGCACAAACTCGCATGCAAAGAGTGACCTTCACCATATTAGTGCTCATATACTTCTAAGAAAATCAAGCACATAACCTCTTAGCAAATCTCAAAACACTATAATGCACAAATACTTGACAACTCCTTTCCTTTCCCAAAAGAATAGACTACTTACACACATAAGGCGGCATGCATATAGAGCTCTTCTCCATCTATGCAACCCCAAGAATTACTTACACACAACATAAGGAGAGAAGCCAAGCAAATAGACATCATGGTGCACAAAAACTTTCTCAACAAAACAAGCAACCCAATGAGCACAAAATATGAGAAGCTGCCAAGATATGCTTACCAATTTTACACGCGTTTAGAGCAAAAGTGTGACGACGACACCCCAATTGCAGCAATTTGTTGATCAAACCATGAGATAGATCATTGAAATTTATATCATTGCTCTCATATAGAAGCTACAATCCTTATTTAGGGATGAGTAGGGTAAGAGAAATGTTTGCAAGAGAATGGTAGCAATAGCATATTGATGCTCTCTCTATGGCACCGCTTATGATAGCGAGCTTAGGAAATGGATAGGGAGACAAGAGGAGAGATGTTAGGGCTTCCCTAACCTAAGAGGAGATTATTTGCAGCAATGGAGTAGGTGTGTGTATTTTTGTGCTTGCCAAAGGGCCTTTTTATAGCTGTACAAGACCTTGGGTTAGGTTAAACTTGATTAGGGTAGGTAATTAACCATAGTTAGGTTCCCTTTTGACCATTCCTTCAATTATGCAAACAAGGGACTTATTTTTCATTAAAAATAGCCTTTTAAGTCGTGGAGGCTCCATAAGGGTTGATAATGTATGTGGGCCCCACCATGATGTCCCTCCAGTGGCTCCTGCAGAGTGTCCCCATCCTGTTTGTTGTGTCTCTGGAAGCATCGTGAGTCGACCCCTCCACATGCAAGTGGTTTTTAACTCCCCATTGGTATTTTAGAATGTTGAAGAAGTCAAGAAAAATTTTCACCTTTGTGGTTTACCTGATTGTAACTTTGACCTGCAGTAACAGTGTCCGCAACACCTTGTTTTCACCATAACTTACAGCATGTAACTCAGAATCGGGTGCTGTAAAAGAAAAAGTTGACCTTCTCAAAGTGTTTAAGATGATTTTGGAGTGTTTCTCAAGTATATCCACGAGCTAAGGCGTTCAAGATGCATCCAAAAAACCTTTTGAACCAAGTCTCCTTGTAGGGGACCCTTTAGCATGCATCCAATGTGTAGCATGCTTTTTCAAAAGAGAATCCACCTTAAACAAATAAGGTAGGCTCCAATAAAGTTTGATTTATTGGGGATATACATTATATTTAAGATTTGTTGACCAACACAAGTAAATGATCCAAGAGTTGGGTCACATAGTGGTGGGGAAGGGAAGGCCTACAAGGTTAACCCTACCCTTGAGAGAAGATGGGTAAGATAAGTGCCCATAAATTATTTATTTCGAAATTATGGGATGTAGATAGCTATTTAACTTAGTAAAGGTAATTAGTTAAAATAATATACAGTAAAAAATTAGGAGAGTAGAATTAAGTTTACTATTTACATTTAGCATGAAGAGAGAAATATGATGTAAATGCATAAAGATCTAAGAAGGGTAAGGTGTTTGTATGAAAAAGAGCTATTACGGAAAGAGAAAATGAACACTAGTTTAAAAGTTTGATAAAAAATATATACATTTGAGTAGAAATGTAGTGCAAATACAATGTTACCGTTTAACGCTACTCAAGTGGCAATAGGTTTGCAATTCTCTATGTTACTTTTTTGACACAAGGAAATACCACCATCACACTCCTTAAATTGTTTACTCAAGTAATGATGCAACAACCTTAAATCTTCCATCTTGATAGTAGAATTTAAATAAGCCCTAAATTTAGCAATATGTCTCTCATTTGGTACATCATACATGTTGTAGAGGACCACAATGAGAAGTACATCACCCTCACGCTTTGCATACAATGTGCTTTTTGTTGGACTGTTACGAAAGCCTCATTTGACAAAACGAGTGTCAGTCTTCTCATACCAAATACAAAGAGATTTCTTCAACCCATACAAAGCTTTGTTACATTTGTGCACTTTCTCCTGTTGTCCTTTCTTGACAAAATCGCGATGCTGCATTACATAAACTTCCTCAAATATATAACCATTCAAGAAAGTAGTAACAATGTATGATTGATGTACATCCCAACCAAAATGAGCTTCTAATGCACATAGAAAATGCAGAGTAGTCATACGACAAGTGGGAGAAAAAGTCTCTTCATAAATATATGCGTTTTTGTTGTGCATAGCCCTTTGCAACAAGTCAAGCCTTAGAGCGGTTAATCTCATCTGGCATGTGTTTCAACTTGTAAACCCACTTTGTACCAATGGCCTTTTTTCCAAGAGGCAAATCACATAAAGGCCACGTGTCATTTTCTATATAAGTGCATCATATTTTGATTGCATGGCAGCGAGTGTCCAATTTTTTGAATTATGTGCTTCATCAAAAGACACAGGTTCCTCAACATCAAGTAAGCTAGACACAGCCAAAGAATAACAATCTAATGCATAAGATGCATGGCAAGAACCTGAACGAGTGTGACTAGACAAAGGTTCATCCAGTTACTATCACGCAATGTATACACCATCCATTTTGGTGTACCTCTAGCCTGCTCATTTTCATCAGTTTACTCATCAAGTACATCATGTACATTTGCATGAGTAATAGGCTGATTTGTAACATTTTCAATACCCCCCATATGTTGTACATTTTCCTCATTGGAAATTACATTTGAACTTCCACCACTAAAAAGACTCATTAAAGTGTCATAAATTTCCTATGAGCTTACATTATTGTCTCTAGTACATTACTTTGTTTGTTGATTCTCAACCTATAACCATTATGTGAAATTTGGCCTCACGAAGGGGCCCTTTAAGGAGTTTAACTTTACCTCTCTCTACCAAAACGGGCACATGGATAAATTTTTGCAAACAAACTCCAAAGTTGGCGAAGGTTTGACAATTAGAATGTTCTCTTCAAGCTTTATCTAGTGATATATAGCACGCCATGAGATTCCTCATATTTTAGAAGATTCTTTTTCTGATTTACCTATGATGTGACAACTTTGTCGGAATCTAAGTGAATCAAAAAAAGAATCTTCTAAAATATGAGGAATCTTATGGCGTGCTATATATTAGTAGATAGAGCTTGAAGAGGACATTCTAACTTTCAAACCTCCGCCAAATTTGGAGTTTGTTTGTAAAAAATTATCCATGCGCCGTTTCGGAAGAGAGAGATAACGTCAAACTCCTTAAAGGGCCCCTTTGTGAGTTCAAATTTCACGTACTACTTTTCTTTTAGCACAATAACGAAAAAAAAAACATTTGAGAGCCTTATCATTCAATTATCTCTAGTGTGTTTGTTGCACCAAAGCATATGCCTACCAGCCAAAAACACACATGTGTTCAAAAGAAGGCTTTATATCATGCCATGCTTCATATGGAGTAATAGACTGCAAAGCTTTTGAGGGACATCTATTTAGTATATAAGTGGCACACATGATGGCCTCAAGACAAAACGAATGCGGCAAAGCTTAACTTTTGACCATACATCATTCCATTTCAATAAGTGATCTGTTTTTCCTCTCAGCAATGCCATTTTGTTGAGGAGTATAAGCCAATGTACACTTGTGTTGTATCCTAGAACTAGCCAAAAATGAACTAATATAAATTCATGAGACATATACTCCCCCCTCCATCGGAACAGAGGGTGCCCATAGTACATTTCAAGACATTTTTAGCCATAGCCAAAAATTGTTTGAAGCACATAAGTACTTTACACTTCGCTTTAAGCACATATTCCCATGCATGCCTAGAGTAGTCATCAATAAAAGTCACGAAGTAAAGGTAATTTCCCAAGGATAGAGTGTGCATGGGCCCACAAACATCATTCTATACAAGCTGCAACCTGCATCTGGCCCTAACTGAAACATTTTTTGCAAACTGAATCTTACCAAAATACAAGCTTCACATACATGTTTGACAGGTGCTTCAAGAGGAGGCGGCAAAGAAGAAACCATATCATTTTGCCAAACGCAGCAAACTGGCATAACGTGCATGCTAAAGTTTTGCATCTAAAATATCCTTTGAATCCACAATTGCATTCGCAAACTTCTACCCACCCTTGTCATAAAAAGTGAGATTATATAGCCCAGGACTTAATGTGCCATATTCAACAATTTCATCAGCAAAAGTGAGATCATGTATTGTGCATCTATAATCCACAAATTTGACTACAAGACCAAGTCTAGCAAGTGCAGATACAAACAAAAGATTCTTCTTGATTCTAGCAACATCAAGTGCATTAACAGTGTGAAAGAACTTCCATTTGCAGAAGTAAGCACAATCTTTCCTACTCCTTGAACCGGATTAGAGGCATTGTGGGCACAAGTAACTAAATTCCCACGAGGTATAGACTCAAAAGAGGTGAATAAATCATGATGTGAGGTAATGTGCTTTGTAGCACCACTATCAAAATACGGCACATGTGAATTTGCATCAACTGACATGCATGCATCACTGACAGTAGGGCTATAGGTACACTCTGTACTAAAAACCCATTCTCCATTAACACCATCACAGTCTCCTTTCACAGAAGATTCAACAATAGCTGCATTCGTAGTGGAACCAACATTTGCAGTGGAACCACCCTCTTTCTTCTTAGCTTTTTTGGCCTTCAACTTAGGACACAACTTGATAAAGTGATCATTAGCTTTAAAATAATGGCAACGCATCTTCTTTTTTCCCTTATCACCAAAATTTTTAGAGGAATTGTTGCCAACAGGAGCATTAGGAACATGTGATTTTCCACTTGCAGAAGAACCATGAGAAGTGGATGTAAAGTTGTTACCACCTTTTCTTTGAGTAGCAATAAAGGCCTCTTCATGTGCAAGTTGTCTATTTTGTTTTTTTGGAAAGTGACTCTTGCAACAACAATGTGCATAATGCATCAAACTTGATATCTTGAGGATCTCCTTGCGTCATAAGTCTCCATGTACTATCAAAATTCTTGTAAGAATCTAGCAAGGCATCAAGAATAGTGTGCAAAAGGGAATCGTCTAAAATGACTTCACTTGCAGAATTAAGTTGCTCATTGATATTCTTAACACCAGCAAGCAAAGTGTCCATATCATCTTCCTCATGCATAATATTTGCCTCTACCTCTTTATGCAAGAGTGAAATTTTTGACTCATTGCGACTTGCATAAAGACGAGCCATAATATCCCAAGCCTATTTTGCAAATCGCGTTGAGCAAATGTCAGGAGTGTTAGTGCAATTTACAAACATCGCAATCAATGCATAAGCTTGCATATCTTTTACATCCCAACTATTTGGTTCTATCGCAGGTAAAAGAACGCTAATAGGAGCAATACTTGCAGCAAGACCTGCAACATCCTCAGCATCACCTACATCCTCAAAACAAGGATATACATCAATGCTTTGCACAACATTCCAGAAACCCTCTGACACAAGAACATGTTGCATCATGTAAGCCCACATAGGGTAATTGTCCCCATCCAATCTCTCTTCAGCAACAAACATCTTGAACACATCTCTGTTGGTGTCCGTCATGACAAACGCCTTCACACCTAATGTGAAAACTGCCCAAAAATAGGAGAACTAAAATGGGAACAACATGTGCCGTATAGCACAAACCATAGAAGAATGTAAGGACCTATTACGCAGAAACCAACACTAACAAAATTCCTGCACAAATGACAAAAGAGTTTGTACGGTACTGCCTATAGTGGAAACGGAGCCCAAAGTGAACCCAAATCAAAAGTTTGACCGGACTAAGCTCTTTGAATTTACTCAAAAAATTTGTCGACCTAGGAACTCTTGTCAAAGCTCACAAAAATTGGAGAAAGTGAGATGGCATGTGCTAGAGCCACAGGCGAGTAAGCCTGAGAGGATGCAACCTACTCTGCTACCAATTGTTCAAATTAGGATTGTAGGAAAACACATACAGCTTGGAGAAGAGGAAGGAAGCTCAAGGCGCACAAAAGAGAGTGTATTACTTATTGTGCAACAGAAAGATAGATAGTTCTAGAGTGAGGGGCATATATACAATGCATGGGGGAAAAAACCTCCTAATAAGGGGAAAAATGCCCCGACGATCCCAAGTGTATTCACACACATCACTACCGCATGTATATAGTAAACTCACACATGTATGTAGTGTTGGACTTGAAGGATGCATATGGTAAGATCATTGTTGTTGACAAACCTTCATTAATGAGCCTTGAATGGCCACAACCCAATGCTTGGTCACTCTTGAGTCTTATCTATGAAGGAGAAGACGCTTTCCGATGTTTTCCCCTCTTTAAAATTTGGGAAGGCTTCCAAATCAGTAGGGATCAATTGGTGCTGTCCCATGCACGTTTTTGTATGCTTGTTCAAGACATTGCCATTCACTGTCACACCTATTATGTTTTGTAGCAAGAATGTTATGTATGAAGCACTAAAATTTGTATTTGGAGATAATTGGGGAATGGTTGAGGGAGTGCGACGATGAGATAAATACAAGTGTAAGGTGGCGGCTTTAGGTATTGGGATATGAAATCTAAAAGTGCACACTACTTTGTATCTACACTTCCACTATGAGCATTGGATGTGTAAGAGTGGAAAGTGGATACCCTTACAATCTAGTGTTGCTCATTTTGTGACATTTGACATGCCCATTACTTTGTCAAATAGTGTTTCTGAGATTGTGCAAGTCAATGAAAACTCGACTCTCACCAACATACCAGAACACTCGATTATCTTGGGCTACAAAGGTATCAAATATCCTTACGTTCGTCTCAATCGGCAAAAGGTCAGGTCAATTTTTGTGTTGTCTACATGTGCCAAATGTTAGTTTTATTGGTAGGCAGATGGAGGCAACCATGAAAGTGCAGGAGGAGTGGAGGGTTGGCAACACACTATCTTTATGTTGATATGATAGATTAATGTAACTGGCTCTAATGCCTTTTAGATTCTATTTGTGTGTTTGTTTGCGCACCCATCTGTATTTGTATGCATTTCAAAGAGCTTTGGGATGGTATCTTGTTTTTGTAGCGGGCCACAGGGTGGGGGGGAGGTTATATAAAGGGAAGGGGCTTCTTACTTTTATGTGTGGAGAGAGAGAGAGAGAGAGAGAGAGAGAGAGAGAGAGAGAGAGAGAGAGAGAGAGCGATCGCCATGGTAGCACATGTTAGTGTATCCTCCTCCCACGCAGCAACAACATTGAAAGTGCCACACCCCCCCTTTTGTGGTTCCTTCTTTTCCTAGAGAACACCAAATATGTTGGGCACAATGATTTTCACGCCTTCTTCACCTGCAAAGTGGATTTACAAAAAACCA
This sequence comes from Adiantum capillus-veneris, assembly GCF_014529385.1. NCBI lineage: Eukaryota > Viridiplantae > Streptophyta > Polypodiopsida > Polypodiales > Pteridaceae > Adiantum > Adiantum capillus-veneris. The sequence goes on from NC_140936.1 coordinate 71,683,011, forward strand.
TGCATCTCAAAAATGACACTTTTCACAACATCATAGAGTATATGCATGTATATTGTGAACTTTGAAGACAATACCATGCTGTGGTTGCCATGTGATCTGCTTTGCTACATCAACAAGGGTGACACTGCATTTTCAAAGAGACTAGCCCGCTTTGAGGCAATTGCAAAAAAGGAAAACCACTTTTTCCAAGTGACAAAGGAAGCTGTAGACTTCTTCAAGAAGCGCAAAACTGGGCAATCTCTCTTGTTCAACATTGTTACTCTCTTCTTCCGTGTCAAGGAGCAACCCTCCTTGGAGGAGATGGAGATCCGGCATCTAGCAGTGGGGGGGTGTTTCTGGACCATGAAGATCCCAAGCCCGCCCCTACAGATGTCTAGAGTAAGCAAAGAATGCAAGCCATCGAATATCCCCATGGATTATAAGGGGTAGTTGCAGTGAAAGAGCAGATTGTTGGCACCTCTTAGGTTCTCAATCCCAAGAGACGTGACCCTACTGTAGTTTTTGATGTGGAGAGTAGCCATCCTAGAAACATAATTATAGAAGATGAAGAGTATTTATCCTTTCATGATCTGGAAAAGTCTTTTGGTGTCCAAATAGATGAGTGTCTTAGCCTCATATGCACCAAGATGGAGTTCCCCCTTGATCCTACACCAAAAGTTATAGATGATAATCTCCTTCCATTGGGGGACTCTGTTGCTGACACAATTGCACTAGTGACCCTGGATATTCTCGCTGCAAAGCAGATTCATTGAGTCATGAACAAGGAGCGTGTTGCAACACAAGACAGGGTTGTTGCCAACCAAACTTCTATTTGTCCCAACTCGCCTAGTTTGCGCAGCCCCCGTAGAGTTGATGAGAGCAAATCCTCTATCAACCTTGAAACCACACCAGCTATGGATGATGGGAATAAGAAACAAGAGGTAATAATAAGAATCTAGTACATTGACAATTCTACCTTTCTTCTTTGCTTTTGGGTAATTCCATTTTTTTGCTTAGCCACCATCCCTTAAACAACCCATGTAATTATTCTAGTGAAAAAATCACTTGAAATTTCCAGTTTTGGCATTGGTTTTGCGGCAAGGTCATGACATGATGTCGCTTCCATGATGGGAAAAAGAGCAGAAAAATGCAAGTTAAGCTTGCTTGGAGCCTACACATTTATTGAGCAGTGATCAGGGCTTGTTAACAGGCCAATTTTAAAGATTAATGTATGCCAGATGCAGCTTTAAAGGGCCAAAAAATGCCTTAATGATGCTAAAAAGGAGTATTCTTGAAGAGATCATAGATGGGAGATTATGATCTAGAAGGATAATGATTTATGGCTCATTGATAGAATCTACAGTGAAGAACGTATGGCAGTTTGAAGGTTGAGTCAATTGAAAATCTGTATCAGATTGGGAAACTCTAGTTGAAGGAAAAACTGAAGTGAATGCACGGGCCTGAAGTGCTCACCTTGTGGAGCACATTGGTCTTTTTAGATCGATAAACAGAGTTTCGGTTGTCAAGATATCCTAGGTTCAAGATTCATCGGGGGCCAGTTCTGTACCAGTCTGGTCAGCTCAGCCGGTGTGCCATTTGGGAGTTTTGCGCTGCATCCAGGGTTGTGAATGCAATAGAATAAGTGCTATGCTTGAGATGTATGCCGAATGAGATGCAGTGTCACAGTGCTCAAATCCGACCTCAGATGAGTAGTTTAGGGCCAAAAAATGCTCCAAAAACAGTAAAAAACACTTGCGGCTGCTCCTCCTCTCTTCTCCACGTTTTTTTCTGGCATTCTCTCAGTTTTTTCATTTCCCACACTTAGCTTTATTAGTTGGGCACCCGTGGCCTTTTAGATGACCTCAAACGGACCCCGAACAGGCCAAAAACTGACCTCGCAGTGCATAGTTTTCACCTTTTTTGCATCATCCGCACACCTAGCACTCAGTTTTTCCAAATAATGCATCCCAAAACCACGTGAAGTGGCCCCAGAAAGTGTTCCTCATGATGACCTTTCTGCATAAGTATCACAAGAAAACACTCACGTCGTGTCCATACTTCTCCGCGTGCAAGTATTGACCCCGTTCGACCTCCTGACGCCACTCGATGCCATCTGACACACCTGATTACCTCATGTCATTGGCCCGCGGATAGCTTCCTCCAGAAGTTTTGCGCGCTACCTTCTCCTCCTTATTGTAGAAGAAACACACTGGTACTGATAATAGTGAAAATCGATGCACTATGTACACCATGTCCTACCTATACACACGTGGGCCCCACATAACCACCTGGCTATGGAAATTGGGTAATCCTTTATTCGATGCACCATGCATGCGTATGTACATATGTGCAATCCCTTGCTCAAAAAAACTCCTCACAGCGTGAAGGAGAGGAGGAGGTGGAAGCATAAGAACCAAGCTCTCTTACGGGCTCTTTGGCTCTCTCGACCAAATCTCTCTCTCTCTTCAACTCTCTCTCCTCTCTTGTTCATAAGGAAGAGGAAAATCTCTCCCTCAAGAGGAAGAAAAGCCAGGCAAAGGGAGATCAAATAGGTGGGCATGAAAGAAGGAGGAGCAAGGTGTTATGAACGTTGGTGCACCCAAAACATGTCGATGCCAGATAGGGGCTCGTGCAAGGGTGTGTATGCATGCAGGTGCACATAATGTACGCATGAATGCTCAACAAGAGGATGGGCAATGATGGTGCACCCAAAACATGTAGACGCCAGATAGGGGCTTGTGCAAGGGTGTGTATGCTTGCAGGTGCACATGATGGTGCTATGGCATGTGTTTAAAGCTGTTGTGGCCAAGTGGAAGCGGAAATGTATGTCCAATGCGTTTTTTAAGGCCAAGAAGGCTCCAGACGGTGGCTAACAGGGCTGGCAGTCAAAGGTATCCAGAAGGCGACAAGCATGTGCCAAGGTGTGGTCTTCAGTGTGCTCTCTAGGCCGGTTCAAGTGGCTCCTCAAATGGAGCTCTGGTGCTCTAGATATTGCAGTTTAAAGAAAGGGTATGTAGCAGGTCCCCGACGGACAGGGCAGCTGGGGACAGGTGGTCCGGGCTGATGTCAGTGCATATGTGTGTATTCCTCAAGTTGCGGAGCATGCATGTCTTCTCGGATTGTGAATTGGACCTCTGGTTAGCAAGATATGGTCAGTTAAAGATTTGCTAGGGGTTGTGTCTGAGCCTGCTTGGTTGCATTGGGGAATGTGCCATCTGGCGTCTTTTGAGACTCGCCAAAGTTTTCGGGGGAAGGGTGAGTCATGTGGAGTCAACACGAATCAACATTTCGTCAAACGGATATTCGGTCGGTCAGATACAGCGAGACGAGGTCGGGAGCCTTGGGCAATAAAAAGCTTGCAGGTAAATTTCTCGTGTTTTGGCGACCTCGGACGACAAACTCAGAAAAAGTCAAGGGGCGGTGATGTTTGCATGGCATTACCGCGATAAAGTAAAAATCCGGCCCGACTCAGTGGCTTGTGATTCCGACCTCCAGTCATTACATGGGAGGATGGGGGAAGTGGGCCCAAAAAGGCACTATGGGGGAGTTCCTTAAGTACTCAAAAAGGGTCATCAAAGGCAATTCAAGGGCTAGCTGCCACGTGGTGGATAGAGTGGCCCCACATGCATTGCCTGTGAGCAGTAGAGCAGGGTATGAGTCCGCAAGGGGGCGCCCACAGTGAGCAGCGAAGGGAGTTGGAGAGCTTGGAGCTCATGGCCGCTGGCGCTGTGCAGGCCGCCACTGGGGGTCCGTGGCAGATTTTGGCCAGCTAGGAGGCGCGCGCCTGTGCGGGCGACGAGTTGGAGGTGATGACATGGCACCCCGCAGGGTCGGGCCCGTTTCCCACCGTGCGGACCTCAAGGGACCCCCGCCCAAAGTTTTTTGAAGGCAAACTTGCCCTTAGGAGCAAGGACGGCGCCGTCGTTGCTCCCTAAAGGTCTCTCACATGTGAGTGTGCAAGTGAGGCCTCCGGATGTGTTCAAATTGGTCAAAGCAAGGTCGCTCGTCCCAAGAAGAGTGCCACATGTCGGCTAACCATTAAAAATGCCTATAAACTCAAAAAGAGCCCAATAAAGGGGCCTAACTCTTTGTAAAAAGTGGATCTCTTTGTTTTTTTTTGCACTATACGTGTAAGAGAGAGAGAGAGAGAGAGAGAGAGAGAGAGAGAGAGAGAGAGAGAGAGTAAGTGTATGTGCGGAGGGAGGTAGAGTAGGTGTAGTGAGGTGTGGACTCATTTTGCAATCTTGGAAAGCATGTGTGCGCTTGGGAACTGTCTAAGTGAAGCGGATTATGTGAAAATTGTCGTTTTGAAGGTGTCTTTGAGTGGATTGGGGTGTTCTGTTGACCGTGGGCTATAGAGGGGCACTTCTGGTCGTCCCGAGCGTAATCCCCCATACCCTTCTCCATCTTCTGGTGCCCCCACTGAGGAGCACGCTGATTGCTCCCGTCAGTGAAGGAAAATACAGGTTTTCGTATAGGCAACGGATGGCGTCTCGAAGTTACGGTCCGATGTTTACAGGTGAAGAGAATCCAGACGAATGGCTTGCAGATTTTGAATTGTACATGTTGTCTTTGCGAATGCCTAATGAGGACATCAAGATGCAAACCTTCCCTTTGGTGATGCATGGAAAGGCCAAACTGTGGTTTGAAGCTTTGGAGATTGAGCCGAGACACGCATGGCCGACTCTACGGGCAAGATTTTTGCATGATTTTCATAAAGAAGCTTCTCCAGTTGAAATGGATGTGAAGTTAAAGGCTCTAAAGCAGGATGTAGGTGAGGAATTCAGCTTGATTCTGGATCGTTTTGAAGCATGTTGGGCCGAGTTTGCAACAGCAATGCAGCTAGCCAATGGTGAGTACTTCAAATTGGATAAGTTTATGGTATGCTTACATCCGAAGGTGAGAGAAAAAATAAACTTTGCAACCCCAGAGAACTACAATGGGGCAGTGGCAATTGCAAGGTCGAAAAGTAGAAAAAATAAAAAAATGATAGAGCAGGGCGTAGCAGGTTATGAAGCAATGGCACCTATTCAACCACAAAGCCCTCGAGAGTCAACTCAAGAGGAAAATCAAGGGAATAGGGATACAGCTGCTATTCTACAGTAGTGGATATGTTTGGTTCAGGATCTATCAGAGCGGATGCAAGAGCTTTGATTGAGTGTAATGGACAGGGGAGAGCAGAGAGGAGCAAGGGGAAGGGCAAGGCCTCTACCTGGAAGGTGCTATAATTGCGGCGAAGAAGGGCATTATGCACCCGACTGTCCCCATCCGGTGAGGGAAAGAGGTGGTACCTACCCGTTGTATGGCAGAGGGAGAGGCCAAGCACAGTTTAATGGCCCAAGGGACCAGATAGTCGAGAATCCAGTGCAGCAAGCCGAAACGGATAGTGGTGAAGTCCCTAGGGTGAACATCAGTGGGGTGGATAAATAGGATGTCGAAGTGTTGGCTAACAAAATAGCTAGAGCTGAAAGGGAGAGAGAAACTGAGCGGGAGACTAGAGCTCCTAAAGGCAAAGAGAAGGTATATGAGGGGAAAGAGAAGCCTGAAACTAGCAAGAAAAGAAGGCGTCGTAGGATTAAACAAACAGATTTCCAGCTTGGGTGCGGCCATCCAGAGTATGATTTGGTGAGTGATTTCCAAAGGCAAAGAGCTAATACTACTTTTGGACAGTTGTTGGCATTGAACCCAACATTAAGACGGCAGTGGTCGACCACTATTAGCACTGTTAGCAGTGGTCGAGCTCTGGTTAGCAAGATATGGTCAGGTAAGGATTTGCCAAGGGCCGGGTGTGAGCCCACTTGGATGCGTTGGGGAATGTGCCATTTGGAGTCTTTTGAGCCTCGCCAAAGTTTTCGGGGGAAGGGTGAGTCATGTGGAGTCAGCACGAATCGACGGTTCGTCAAACGGATATTCGGTTGGTCAGATATAGCGATACGAGGTCGGGAGCCTTGGGCAATAAAAAGCTTGCAGGTAAATTTGTCGTGTTTTGGCGGCCTCGGATGACGAACTCAGAAAAATTCAAGGGGCGGTGAGGCTTGCATGGAATTACCCCGATACAGTGAAAATCCGGCCCGACTCAGCGGCTTGTGATTCCGACCTCCAGTCATTACATGGGAGCACGGGGGAAGTGGGCCCAAAAAGGCACTATGGGGGAGTTCCTTGAGTACTCAAAAAGGCACTATGGGGGAGTTCCTTGAGTACTCAAAAAGGGTCATCAAAGGCAATTCAAGGGCTAGCTGCCACGTGGCGGATAGAGTGGCCCCACATGCACTGCCCGCGCGTAGTAGAGCAGGGTATGAGTCCACAAGGGGGCGCCCACAGTGAGCATCGAAGGGAGTTGGAGAGCTTGGAGCTCATGGCCGTTGGCCCTGCGCAGGGGGCCGCTGGTGGTCCGTGGCGGATTTTGGCCAGCTAGAAGGCACGCGCCCATGCGGGCGGCGAGTTGGAGGTGATGATGTGGCACCCGGCAGGGTCAGGGCCGTTTCGCACCGTGCAGACCTCAAGGTCCCCCCGCCCAAAGTTTTTTGAAGGCAAACTTGCCCTTAGGAGCAACGACAACGCCGTTGTTGCTCCCCAAAGGGCTCTCACATGTGAGTGTGCAAGTGAGGCCTTGCAATGTGTTCAAATTGGTCAAAGCAAGGTCAATCCTCCCAAGAAGAATGCCACATGTCGGGTGACCATGAAAAATGCCTAAAAACTCAAAAACGAGCCCAATAGAGGGCCCAAACTCTTTGTAAAAAGGGGAGCTCTTTGTTTTTTTTCTGCACTCTACGTATAAGAGAGAGAGAGAAAGAGAGTAAGTGTATGTGCGGAGGGAGGTAGAGCAGGTGCACTGAGGTGTGGACTCATTTTTCAATCTTGGAAAGCGCATGTGCGCTTGGGGACTGTGCAAGTGAAGCGGATAATGTGCAAATTGTCGTTTTGAAGGTGTCTTCAAGTGGATTGGGGTGCTGTGTTGACCCCGGGCTATAGAGAGGCACTTCTGGTCATGCCGGGCGTCGTCCCCCATTCCCCCTCTCCAATGTGCTTGAGAATCAAGGTGCCGCAAGTGAGGGAGGAGAGCTCTCTCTCTCTCTTGTTTTCAGACATAACCAAACAGGAGGTCAATCTCTTGTTCTTGGACTTAAGCTTGAGAAGAGGAGAGCAAGAAGCCAAAAAAAAGGTGAGATTCAAGGGATTATCTCTCTACAAGTAGCTCCAAAAGATGCTTGGCGGAGCAAAGCAAGGCAATCAAAGAGAGTTTCGAGAGATCTTGACAACATCAAAAGAGAAACTTGGGGCTTATTGTTGGTAACTGAAGCAATAATTTGGTCCTCATGGCTGCAATGCCTGGGCCACAAAGCCATGACAAGACCACCTTGGAAACTTCAATCCCCAAAATTTGTGTTTCATTGTGACTCCGTTGTGGTCTCAAACAAAACACGTGAACTCTACAAAAAGTCATATGAACCCATTTCCCTTGCACAGGATTCCAGCTTCTACTTGCCGTATCTTGCTACTCATAACTATGATCGACAAGCTAACCAATACTATCAACTTCACAAAATGCACACTATCTCCTCAAATCCAGGCAAGCCAAAAAAACCTCTAAATGGAATGCCTACAAATGCGGTCAAGTTAGCACATAACTCGCCCTTGGTTCAACTGGCCATAACTTGCCAAACCGAGAGTTGATTGATCATCCAAAAATACTAACATGTTCCACAATCTGAGCACTTTGATCCTTTCACTTGCCCCGTATGTCGAGGATCTATAAATCATTTCAACTTTAAATAGTCAAATCTTCCATACTGTAGCTCCATTTGAGGAGTCGTCTAGACCGGCTCATACAACAATTCCAACACCACATTCCAATACACCTACAAATGGTGTTCCTATTCCAAGACTTGTTTGATCAATCACTTAGTTTCCCTTGTGCTCAATTTCCTTATCCTTTAGGTGTATCAAAACTTCTTCTCTGGGGATGTTTGGTTTTTTTGGATTCACTAGAGCTGCATCAGCCTCTATGAGCTGTTTGCACATTTCCAATCTCTATGTTTTGACTTTGGGGTGTGGATATGTCAACCATCTTTGCTCCAATGTCTGGCTGGTCTCCATTCTAACTATATAACCATGAAATAGAGCCTCTAAAGGTTCTAGCACTTTGTCAACTAACATTGAACCATCTAATAATATTTTGGAAGATACCACTAACTCCAATCTTTTTTGTTTTCTCTCTCTTTTTTTAATTTCTCCCTTGTTTGTTGCACCTCTATCTCCAAGGAAGTTTTTGTTTTAGCCTCTGAGCTTTCATTTTGTCTCTTTTTTCTTTCCAAGGTTTTCTTTAAGTCTTAACAATTAAACTCTTGAATCCAATTTGAATTGGTAGTTTTTGTTCATCCTCGATCAACATGTTCTTTACAGCTTTGTGAGCCTAATCTCTACTCACCATATTGATAGGAATTATAAGCGTGGTCTCTAATATGCATGAAGAAGGAAAAACTAAAATGACACTCATGGTCTCTTTTTCTTTCTTTTCAGGATTCTTGGGTCAGTTTGGAAGTAGATGGTGGTCTATAGCATAACCTTCACAGAACCCAAAAATCTTTGTGCATTTATCCTTATGTGGACAAGCTCTTTTTGGATTATTATCTTCATACTCATAGCAAAGACCTTTTTGTTGAGCGGCTTGTTGTGCCCCCATTGGTTGTCCTATCCTCAAAGGATATCCTCTCCATTCGTAGTGATGATTTTCTATGAACATGAGCATGTTTTAGTTTTTTGTATAATGGTTCTTTGTGGTCTAAGCTATGTATGAAGGTTTTGCAGCCTTACCCAAGAAGGATAAATCTCATTACCATATACAATACCCTTTGGTTCTCTCCTGTAAGTATCTATTGGCTCTTCATAATAGAAAGTTGGTGGCAACATTTTATGACTCGTAAGTGTTTCTATAGATTGAGTATATCACATAATATCCCTGTTGTCTTAAGGTAAAGGAGGTTGTTGGTTGAAGACTGGTTGAGGCTTAGATCTCCCCCTTGTGCTATGTTATGTTTGCCTATTTGGTGTCTCGATGGTGGTGATAAAGGTTGCATCTCTGGTAGCCCATATGGCCTTTTCCTCACAAAATTCTTATTTTAAAACACTTGCTTGTTTTTCGATTGGTGTACTTTGATTGATTGCACACAACTTCAATATTTGTGATACATTTTTTTGGTGATTCTGCTTATTGTCATAGGTTCAGATTTAATAAATAGCCATCGTTCATTCTCATGATCACTTTCTCCACCATTTGATCAAAATTTGGTGCATTTGAGGCATGAATACTCTGCTTATTGCTGATTTTCTTGTGGTTGAAGAGGCACTCTTGAGAGTTTGGTCCACATATTCTGATACATCTCCATAAACCTTGCAATTGTCAATAGTTACATTGCTTCTCTAGTGACTTTCTCAAATGTGGTGCACGCTTTCAAGTGCAGGTCATTTTTTAAAGTTTTGTTTTTCAATCCCTCTATAAAGAGAATTGATAATCTCTCATATTGTGGTAACTCTCTAGTAGGAAATCTCTTTATGTATTACTTGAAGCAAAGAAAAGTTTCCTTCATCTTTGCATTCTTTTTCTATTAAAAAGAATAGATTTGGGGCATTCTATTATGCTTGATTCCCCTATTTGAGAATTCATCAGCAAACTCTCACATAAGTCACTCTATGTTTATGAAATATATGATATTTAAAGGTTGAAGCGATGTTAATGCTATTCCATCCAAAGTTGCCCAAATCTCTCATACTGAGTATGGATCTGTCACTTGTTTTTCTCCCAATACTTTCCTAAAGAGTGAAACATGTGTGTACCGATCCTCCAAACCATTGTAATTTTTTGTAGAACACTTTTCCACTTAAGATGGTCACATCTGTGGTGTTTTGGCAACTATTCTCGTAACTCTAGGTTCTCCTAAAACAATCTCTCTAGCTTCATAACCCACACTTGGAACTCTAATTGAACTTCTCTCAGTGGCTTTGTCTTCCAAATGCACATCCCTTACTTTAGTCTCGGTATCTAGAACTTTCATTGTATTGATTGTGCTTGGAGATTCACTACTCTATTGGAATTAGGCTTGCAGAGAAACGCACACATCTTGGAGAAGATGAAGGAAGCTCAAGGCACACAATAGAGAGTGTGTTACTTAGTGTGCAATGGAAAGATAGATAGCCCTAGAGTGATGGGCGTATATACGATGCACGGGGGAAAAAACCTCTTAAAGAGGGAAAAAATGCCCCGGTGGTCCTAGTGCGTTCACACACATCACTACCACATGTATATGGTAACAAATCCCCCTTGGACTGATGCGGTGAAGGAGAGCTGGCAAATGAGTAAAGGGAAGTGCCATGCCCTAAGGACATGATCAACCCACAAAGGGGAGTAGGCCGAAAGCTTTGCAGAAAGCTTCGAGCTTCTCACGAGACAATGCCTTGTGAAAAGATCTGCAAATAATGTCTTGTGTTGGCACATAAGCCAAGTTGATCTCTCATGGTGAGATTCTCTCCCTGACATAGTGGTAATGCACCTCAATGTGCTTTGTATGAGCATTAAAAACTGGGTTCCTTGCAACTGCGAATGCGCTCTGACTTTCAGTGTAGATAATGTTGGCAGTGTCCTGTCCAACACCCAAATCGACCATAAGGCGTCTGAGCCATACACACTCAACCGTAGCTATGAGGGTTGTGTTGTACTCAGCCTCACAACTCAAAGTGGCGAGAGTAGGTTTCTTCTTGCTCAACCATGATATACATGAGCTGCCAAGTATGAAACAAAAAACACTTGTGGACACTCGTGTGTCAAAACAACCAGCCCAAATTGATCCCAAAACGCATGTAAATTTGGCGGCAATGATCTCCCCTTGGGATAAAACAAGCCAAGATATAAAGTGCCACTAAGGTAGCAAGAAATCCTCTTGAGAGCCTGCCAATGCTTAGACCCTGGGCTATGCATAAATCTGCTGACCTGTGAGACTGCAAACTGAATATCTAGCCTCGTGTTGCATACATAAATGAGGCAGCCAATAGGTTTGGTAAAGAGGGACATCATCAGGATTTCCAGCATCATGTAGACTCAACTTCAAGCCTGTTTCTATGGGAGTGGAAATAGGTTTGCAATCCTCAAGTACAAACTTACATAGTAATGTATCTATGTAACTTTTCTGGCACAAGGCAGCACCACCATCACACTGCTTAAACTCTATGCCCAAATAATGATGCAACAACCCCAAATATTTCATCTTGAAAGTAGAATTCAAATCAGCCTTAAATTTAGTAATATGTCTCTCATTTGGTCCAGTGATCAGCAAATCATCTACATAAAGAACCACAATGAGAAGTACATCACCCTCATGCTTTACATACAATGTGATTTCTGTTGGACTGTTTAAGGAAGCCTTGTTTGACCAAATGAGTGTCAACTTTCTCATACCAAGCACGAGGAACCCATACAAAGCCTTGTTACATTTGCAACTTTGTCCTCTTGTCCTTTCTTGTGCATCCCAACCAAAATGAGCTACCAATGCACATAGAAAATGCATAGTAATCATACGACAAGTGGGAGCAAAGGTCTCTTCATAATCTATGCTTTTTTTATGTGCATAACCCTTTGCAACAAGTCGAGCCTTATGGCGATCGATCTCACCATCCAGCTTGCGTTTCAACTTGTAAACCCACCTTGTACCAATGGCGTTTTTCCAGGAGGCAAATCACATAAAGTCTGTGTGTCATGTTCTATAAGTGCATCATATTCTGACTACATGGTAGCCATCCAATTTTCTAAACTATGTGCTCCATCAAAAGACAGAGGTTCCTCAACATCATGTAAGCTAGACACAGCCAAAGCATAACAATCTGATGCATAAGATGCATTGGGAGAGTCTGAACCAGTAGGACTAGACAAAGGTGTATCCAATTTACTGTCACACAAAGTGTGCACCAGCCATTTTGGCATACCTCTAGCCTGCTCATTTTTTGCCCTTTCTTCATCAAGTACATCATGTACATCTGCATCAGTAATAGGTTGATCTGTAACATTTTCAAAAACCCCCATAGGCTGTAAATTTGCCTCATTGGAACTTACATTCGTATTTCCACCACTCAAAAGAGGCAACAAAGTGTCATAAATGTCCTGCGAGCTTACCTTACTGTCTCTAGTACATGACAAAAAGGGCTAAGTAGAATCTTCCACAAACACCACATCCCGTGAAACCAGAATACGTTTTGTTTGCGGATGATACAACCTGTAACCTTTTCTTTCAACATAATAACCAACAAAAATACATTTGACATCTTTATCATCCAATTGTTTGTGTTGTGTTTGTGGCTCCGAACCATATGCCAAATAGTCAAAAACATGCATGTGCTCAATAGAAGGCTTTCTATTATGCCATGCTTCATATGGAGTAATAGATTGCAAATCTTTCTTAGGACACATGTTTAGTACATAAGTGGCATACATGATGGCCTCAAGCCAAAAAGAATGTGGCAAAGCTTGACTTTTGGCCATACATTGTGCCCTTTCTGTAAGTGACCTATTTTTCCTCTCAGCAACACCATTTTGTTGAGGTGTATAATTCATTGTACATTGGTGTTTTATCCCACGACTAGCCAGAAATGCATTGAATTCATGCGATATATACTCTCCCCCTTGATTGGAACGGAGGGTGCCCATAGTACATTTTGAGACATTTTTAGCCATAGCAAGAAATTATTTGAATCACATTAAAACTTCGGACTTAGCTTTAAGCAGAAATACCCATGCATGCCTGGAGTAATCATCAATGAAAGTCACGAAGTAAAGGTAAATGCCCAAGGATGGAGTTTGCATTGGCCCACAAACATCACTATGCACAAGCTGCAACCTGCATGTGGCCCGGATTGAACCATCCTTTGGAAACTTAGAACGCTGCATCTTACCCAAAATACAGCCTTCATAAACATGTTTGATATGTGCTTCAAGAGGTGGCAAAGAAGCAACCATATCAGATTTTTGCAAACGCAGCAAACTAGCAAAATTCAGATGACCAAAACGTGCATGCCAAAGTTATGCATCTGAAATAGCCCTTGAATCTTCAATTGCATTTGCAAAATTTTGTCCACACTTGTCATACAAAAGTGAGCTTATATAGCCCACGACAAAAAATCTCAGATGCAACGATTTCATCACCAAAACTGAGATCATGAACTGTACATCTGTCATCCACAAATTTGACTACAAGTCCAAGTCTAGCAACTGCAAATAAAGACAAAAGATTCTTCTTGATCCCAGGTACATAAAGTGCATCAACAAGTGTGAAAGAACTACCATTAGCAGCAGTAAGCATAATTTTTTCAACTCCTTGAACCAGATAAGAGGCATTGTTGGCACAAGTGACTGAATTCCCATAAGGGACAGACTCAAGAGAGGTGAACAATTCATGATGTGAGGTAATGTGCTTTGTAGAACCACTGTTGAAATACCACACATGAGAATTTGTAGCAACTGACAAGCATGCATCATGGACAGCAAGATTGTAAGTGTAGTCTGCACTAAAAGCCCATTCTACATCAACATCAGCAACACAGTCTCCTTTCGCAGAAGAATCAACAATGGCTGCATTTGTAGTCGAACCAGCATTTGCAATGGAGCCACCCTCTTTCTTCTTAGCCTCTTTGGCCTTCAACTTAGGACACTACTTGATCAAGTGATCATTAGCTTTACAATAATGGCAACACATCTTCTTTTTTCCCTTATCACCAAAATTTCTAGATAAATTACTACAAAAAGAAGCATTAGGAATAGAATTTTTGCCACTCGCAGCAGAACCATAAGAAGTGGTTGCATTGCTGCTACCACCCTTTCTTTGAGAAGCAATAAAAGCCTATTCAACTACACGCTGTCTAGTCCTGTTTTTTATGGAAAGTGACTCTTGCAACAGCAATGTGCATAATGCATCAAACTTGACAACTTCTAGATTTCCTTGAGTCATCAATCTCCAAGTACTAGCAAAAGTCTGGTAAGAATCTGGTAAGGTATCAAGAATAGTCTACACAAGGGAACTGTCTGAAATGACTTCACCTACAGAAATATGTTTCTCATTGATATCCTTGACACTAGCAAGGGAAGTGTCCATGTCATCTTCCTCATGCATAATCTTTGACTCTAGCTCTTTACGCAGCAAAGCAATTTTAGCCTCATTGCAGCTTGCATAAAGACTTGCTAGAATATCCCAAGCCTGTTTTGCAAATTTTGTTGAACGTATGTGAGGAACAATGGTGCGCTTCATAGACAACACAATCAATGCATGAGCTTGCGCATCCTTTACATCCCAACGAGCTTGTTCTACCGTTTGCAAAACCACTCTAATAGAATCAATCCTTGCAGCAAGATTAGCAACATCCTCAACATTATCCTCAGAAACAGGATGTACATCAATGTCTTGCACAATATTCTAGACGTCCTTTGACACAAGAACGTGTTGCATCATATAAGCCCACATAGGGTAATTGTCCCCATCCAGCCTGTCCTCAGTAGCAAACATCTTGAAGACATTTTTGTTGTTGTCAGCCATGGTAAATGCTGCACCTGATGTGAAAACTACCCAAAATAGGAGAAACGGAGCGAGAACAACACGTGCTATATAGAACAAACCATAGAAGACTGTAAGGCACCTGTTATGCAGAAAACGATACTGACAAAAATTCTGCACAAAATGACGAAATTGCTTATGTAGACCTGCCTGTAGTGGAAACAGATACCGAGATGAGCCCAAATAAAATATTTGACCAAACCTCATTGTAATCAGAGAAAGTGAGCAGCTGTGTTGTGCTGGAGTAGCTGGCGACTTAGCCTGGGAGGATGTAACCTCCTCTGATACCAATTGTTGGAATTAGGGTTGTAGAGAAACGCACACAGCTTGGAGAAGGTGAAGGAAGATCAAGGCACACAATAGAGAGTGTGTTACTTAGTGTGCAATGGAAAAATAGATAGCCCTAGAGTGATTGGCCTATATACAATGCACGGGGGAAAACATCTCCTAAAGAGGGGAAAAATGCCCCGGCAGTCCTAGTGTACTCACACACATCACTACCACATGTATATTGTAATACCCCAGTATTTATTCATTCAAACCCTCAAACTCAAGGATCCCATTAGTCTCGATTGAAAACCACGGTCGACTAAATGAGTCTTCCACCCTCGTTCAACCAAGAATTACTCTTTCTGTTTTCAGTCTCGTTTCCAAATAGTGGCCTAAATGATATAGTAGTGACAAAGTATTGATGAAGAGGTCCTTTAAAGTATGTATATATCTCTAGCTCTTTATACTCTGATACAAAGTACCTCCATCCATACTTATCAAGCATGATCACATGGGTATCTCTGCCTTCTATCTATGTAAAAACATAGAAGAGTTTTTCTCTAACAACTCTACAATGTAGGGCTTGTCATGCTTATAGTAGAGCATTTGGTCTTTGTTGTTGTACTTGTAAAAACCCACATGAGTGTTATCAGTCTTGACTTGATTTGTCCCGTGCACTCGCATTAGCTTTGTATTAGGAATGTCTAGCTTAGGCGGCTTGTCTTCAAGCTCTATGTCAACTTTGTCCTTGGCGTCTCTCAATCCCCACTTGTCCATAATGTAGCAATTTTCCATAGTTTGATACATTATATCCTCGTCATTGAAGAATTAATCATTAGTGTAGTCCACAAAGACTATGTCCTTCAACTCGCCCGATATCTCTTTTAACTTTACGCAATAGTGATCCATACCATCTTTGTAAAATTTCTCACTTTTTTTAATTGGTGTTTCAAGCTCAATAGTTTCATGGTTGGTACGTATTGGGATGGTCCTCTTGAAACTCATGCTTTTGAATCCCTCACCCATGTAAGTTTAAGATCTCTATGAAGAAGTATTGGATAGACTTACATCAAGAATTTGCTCTAAGGTCGACAATGGCCCTTCATTCACGCTCTCTTTTATTGAAATGTGGCTAACCTAATCTCCTGTATAGGGTTTTTACTCTAATATAATCTTGATCGCAAATACATCCAGAAAAGCCACTATTACAAAATCCTAAAATATTACCTCTTTGATTGCTTAAAAATCCTTGAATTGGAATCACCTCAAGCCGCACACTCTAGCCCTTGTAGTCTATACAAAAAACACTTGGTGGCTATGAGTTTATAGCTCCTTGGTTAGTCTAGATCTAGAAACGACAAAAAATATTGTGTTTTTGGCGCACAAAATCGAGTTTTGCTTACAGAATCCTTTAATTTAGTTCAAATATAACTTTGAAAATACCACTAGGTTCCTTGTGACTAGCTCTAGCTATGGTTCAAATCTGGTCTTAGTATGTAACGAAGGAACATGGATCGCGATCCATGTACCTTAGTGGAAGAATGCGATGAAGCTTGACACACAGGTTGTCCTTGGTATGTTGACCCTAAAAATATGATCTTTGTGAGGGTTGGACTAGCTTTTCTCAGTCTATGACAAAGGAGCAAGGATCACGATCCATGTACATTAGTGACAGAATGTGATGATACTAATTGACACACGACTTTCCCTTGGTACCTTGACCCTAAAAATATACTTTTTGTGTGGTTTGGACTAGTTTAAGTCAATCAAAAGTCAAACCATGGGTCTATCTTGGTGTTTTCTAGCCTAAAGTTATTTTTGGACCTTTTAACTCACTTTTTTGGCTACCTTACTTCAGGAAGTATTACTCACAATGACCTCTGCAACATGCTAGTATAATTTTTTTCCAAAAACTCACAAGAGGTATATGGATGGCAATCCATCACTTTTGGAGCTAAAGCTTTACCTTTTGATTGCTTATGATGTCAATAGCCTACTCCCAAAAAAGTTTTGGTTTTGAATAACTTTTTGCCAATCCAATGTGAACATTTGGATTTGCTTTGCGATTTTGGAATATTTTTATATTTTTTTCTCCTATGATTAAGTTTTACAACTTTTTTCCAATGTGCCTTTTGGGAAAAGTGTTTCAAATTGTCTCAGCTACCTGTTGCTCAAATCTCAGCCAAAAATCATGACAAGGTACATGGATCGTGATCCATGTTTAACCTCATTTTGGCATGAAACTTGGTCAATTGGTTTTCAATGCCCAGTAGATATTGATCCCCAAAAAATTTATTGCTAAGGTGTAAATGTAATGGGTAGCAAAATCTCTCCAAAATAAGGCTATAAATGGAACTAGGTCACTCACCACCTAAGGAACATTCCTTAGGTGGTGAGTGACCTCCAAAAGAAGGCTATAAATATGACTAGGTCACTCACCACCTAAGGATCATTCCTTGACAATGGCACCTATGCTAGCAGGTCATCACAATTGGACATCTATAGCATAACTATCTAGAGCTAACATATGTGGGACTCATTGAGGTTGTCACCCTCAAGAAGTGAACCTAGCAAGCTAACCAATCAGCATAACTAACAAACCATCACTCTCTAGTGTGGAATCTTGCTATCTCCTATCTCACCGCTCTAGGTCATCATGCCATTTTGTCGACCAAATGAACTCAAAATGCAATGAACTTTATGGAAAGCTATGTTAGGCCTAAGGACACTAGTACCAAGATCCCAATCCATCATGGTCTAAGTCCTAAAAATTGTAGCAAAATAAACTAGATAGGTCTTTCTAGGGTTTAGCACCACACCCATGTGGTCAAAAGTTATAAAGAAAACAACCATTTTGGCACTCAAATATGCAGATATAGCTCATAGACACAAGTTGAAAACCACAATAAAATGAGAATTATTCTGCTTAAATTAAAGAGCATGAGACAAGGAGCATACATGCAATTAATAGAATTGAGTTTGAGTACTAGATAATGAGAAAAATCATGTACTAGTTGCTACTAAGTACCTGCTCATAGTCATACATACAAAATCTCTTCAAAAACTTGAGATAATTTTACAATGTGTTAAAACTAAGGTTTTTTTAAGCTTTATATCCAAGGCTTCTCATATGGACAATGGCTAGTTAACAAGGCTTTGAGCTCATGATAAAATAATATAGCTCGGAGTATACAACATTTGGATTAAAAATCTTAGAGATTTTTTAACAAAGATTTTTCGTAAGATAGATTAAACTACATCAAAATATGTGACTTGGGAAAGGTGTGGTTGGCTAGAAGGACACCCATCAACTAGTTGCATTGACTAAACAACTAGTATTATTGGTAATCCAACTATCAACTAACACTTCTATAGAGGTAGTTCTCGCTATCTTCAGACACATATAACACATCTCCCAAGATGATGTAAGTGTTTTCCTTCTCTAACAATGTCACTTTACTAACATGGGTAATCATACACCTGGTGTCATCACCCATAGGCTATAACTTCATTTTTATGCAGCTCCTTCTTTCTGTCAAAACACTATTCAAGATAGTTCATATGTTTTGTTGCACCACTATCCAAATACTAATCATCTGTATGATGTACTCCATAAAAAATAGATGACCACTAGATCTGCCATTGTGCACATTTTCATGTCCCTTAGGGGACACTAAAAAATATGTACAATAAGATGTGAGTTCAATAGAAGGGGTTAACTAATTTTATGAGGCTACAAAAAATATATATACATAAGAGTATTTTCATTTGAAAAAGTAAAAATTTTAGTATATAAGGGGTCTTTTTTATCAAGAAAGATGGCACATAAGGGGTCTCTATATATTGGAAAACGTATATTAAGGGGTTTGATAAGAACCTCTTGAATGCATGTGCTATATATGATCTCTAGATAATCACCACCTAAATCCTAACCACTATGTCGAACATAAATTGCACCATATCTGCCACCTGCTTGGTTTCTTGCACGGCCACAAATTTGTGACACTCTCTCTCAAAGTATCCATAAATTCCACATTCATTGCAATAACTATCTATGTTCGGATGTTTAAACCCACCAGTTCATGGGATGAGGTCTCGTTGCCTCTATGATTGTGGTCACTATAACCTTGATGACTATAATTGCCTCTTCCACCTCCATTGTTTCCATGACCACAAGAGGAAAAAGCCCGATCTTCGGAATAGAGCCATGATTGGGATGACTGTAGATTTGCCTAATTTCATCGCTTCTTATAGATACAAATTAAACCACTGTGATGAGGGTCTTGAATACTACCTTGAATAGAAATATATGTATTCATTGACAGGTATATTGCACCCAAATCATTCAAAGTAACAAAAAACAAGTCATCTTTTGGATCTTCAACATGTCCTTAATGACTTGCTTTATCTGTATCACATAGTCTGAAATTGATCTATTTTCTTGTCAAACACAAATTATTCTTTTTTTCAAGTATAATTCTTTTGTCTATATAGCTGAGACACATGATAGAGTGTGGAAGCTAGGGAGAACGTGGAGGAGGACCCCATATACATATACACACACTTATAGATCACCACACACTCACCAATTTCCAAGTACGCAAGCTCTTTATTCCTTGTTGTTTCTTATTCTCATGAAATTATCTCATAATTTTGTGTTCTACATAGTCAATGTATGTCCAGGACTTAAAAAGTTAGAATTACAGGCTCTATGCGTGGGTCCAAATTAATAATTTATGAGCACCCAGTAGTCATTAAGGAAATGTTTCCAATACTGGGAAAAATCCTCAATATCAAGGCACATCATCATCACATGCAAACGATTCAAAGCCTATTTAGGAAAAATGGATTTTTTGTCAAAAATAGAAGATCCTTTAATAGAAATACAATCATGCAGTGGTAAGTTCACATCAATGGTTACATCAATATCATCAAAAAATGAGCCTTTCATTAATTACTTTCATTACCCACTTCTTACCATCATTATTATGCGATCAATATTACTTGTGTGTGAAACTTTAAATTATTTACCATATTTCCTTGCATTCACTTGTTCACTTTTTTTATGTTCTTGGTCTTTTGTGTATGACCAACATGCCTTGCTACTTCACCCACAACCATCAAAAACCTATTTAAAATCTTTTATGTCTTCCACTTTCATCTCACAAAGCACAATGGACTTAATGAAAACATCTACCACATCTTCTAGGCCCATTATGACCATTGCTCTTGAAAAAGGGAGAGAAGCAACAATTCTCCCCTACCAATCTTAACAAACTCTATGAGGTGTTTAAATTTTATTTTATTTTATGTAGAACTTTCTAAAGAATCTCTACAACACTTTGTACCTAAGAAGCACACCACCATCTTCAAAGGGACATAGCTTAACACCAGGTTGGTAATGGGACACTTTTATGTCCTTTTATGTGACCATGTTACTTAAATTATTTGAGGAGTTCTAAATACTTTTTTAGTGCTACATATCCATAAATTTAGCTTATGATCTGGGATACATGAAATTTGTTTGGTATATCAATTCTACCATTAACCTTATTCTTGCACATCATTTCTCAACCTAAGTTGTGTGAAAAACTAAGACCTATTTTTTTTGTCTTCTTCAAAGTTTCTAGCTTCTCCACCATAAAACTCTTATTTGTGAGGTCTAGCATTGTAGACTATTAGACTTAGTAGTTCTCAACATGTTTTCATTATTCTAAGGAGAATCAATTATTCAAATTAGAAGTTATGACCTAACTACAAAAAATCACAAATGCTTTGTTGTAACAGGAACAGAATAATAGAGATAGACAACAAAAGATAGAGAAAGAGATCTTTGTATTGATGAATTTTTGCAGAGTTTTGATACAACAGAGGAGCAATGGAATATGGGCACACTCCGTTGTACGGAGCTCAAACCTCCCGATCACCCTCGAGCTTCAGTCCGCTTGCATGCAACGTCTCACTCGCACTTGCACTCGCACTTGCAGAAGAGGAGATCTGTGAATGATCCCCAAACGCACCACCCGTTTTTCTTTTATCCTTCTTTTCCTTCTTTTCCTCGAAAAGCATGCGACCTCTCAAAATAGCCGCTTTTTAGGCCTTCGGTCAACTCGATTTTCACACCAAGTATACCTGCGAGAATAAGATAAGAGCGTGATTGCGAAGAGATCTGTAAAGGTTAGATTTTTAAAACTTTTTGTTTTTTTAAGTCCTAAAATTTCCAGCTGTCTTCAACTGAACATATATCCCAAACGGAGCCAAAATAGTCCAAGTCAGTCACACAATCTTGTTGCTTGTTGCGCTCTTCAACGGCTATGTGATGCAAAATTTCCATAGTCTACTCTGATTTGCTAAAAAACAACCTGCAAAACAATATTTTCTACAAAAACGATGAAAAAATAGCAAATTTCACTTTTTCCTTAATAGTTTGCACTCAACGAGCATCTAAACATCAAAATCACTAAAAACTTAGAAAACCAAAGTTGTTCCTTATAACACACGCTTCAATCGCTTCATACATCACTTTTCAGAAATCACACGTTAACACCTTCAAAAATGACCTAAAAAGTGCCTTCCAACTCAAATAAAATTATTGGATGAAAACAATCCACACATCCTTCTACACAGTGGACAAACTTTAAAACGTCGAAAACTTCCTAGAAAAACAAAATTTATTGCTAAAACACTTCAAAAATCAAGTCCTGGTACATTCTCCCCTTTTCAAAATTAACTTTGTCCTCAGAGTTGGAAGGAGGGAAATTCTCTTTGCAAAACACTAAAATCAACCCATGATGCATCCTCTACTGGATAGTTCTGCCACTTAACCAAAACTTCCACAATGTCTCTATTTCTCAGATGTTTAACATGCCTATCTAGCACTATGTCTGGTTC
The DNA here is from genome assembly GCF_014529385.1 of Adiantum capillus-veneris. Classification (NCBI taxonomy): domain Eukaryota; kingdom Viridiplantae; phylum Streptophyta; class Polypodiopsida; order Polypodiales; family Pteridaceae; genus Adiantum; species Adiantum capillus-veneris. The sequence goes on from NC_140936.1 coordinate 71,704,739, forward strand.
TACTGTCAATGTTCCGTCATCTTTCAACTTAGAGTTGTCCTATAAAACATGATGCACATTAGGAACATACTTTTTCAATAAACTCACATGAAATACAAGATGCACTTTAACATGAGAAGGCAATTCCAATTTGTAAGCTAATGAACCAATGCGCTTCAAAATTTTAAATGGCCTAGCAAATCGTGGAGACAATCTTCTATTTTTTCCAAGAATCAAATGAGACTTCTCAGGAATAACCTTTAAGAAAACCATATCACCAGTTGCATACTCCACAACACGATGTTTCTTGTCATAATACAATTTATGTCTCTTTTGAGCTTCTCTAATATTCCCCCTGATTTTGGCCAACTTGCTATCCATTTTCTCAAGCATCTCACGTGATAGTTCTACCTTATTCCTCGAGTTAAGAAAATTAATAGGTGTGGGACAGTTGTAGCCATACATTGCCTCAAACGGAGTCGCCCTAATAGATGTATGATATGAACTGTTATATGCAAATTCAACCAAAGGCAGATATTCATCCCAATTAGATTGTTTTTCATTGACATACATTCGTAACATATCTTCTAAAATACGATTCACTCTCTCCGTTTCCCCATCAGTTTGAGGATGAAAAGCAGTAGACATGTGTTACTGGGTTAGAGTCAAAAGTTGCTCTCCAGAAATGAGAAGTGAACTTAGAATCTCTGTTAGACACTATACTCTTGGGCATGTCATGCAAATAAAATATCTCTTTCACAAACAAGCGTGCAATGGTCAATGGAGTATCGGTTATTTTTATAGGAAAGAAGTGAGCTTGTTTTGTGAGTCTATCCACCACCACAAAGATCGAATCATACCTTCCACGAGTAGTAGGAAGTCTAATGATAAAGTCCATGGATATAGACTCCCACTTCTGTAAAGGAATGTCTAAGGGTTGAAGGTCACCAAGCATCCTCTTATGTTCAATCTTAACTTCTTGACATTGAAAGCACTCATGCACATAATTCTTAACATCCAATTTCATACGCAGCCAAAAGAATGAACTTTTAATCTTTTCATATGTCTTATTCAATCCAGGATGACCTGAAAAAGGTGAATTATGACACTCATGCAAAATTTGACTCTTAAAAGAAGAATTTGCAGGAATACACAAGCGGTCATAATAATACAGATTTCCCTTATACAAGTGATATCTCTTCTCATACATCTCACCAATATTTTCACGCAAGAATTTCAAAATAGGCATATAAAAAGAATCATTTTCAACTTCAGCATGTATATCATAAATCAAATTAGACCGCACAACATTCAACAAATTACACGTAGGCCTATGACTCAATACATCTGCAGCTTTATTTTCTTTTCTACACAAATACTTCAAATCAAAGTCATACTCAGCTAGCAATTCAATCCATCTCCTTTGTCTATTATTTAACAATGGCTGAGTGAAAATATACTTAAAGCTTTGATGATCAATACGCAATTCATATTTTACACCAAGAAAAAGATGACGCCAATGCTTCAATGCATGAACAACAGGAAGTAATTCTAGATCATGTGTTGCATAGTTCAATTCATGTCGTCTTAATTTCCTAGACTCATATGCAACCACTCTTCCTTCTTGTGTCAAAACACAATCTAATTGTTCACCACTAGCGTCACATGACACAACAAATGGTTTGCCCATCTCAGGAACTTTTAAAACACAATTTTATGTTATTTTAGCCTTCAAGGTCTCAAAAGCAGTCTCACAGCTAGAAGTCCACACAAAACCCTTATCTTTCTTGCTCAATTCGGTCAAAGGACGTGCTATCTTAGAGAAATCTTTAATGTGAGCTCTCTCATATTATGCTAGACCCATAAAGCTTCTTACATCCCTTACTGACTTAGGTGTTGGCCACTCCACAATAGTCTTAACTCTATCAAGATGAATGTGAATCCCTTCTTTCAAAATCACTCTTCCCAAATACACAATCTGATCCTTTGCAAAAGAACACTTACTTTCTTTGGCATACAATTTATGTTCACGCAAAACTTCAAATGTTTTCTTTAAATGCAATGCATGATCTTTTTCATTCTTAGAATACACAAAAATATCATCCAAGGATACCAGAATGAAGTCATCAAGATACGGGTGAAAAATACTATTCATTAAGCACATGAAGTTGTTGGTGCATTAGTCAAACCAAAAGCAAGAACTGTAAATTCATAATGCCCATAACGTTTTCGGGGGATATGTGTTCGCTACGTGAGCTGGGCAGCCGCCGTGCCTCTGGCTATGGGAGGTGTGAAAGAGAGAGAACAAGAACAACAGATGTAATTGAATTTGGAAATCACCGTAATCATCAATTAATTGATTAACGCTCGAGTACAATTTAATACTTAGCCAAGGCGGGTTGTTAACAACACTGTCACTTGGATCATCTGCTAACTAGGAGCTTAAGCTCCCGCATACAAGATTAACCGGGCCGTTAACGACACCAGACTTAACAAAATGCTTAATCAACTTCGGATTGATGTTGGTGATGAAAATTTTCTTATGTCCCTTTATCTGCTTCAAATACCTTGCGTATTCTGCAAGTTTCAATTCAGTTCACTGCTTGGATCATCAAGCTTCAATTATTACCAAAGTGCATGCCTTCTCTTGCTTTGGTTCAAGACCCAGCTCTCCATCTCAAGCGTGCTTGCTTACTTCACAAAATGCTTAAGCGTGCTCGCCATCTTAAGCGTGCTTGCTTAACGACACCGGACTTAACAAAATGCTTAATCAACTTTGGACTGATGTTGGTGATGAAAATTTTCTTATGTCCCTTTATCTGCTTCAAATACCTTGCGTATTCTGCAAGTCTCAATTCAATTCACTGCCTCGATCATCAAGCTTCAATTATTACCAAAGTGCATGCCTTCTCCAGTTTTCTCCTCTTGCTTTGGTTCAAGACCTAGCTCGCCATCTTAAGCGTGCTTGCTTACTTCAAGCTCCCGTTTGCTTGTAAATCTCCTTGCTTCCTCTGCCTGCTCAAGCCTCAATCTCAATCTACCTTCTCGTCTTTGTCTTGCTCTAACCTCGCTCGAAATCCCCTTCAAAGTACCTTCCTCGCATGCAATTGCCTTGACCAAGCTTCGAGCCTTGGCTTCTTCTTGTTCAAGCTCAAAAGAGAGAGAGAGATCTCTTTGCCCTTCCTTATTTACCCTCGAGGGAGAGAAATACCCCCTTTTACCTTCATATGAGAGAGAGAGCTTTGCCTCCTTTGTCTTGCAGCGCATGAGCAAGAACGAGAGAGAGAGAGAGAGAGAGAGAGAGAGAGAGAGAGAGAGAGAGAGAGAGAGAGAGAGAGAGAGAGAGAGAGAGAGAGAGGGAGAGAGAGAGAGAGAGAGTCCTCCTTGCTAATCCGAGAGAGAGAAAGAGAGAAGGTTTTCCTCCTTTACCTTGCCGAGCATGAGAGTGAGAGAGAGGTAGCTTTGCTCCTTGCTCCGACTCCTCCCCCCCTTCCTCATCTCTTGCTCATGCTTGTCATCCCTTTGTTGATGATCTCTTATTTCCCGTGCTATATTTTCCTCCAAAATAACGCCCCACCACGTAGTCGTAGCGCTGTGACTGACGTGGCGTGGGAAAGCCTGCTAGATGATGTGGCAGTCGAAGTCCACCCTGCAAGGTTTTTGCCGAAATCGGTACCAAAAGGATCGCGAGGGCCTGTTATGCGGTTCTTCCTTCTTCGCCGAACTCAGAAAAAGCCTTCCTTGGCCGGCGCAAGCACGTCTCCTCTTCCCTGTGCCTTCGCTATCTGCCGCCATGCATCCCTTTTTTATTTTATTCCCTTCACACACAATGGGCAGCCATTGTGTTAATGGATTTTTTTTTCAACTTCCTTACTTTGGGCGGCCATTAAGCATGTCCCCTTGCCACTACCTTCACACTGCCATGTTTGGCATGCATCTCAAGCAAGGGATGGTTAGTGGCATGGTTAGCCAAGCCTGCCAAACGCGAACTTTTCCTCCAATAGCCCTTGACTAACAATATCATCATGAATTTGATGCCCATATCGTCTTGCATGGTGATGCTTGCCCTTAAGATATAAGCGTACGTGATTGCATTTGTTCAGCTTCCTGGCCCTACCTCTATTGAAGTTATCCAGCAATCATTGCATTCCAAGAGATGACATTCCGAACACGAAGCTCTTATTACATTCTCCCCTTATCAAAATTAACTATGTCCTTAGAGTTGGAAAGAGGGATTTTTAACATACAAAACATCAAATTCAATGTAAGAGGAATCTTTTCCATGATAAGAAGAATCCTACTTCTAGGTTGTCTAACTCTACAATCAAATTGGTTTCTAGTGCTGCTTTCACATCTTTTCTCTAGAATAAGATTATCTAAATAAATATATTTCGTTGGTATTCTCACAAAATTTGATGTTTCAAAGAGTAATTTACAAACACACATAAGCAATCATAATAATACAAATAATCCTTATGTAAGCAAAATTTATTCTCAACCATCTCTCTTGATTTATTAGTTTAATTTCAGGTATAATTTCTCAGCCAGATTAGGGGACAAGAATCAATGTGTACTACTCGAATCAATTAAGAAATTCAAATTCAAATCTTAAATTTTATGCATGACTTTGATCATAGAACCTTTCAAATGATGCATCAAAGACATAAAGCATCATAAAGAAGGGTTAGATGACTTACCTTTACCATCCGCATCGTCAATAGTCTCCAATTCAACCATCTTCGTACATATTTCCTTATCAATGGCTTTGTTCGGGCATTTAAAAGTCTGGTGACCTTACTCTTCTTAAAACTTAATTGATCTTGCAGCTTCTCCTGCATCGTCATTGTTTTGATCATCGCTCCTCTTTTGTTTCTTCTTCTTTGATCCTTCATCTCTTGGAGACGGCGATGGACCGTTTCCATGTTTAGCTTCCATCTTCTCCTCCACTTTGTCTTCCTACACTAGCTATTCTCTTTCCTTTATCCGCTTCCTCATATCTGTTAAGATCTTCATTGAGCCATCGAATAATCTCCTCTTGTTCCTTCAATCACTGCTGATGTGCTTCCATCGCTACCGCAAGATTGAAACCGCTCTGATACCACTTCTGACGCGACACGGAAGAGAAAAATACATTGATAATGAACAAGGAATATACAGAGTACGCAGAGTAAACATGTGGAAATAAAGAGTCTATATGGATACAAAGTAATCATTACAAGAAGAGCATAGCTCGTTTCATAACCTCCCGACCACCCCCGAGTTATCTCAATCACGCTGTCACCCTCAATCTCAATCTTGTGCACAATCTCAATCTCAATCACACTCTCACTCTCAATCTCAATCACAATCACACTCTCAATCTCAATATCTTGATGACAACAATCATAATCGGAATCGCAACACGATCACAATCTCAACATCATGACATCTTGCACAGATCCTGTTTTCTGTGTCCTCTACAAAATAGCCAAAAGAACATACTCGTGCAACCAAATCAGCATGATAATCCAATTCAAAACATCATTTTGTACCATCATAAAAGAGTGCAATCACTTCTTGATTGGATGAAACAAAAGAGATATTACCTGTGTATATTTGTTTGTAAGATAACCTATTGCTGCTTGTAGGTTGTCTTGTTGCTACTGACAATTTGTTTCTGTCATAAATTTGTTAAACGAGCTCAGAATATAGACGTCGAGGTACTCAAAATGACGGGAAGAGGTCTGGTCTACAAGGAAGCACAGACAAAATTACAAAAAACTTCTTTAATTATTTGGGTGAAAACGCAAATTTTAGGTCGAGACTCTCAAAAAACCTATTTTTTGATCTCCACTACGTTTTCAACTTATTTTAAGCCTACCCATGCATTTTAAACTAAAACACATAAATATAAAACATTGATATTAATAAAAACGTCAATATTAACTACGTTTTTATTATATTGTTCATAAACAGACTACCTGTTGTTCATTAATCTTTATCAAAATATATCTCTAGTGTATTATTTAAAAAGAAGAGAGTATATTTTCTCTCTTAATATCTTAAACTCATTCATATAAGCTCTATCTAATAAACTATTCAACAATTTTTTAAATCGTACTAAACAAAAGATGTGGCGTACTACATTCTTTTCGACTTTAAGAACTTCAAAAGTTAGTTCTATTACAATGGTAGCGGAGCTACACGACAACGTGTACGAAAAGAATTCTTTGGAATGTCCTCGGCCTTAATGCAGAATTGGTGGTAGCCAGAACGAAGGTCAATCTTCAAAAATATTGTGGCACCACTCAATTGGCTAAGCAATTCATCTATGTGAGGAAGAGAATATTTGTTCTTAATGGTCTATTTTTTTAATTCCCTATAGTCAATGCATAGCCTATATGTACCATCCTTTTTCTTTTGAAATAACATAGCACTACCCCAACGAGATACACTAGGTTTAATTAAACCCTTTTTCAAAAGATCATCAAGTTGTATCTTGAGCTCTTTAAGCTCATCAATATTGAGCCTGTATGGAGCCCTTGAATAAGGTGTTGCTCCTGGATATAGATCTATGGCATGGTCTATCGCTCTAGGCGGAGGCATACCAAGAAGATCGTCCAAAAATACATCCTTAAATTCATGTAAGAGATCCTCTACAAATTCTGGATTTGTCTCTTTCTGTTTATCCCCAGATTCTTCTTTAATCTCATTAACAAACACAGGAAATGTCTCACATCCTTGTCTCACCCCCCTCAAAAGTTTCATGGCAGAAATCAGAAGTGATTTACTATCTCTCTCCTCATCTTTAATCGCATGACCATCTCTATTTTTAAAAACCAATTCACCCTTCTCACAATCAATCAATGCATGATTCGCAGTCAGCCAATCCATTCCTAGAACTACATCCCGTTCACCCATGCCAATAACATAGAATTCTCCAGAATGTTTCTCTTTATTCAGTTAAAAAGGTAAGTTTTGAATGTGGCCCTGTGTATAATGTTTCTTCCCATTAGCCAATTCTACAGATCTCCTAATGTGAGAATCGGAATTCAATTTCAAAGTCTACGCAAGCTTATTAGACATAAAAAAATGGGTACTACCAGAATCAATGAGAAAATTCACAATTTGAGTTCCTATCTTACCCCAAATTCTTATAACAGATGCCTTTAAATGATGCACAAAGGTTGTCACACATTTCATAGGAATTTCAGAGCACTTACCTTCCTCGCTTGCTTCCTCAATCGTAGTGTCCATTGCATTCATATTCGCTTCCATTCATGCAAGAACTGCCTTATCGATCTCCTTATTTGGACATTCGAACGTCTTGTGACCTTGCTCACCGCAACGAAAACACAACCCAAATTTCCTTGCTCGTTCTAGAAAAGCAGGATCATGTTTCCACCGTAGCGGTGGTTGTTTTCTTTGATTCTGATTTTCATTATTCTGACCCGAATTTTGATTACAGCATTCTGATTTGTACTCTGATTCTGATTTGAAAAATTACTAGGTTGTCTTCTCTGATTATTTGTAAAATTCCTTCGAGAAAGTTCAATGTTTGTCTGAGGTGTTGATAGAAAAGGCCTATTCGGCATTCTATGCCCAGTAGATATAATTCTGCTTGAAGTAGGGTTGCGGGTGTCATACTTCACCTTCTTCTCATAATTTTCGTCCTGCGCAATAGCATCCAAAAAATCGGTAGCTCCCGCACCCTTTACTTGATAATACAGATCTTTACACAGCCCTCCGATAAATTTGTTTGTCAACGCCTCTCCTTCTACTTCAAGTGCATACTTGTGAAGTCGCATAAACTTCTCCTTATACTCATGTATAGTAAGACTTGGCTCGTCCTCAGGTTGCTGCTGAAACTTGTAAAACTCCATCTTTTTATCCATTTCATATTATGGAGAACAATATCTTCTATATGCTTGCGTTTTGAATTCCTCCCAAGTGATTGGAGTAACCTTTGTCGCTAGTTAAGGTAAGCTTTCCACCAAAGCTTTGCGGTTTGTCGAAGATGAACAACTGCAACCTTTGCTTTTGCTTCTTCAAAGAACTTCTTCAATGCAAAATAATTTTCTAACTCTTCAATCCATGCTTCAAGATCTTCACCAGTATTCTAGATGCCATTGAACTCGTTAACCTTTGCCTTCTTGAAGACTTGCCGCAAAGCTGCCTTTTCAAAATCTTCATCTGTATCTTCTTCGTCACGTCTCCTTCTTCCTCATCTCCTTGAATTAGTTTTAGCTTCACTGTCATTCCGTTCTCTTTTGTGTTGACGACCTCTATGTCCACCACCACTGTTCCCACCATCCCCACTATCACCACCGCCAGGTGCCCCAGCAGCGCCATGATGATTATTGTTTCCTGGTGGAGTAGCCTGATTTTCGCCTTCATGTTCGCCATCAAGGTCCACATAGATATCAGGCTCTCGTGCGGCTTTGCCCCGTAGAGCCTCAACACGCTCCCGATTTTCTTGTTCCAGATCTTCTCATAGTCGCCGAATTAGGTCTTCTTTCTCCTTCATCATCCTCTCGTATCCTTCCATGTCCAAAATCAACCGCTTGCTCTGATACCAATTGTCACAGGAACAAAATAATAGAGATAGACAGCAAAAGATAGAGAAAGAGATCTTTGTATTGATGAATTTTTGCAGAGTTTTGATACAACAGAGGAGCAATGGAATATAGGTGCACTCCATTGTACAGAGTTCGAACCTCCCGACCACCCCCGAGCTTCAGTCCGCTTGCATGCAGCGTCTCACTCGCACTTGCACTCGCACTGGCAATCGCATTCTCACTCGCACTCATAGAACAGGAGATCTATGAATGATCCCCAAACGCACCACCCGTCGTTTTTTTTTCCTTCTTTTCCTCGAAAAGCATGCGACTTCTCAAAATAGCCGCTTTTTAGGCATTCGGTCAACTGGATTTTTGCACCAAGTATACCTGCAAGAATAAGATAAGAACGTGATCGCGAAGCGATCCATAAAGGTTAGATTTTTAGAACTTTTTTTTTTGTTTTATGTCCTCAAATTTCCAGTTGTCTTCAACTGAACATAATTCCCAAATGGAGCCAAAAAAGCCCAAGTCCGTCTCACACAATCTTGTTGCTCTTGTTGCGCTCTTCGACGATATGTGATGCGAAATTTCCATAGCTTGCTCTGATTTGATAAAAATCAACCTGCAAAACGGCATTTTCTACAAAAACGATGCAAAAATAGCAAATTTCAGTTTTTTCTTCATCTTTGGCCCTCAACGAGCATCAAAACATCAAAATCACTAAAAACTCAGAAAACCAAAGTTGTTCCTTATAACACAGGCTTCAATCGCTTCATACATCACTTTTCCAAAATCACACGTTAACATCTTCAAAAATGACCTAGAAAGTGCCTTCTGGGTCAAAAAATTTTACTGGATGAAAACAATCCACACATCCTTCTACACAATATACCAACTTTAAAACGACCAAAACTTCCTAGAAAAACAAAATTTATTGCTAAAACACTTCAAAAATCAAGTCCTGCTACATTTGAGACTTTTTCACCAGTTTTTCGCATTACAAGTGTTCGAGTTTTATTGGCATTTGCTGTTCAATTTGATTTAGAAGCTCATCAAATGGATGTGCGAACTGCTTTTCTTAATGGTGACTTGGAAGAGGAAATTTATATGGAACAACCAGAAGGGTTTGTTATTCCAGGTAAAGAAGACCTTGTTGCTCAACTCCATAAGGCACTATATGGTCTCAAACAAGCTTCGCGAGCCTGGTATATAAAATTTGATATTTTTCTCACCTCTAAAGGATTCATCTCTTGCTCGTCATACCCCAACTTATACATAAAACGCCAAGGTAGCAGTTTTGTGATTCTTGCTCTTTATGTGGATGATACCATCCTTGTTTCCAATGATTTGGGATTTCTTCAGCAAGTGAAAAAGTTATTGTCTTCTGCATTCGATATGGTGGATCTTGGAGAGATTCACTCTTGTCTTGGCATTCAAATCCAACGGAACCGTACAAAAGGTATTTTATTCCTTCGACAGTCAAAGTTTATTGCAGATACTATTCAAAAATTTGGTATGGAATCTGCACATTCAGCCAACACACCTTGTCTTGCGAGCTCTACGAAGAATACTTCTGACAATGGCGGTCAACTTGTCACAAATCAACGTTATGCTAACTTGATTGGATGTCTTCAGTTTGTTGGCATGAACACTCATCCTGATATTCTGTTTGCTGCTAACTATCTTGAACAACATCTTGCATGTCCTTCTCTTAAGCGTTGGTCTGCTACAAAGCATGTATTGAAATACTTGAAAGGCACTACAGATTTTGGTTTAGTCTATCGACGACAACTCACATCGGATTCTATGCAATCTCTTTCTCTTTTGGGTTACACAGATGCAGACTGGGCAAGCTCACATTTATCTATGCGATCTACTAGTGGAAATTGCTTCTTTATAAATGGTTGTCTTGTTTCTTGGAGCAGCAAGAAACAACGTTGTGTTGCAGTTTCTACGACTGAGTCAGAATATGTTGTGGCATCACTTGCAGCTCGTGAGTTGATTTGGCTTCGACAAATGCTGGTTGATATTGGTCACTCTCCTCTTTCTAGCACACCCTTGCGGTGTGACAACCAAAGTGCTATTAGTCTTGCAAAAGACTATGTTCAACATAATAAGTCAAAGCACATTGCTGTCCATTATCATTATGTCAGGTATGAAGTACGCAAGGGAACCATTATGGTTGAACACTGTCCAAGTGACCAGATGATTGCAGACATTTTGACCAAAGGCCTCAATGAGTCACGTTTCATCCTCTTGCGCTCGGAGCTTGGAGTTGCTTCGGCCTCACTCTTTCTAGATTAGCTTCTTTTCTATTGTAATAGCTTTGTACATATGACATTGTAATCTTTTAGGTACCATGCACTATGCACACTCCACATTTGCACCTTGTGATATCTAAGTCACTTGAATGTTTGTACATAGATGCACAATTCACTTTCACATCATCACCACTGGTTCATATTTCACATTGTATAGGGGCTTGGGTTTTTCCCTTGAACTCCCCAAGGGTTTTTTCATCCAAAGCTAGAGACCTTTGTTTGAGTGGGGATGTTGGAGCTATATATGGCTCACTCTACTGAACTTGGTCTCACCTATATATTTGTATCTTGTCCTCAATATGAATCAGTCTTTGGGAGCGTATATGGTGTGTCTTTTGTCTCGTCTCTCTCTCTCTTTCTCAACAATTGATTCGGTTGTTTTGTCTAGATATAACAAAAAACTTTTACGGGCAATCTCACTATATAATGATTGCAATCTAGAATCATCTGCAACAATCTGCGCTATATCGTCGGGATCTAGTGCACTGACGATTGTAATCAACAATTGTCTAATTTTCTTTTTGAACTCTATCATTGAAGTAGCAGAAGGATCCATTTTGCCTGCAATGGTATTATTGCAAACAACACATTGTGAAATATAACTATGTGCCACTCCATTTGGATCTTTTCTACGTGAAAGAAAAAGTGCAGTATGCCTCACCGTACAACAACTTACAAACAGATGCTCTTGTCATTCTAGCAGCAACACACCTAGTCACATTTGCAACCATGTGCCAAAGCATGAATGACTGGGAGCAACATAAAACATAGTCCCCCTACGCTTTTGCAATGACACACCTAGCCGCAATTGCAACCATGTGCCAGTGCATCCACGCACGGTGACTTCTTTCAAACAAATGCTTATGTCATTCTAGCAGCAACACACCTAGTCGCAATTGCAACCATGTGCCGAAGCATGAATGACTGGGAGCAACATAAAACATAGTCACCCTACGCTTTTGCAATGACAAACCTAGCCGCAATTGCAACCATGTGCCAGTGCATCCACGCACGATGACTTCTTTCAAACAGAAGCTACCGTCAATCTAGCAGCAACACACCTAGTCGCAATTGCAACCATGTGCTGAAGCATGAATGACTGGGAGCAACATAAAACATAGTCATCCTACGCTTTTGCAATGATACACCTAGTCGCAATTGCAACCATGTGTTAGTGCATCCACGCACGATGTTTTCTTTCAAGATTCAAGCATATGAAACAATATGAAATTATTTGAGCACACATTCATGCATTAGATGCTACCATCATTCTAGCAGCAACACACCTAGTCGCAATTTCAACCATGTGCCGAAGCATGAATGACAGGAAGAAACATAAACATAGTCATCTTGCGTTTTTGCAATGACACACCTAGCCGCAATTGCAACCATGTGCCAGTTCATCCACGCACGGTGAGTTATTTCAAACAGATGCTCCTGTCATTCTAGCAGCAACACACCGAGTCGCATTTGCAACCATGTGCCGAAGCATGAATGACTGGGAGCAACATAAAACATAGTCACCCTACGCTTTTGCAATGACACACCTAGCCGCAATTGCAACCATGTGCCAGTGCATCCACGCATGGTGACTTCTTTCAAACAAATGCTCCTGTCATTCTAGCAACAACACACCTAGTCGCAATTGCAACCATGTGCCAAAGCATGAATGACTAGGAGCAATATAAAACATAATCATCGTACGCTTTTGCAATGACACACCTAGCCGCAATTGCAACCATATGCCAGTGCATCCACGTACGATGATTTGATAAAAGAAATTTTATACCTTTAAGTTTTAACGCAAAAAACTCAAAAAAACATGAATAAAATAAGGAAGGGATTAAAAAATTACCGCTACACTGCTTTGAGAATGTGGAAAGCTGCCAGAAAGTTTGGTGAAGAAGACTTTTCAATGTGCCTCTCTTGTGAAAAAGACAAGAACCGGCGTCGTCTTTATATAGCCACGGCGGGCCCGGCGGTGAAGTTGCTTTTCCCGGCGGGCCTTTAGCCGGTCTCCAAGTCTCCTTGCAGGTTAAAAAAGATGAATGTCAATTAACATAATATTTGTTATTTTTCATTTCTATTGTTATTAACATGAAATTATCGTGTGATCATGTCATTTTGAAATCCTTGCCCCCTCCTATTTGGAATCCTCCTTGACAACAGGGTATCACCAAGGGTATGTGTTGTGCTTGGGAACTCAAAAAATGTGCCTATGAAGGCCTTGTAATGTAGCCCTACTATGCATACATAGTCAATGCATGGAAAATATTTATGCTCTACAAGATGTGGATATAAGAAAGTTCCTAATTAGCATTTGACGGTGAAACTTCCTGTTCTAAGCAATGTGATAGTCTTTGAATATTCTGTACCATTTGCTTGATTAAAGGTTGTAGAGATTGTTGAAGGGATTTTTTATCTGCTTGATGCTTCTTTGGAAATAGAGCCTTGTGGTTGGTTTGTGTATTTGGCATTGTTCCTTAGGCTGGGCTTTCTTCTAATTGTATTGTAACCGTAGGAGGAATTGAAAGAATTCAAGTGGTGGTGCAGTGACAATAGGTTTATTGGTTCCCTTTGGGACCCACTTCTTTATGATTACTGGTTGTTTTATTGATGTTGCTCATTGGGGAACCCATACTTGTCCTTGCTTCATTTGTGTTTGAAGAGACTTCTTTGGGATCCACCTTGTCTTTGTGTCAGTCTTCAGTGGTCTTTGCTTCATCTCTTGTACACTTTGTTGGCGACGAGATTGAGACTTTGGGAGTTGATACTTTGGGAGTTGATCATTTAACCGTTTTTTAATCTAAATGAACTCCTGGCCTCTTTATGCTGGAGTCAATTTCTTTGAAACCCAAATCCAATTGCGGAAGCTTGCAACTTTGGGATTCGCTTAGCTGTTCTTGAAGGCTTTTATTGTTTTTTTATTGGTGTTGGAGCTTGTGATTTTTCATCAGAGATCTTTGTCTTCTTGATCCATACTTGATTTTGATAAACTTCGCTCTTCAGTATCCAAATTTCTCAAACTTTTTGGTTTTGACTTACTATTCTTTGCTTTTGGCCATCCTTGGTTGTTACTAAAGCTACTAGTGATGGTGATGACCAGAGTTGCTGGTAAGGGATTTCATAAGAATCATCATTATTGAAGTGTTAGCCTCCACAAGGTTGCATTCTGGCACTTTCCCTTTGTGGTTTGGCTGGTTATGAAAAGTTACCGTCTGTTTGCTCCTGGGTTGTTTTTTTTTTAATGACTTTGGTATTCACTTGATTAGAGCTTTGGTAGCTCCTTGACATGGCTATGTTCTTCTTGGTTGAGTCTTTTCTTCATGTATGGGGTCCAAGTATGAAGATGCTTGTTGCAATTGTGTTTTCACCATCAAGGATTTTGGAATCCACTTTTGGTGCACTTTATTCACTGTTTCCTGGTTTTTTGGTTTGGACAATCATAAAACCTCACATTAGTTAAAGTTTTGTTCTTGTTACCTATTGTGTCGTCTAGATTTCCTTTTTTCCCATCTTCTTGAAGCTGCAAGTTTTCTACTAAGTCATAGAACTTGTCTTCTTCTTTGTCTTCTTTTTCCTTGATCACACTCGTCGCAAAACAAGGAGCAACATCATAGCCATTTTCATCCATGCAACCTTGTTGTTGGATCGTCTTGAATAGAACACACATCAAGAGTAGCTAAGATGTGTTCCCATTCAAGTAGCTCTAATTCTTCCTCAAGAAAGGGTTCTGGGATATAATCCTTATTTTCAATTGCCCTTTCTATGACGCCCTCCTCTCACTTTAAGATTCCACATCACGAAGCTCCACACATCCATGGTTCTTTAGGCTTACCCAACCATGCTGGAAGTTCTGGTCCTGCTACAGTATTGAAATCAAACTCCTCCATAGGTGTTCTAGTAGAATCCATGTAACTATGGTCCTTTAGATTTATCTTTCCTATGGTTTCTAGATGTCTCAAGTAGATATGGTCATATCCCCAATCTTGGACCATTTTCAGTTGTCTCATGAATGGTCTTCCTAGAATGATATCATAGTTTTCCTTCTTGCCAAAGTCAACAATAGCAAAGGTTTGCTCATATTCAATTCCACAAGAAGTAACAACAACTTTTTCTAGTAGTCCTATGGGCTTTTCCATGTGTCCATCTGCAAGATGCAGTTTCATCCTAGTAGCTCTCATTGCTGGTTTGTCCCATGTTTTCCAGACCTCTTTTGTTGCAATCAAAACACCAGCTTCACTATCAGGGATTGCCATGGGTTTTACACCTTGGAATTCCACAAGAAGAGTGGTGTTCCCATCTTCTCCCTCATAATACTCTCTATACTTGTTTAGTGGCATTGGCCAAGTGTTTAGCTGAGGAATTTCAAGCTCTTTGATCCCTTCCTCTATTTGAGTCATTGGTTTTTTAACATCAAATTTCTCTAGGCATTTTCTCACAGTAGCCCACATGTTTGGTCGTATTCTGAGAAACTCGGCTAATGTTATTGTACAATTGACTGGTGTAGATAGAATATGTATAAGTCCTTTCAAATCGATGACCTTGTTGGGAGATAGTCTCTATGATGGGAGTGCAATAACCTCTCACTTGGACTCGTACTCTCCCATATAGGATGGTAGTGTTCTTAGCGAATGGGGTTCACTGTCCATAGACTGTATAGATTCTTTGTCTCCCCAATACAATTCCACTTATAGATTCATTTGATATATAGTCTCAAATTCCTCTATTAGTGGAAGATACACTCCTCTTCCATCGCATGTTTTGGTTTACGCGTCTGCTTATCTCACTTGCTTCATTGGCCTCTTTGACTTGTTTCCACAATTCAACACCCTCTATTTCTTTATAGTTGTCAGATAAATCCCTCGGAAGAGTTATCTGTGGTATTCAACTCCATCCTTGGTTCTAATCTGAGGTCCTTGAGCTTTTTTTGAAGCTCGTGACTGGAATTTGGCTCTTTTCATTCCTGGTTTGGTGGGATTACCGGTGTAGGTGGGACACGGATCACACCCTCAGGTTTTCCAATCGGTGGTTCTAGTAAATCTTTGCCTTTTTGAATCATTTTCTTGCACATTTCAAGCCTATCATTTTCTAGTTCAGCATATGGATATGTCATCCACCTGTGTTCTTGGGTTTAGTTGTTTTTGAGCCATGTTTCATAGGCTTTTAGGAGAGCATCTAATGGCTCATTAACCTTTTCTACCAATATTGATCTTCTTGAACTAGCACTTCTCGGGTTCTCATCTGTGGATGGTTCTTTTGGAGGTTGGCATGTCTGCATAAGAGAAGGTGCAACCATTTTCTCATGTTGTCTTATCT
This sequence comes from Adiantum capillus-veneris, assembly GCF_014529385.1. Classification (NCBI taxonomy): domain Eukaryota; kingdom Viridiplantae; phylum Streptophyta; class Polypodiopsida; order Polypodiales; family Pteridaceae; genus Adiantum; species Adiantum capillus-veneris. The sequence continues at coordinate 71,720,898 of NC_140936.1, forward strand.
TCTCTTTAGCTTGGGTGAGCTTCTTAGCTATAGATTTTTGCTCTCGTTCCCTACGTGCTTTCATCCTAGCCTTTCTAGCTTTCCAACTGTTTCATTTTCTCTTGGATTTTAGACAAGGTGCATCGGTCTTTGGCTCACCCGTTCTGGACTCACTTCAATTTCTATTTTCTCTATCTCTGGGTTCCCATCGGCTTCCTTGTGAGCTTGCGTTCTCGTAACTACTTGAACAGGTCTAATGTTTTCATTTTTCGAGCTACTGGGTAGCTCAACAATACTTTGCAATCTTTCTAACTTGGTTTGGAGTTTTTGGACAGTTGGGGATCAAGTGAATGACATCACAGCCAGGACAATAGGCGTTCACTTGGACAGTTGTCTTGATTGTGAATGACATCACAGTCAAGACAATAGGCGCTCACTTGTGTGATCTCCATCTGAGGACATTGTTTGACCAAGTGGTTGTCACAAATTTTGTGACACTCTGGTTGAGGAGCTTCTTCTTGAAATTCCTCTTAGCTATAAATAGGCTTTGACCTTGATAAACCTCTATTAGCAATGAACTGCAATGTCCTTTTGTCCATCCCGCATCTTCTTTCTTCAGGTTGAAACGCAAGAGGTGGAGGTTGTACGAGCCACATCATTCCATATGTTTCTCTCATCTTTTGTCTCTTTGAAGGGTAGTACCCCATTTGGTTGTTAAATACATTCTAGCTGGTACTAGCACTTGTTTGTTAGATGCTTCCATCATCTACGTATATCTCATGTCTAACACTCTTCTCTTGTATGGTTTGTCCATTTTCTCTCAATGTTTCACCATAGAGGTTCTTGGTGGTCATATTTGACTAGAGGAGCAAGTCTCTGAGCTAGTCCTTCTATAAGCTTCATTTGCTCATTAGATACCTCTGGATTTATTGTGGGTTGGGTTCTTGGTGAATCACGCATCTAAGAAGGATGTGTCACTCTCACTCTCAGTATCATGTCTTCTAAAGGTTCTGCTTTGATTTGGATATCAGTAAGTTAGAGGGGGTGGTGATGGTACATATGGTCCTATTGTGACCGTAATTCCACCTTTGTAAACGTCATGTTCTATGGTTGCATTTCGGTACCACCATGGTCCATTAGGGAGATTCACATGAGGAGGCATGTCTTTTATCTCTGTGATCATTTCATCTCTCGTTATTTCTCTAGAAGGGAATCCAGGTGGCTGCCTTTTTGGAATTCACATGTTTGAAGGAGGTATTTGTAGTCCTTCATTGACCAAATATCCACCTCTTTTTAGTGCATCGTGTGGGTTTGTGTCAAAATATAGATAGATTGGCATTTTCATTTCTAGCTTAGCTTTCCATACCTCTGGTCATATCTACAAAAGGATTGGTAGATTAGATTTCCATCCTAATGATCTTAGATTTATTAATGTCCGGCCCACTCAATAATCTCAAGATAGTCGTTAACAAGCCCACCTTGGCTTTTTGAAACTTATCCCTTTTTGCCCTTGATAAGGTCTCTTAGATGTCATGAATTTGTGACTCTTTTGATCTCTAGAAACTAGTTATTGGGGACCCTAAAAGTTTGGATTTAGGAAACCTGGGAAAATTCAACTCTAAAACCAAAACCTATTGGCCACAAGCTTTTCTCCTGGCTATACCTAACTCAATTTGGACTTGTCTATCAAAAGTTAGTGTAGTTTTGGTGAACTACACTTGAAAAAGCACTCAATACAGTTTCAAGACCAAGGATTTTAACTTGTATCTTGACCAAATGTGACCCAAATTTGTTGAAACTTGGTCACTAGGCTTACTTTATGCTGGAAAACACTTCTACGAGCTCAGATGTAGCTTTTGACCTCTAATTTCACACTTGAAACATCATACACGTGTGATGTCTATGTGCTCAGATTTGGTCCCAATTGGGTCAGTAAGCTTGTCTTGTGGTGCTTAACACCCTAGTAAGCTCAAATTTCAATTTTGGTCTCTAAAAGTGCCCTTTAGGCATCATACGCATATGATGTCTAGATGATCAGAACGAAGTGAGTTTTCACCCCACAGGTTTCTCTCAACACTGTCAACTCCAACACCCCCACTCAAATAGGAGTCCCTACCTATGGATGAAAAAAACCTTGGGGGTACAAGGAAAAAACCCACAACACCATATACATGCACTGTTATATTAACAATGATCAAAGTTTACAAAATTCATTTTTCAAGAGCTACATCACTCCATAATATACAATGTGCACTTTCAAGCCTCTTTTAATAATCCTATATATACAATTGAATTGATGGAAATTCAATATCTTTGAGTAGATTCAATATCTCTAAGCCCTGTACATGCTGCTTAATCCTATAAACAACATCAACTCAAGAAACATGTCGAAATATGAAGGTTAGAAATAATCACATCACATTTTCCTTAGAGACGGTTCGCGATGCCGCTCTAGAGATGACGGAGAAACAAACACTGATGCCATGGGTATACATAACAAGAATGCAATACATGTGCGCACATGAACACAAGCCGGCACACAGATGACATGAAACACTAGTGTTGCATAGTCATAGCTGTCAAATCCTTGATGATGAGGATGACGACGAGGGTGCGATAAAATGATATAAATCATAGCACCAATGACGATGAGGGTGCAATAAAATGATAACAACCATAGCACCAATGACAACGAGGGTGCAATAAGACGATAACAACCATAGCACCAATGACGACGACGAGAGTGCAATAAGACAAAACAAGCATAACGCCAATGGCGAGTACGAGGCACCGAGATCCCAAGTGCGCATAACCTTTGTCGCATTGCCCATTAATGGGAGGTAATCTATCACATCATCAATAAAAGCATTAGTAAAGTCATGATGTAAAATTATTGATTGACAATAGCAAGCATAGCATCAATGACGATGATGAGACGAAACAAGCATAACATCAATGGCCAGTGCGAGGCACCGAGCTCCCAAGTGCATATAACTATTGTCACATTGCTCACATCATCAAGAAAAGCATTAGTGGTCATGATGTGAAATTATCGATTACTAATTTTGAATGCTTCAGAATCTATTGCAAAATTCACATTTCAGTCAAATAAATTAAGATTGACGAAATTATGTCTTCAAAAAACAAAATACTCGCAAAGATCTTTGAGTACTACAATGGAATCATATTATTAGGCCCTATTAGTATTGGGATAGCTATATAGGCAAAAAGCTATACACGTTTTTAGTTTCTTTTCTTTTGTTTTTCTTGCTATTTCTGGCAAGAAACTTTGCAAGGTTCTTGTCATGTATGCGAAGCATAGAAAATGGCACATGCGAATCCAATAGTCATCAGTTTTTGCGGCATGAACGCGAACTGCCTTGGCTTCTCTGGTTGTACTCTGGTCTGATGCGGTCAATTGTATCCTCATACTCGGGGTCTTAAGAAGTCAATTGCATCTCGTAACCCTCATGGCTGACTGAGCACGCCCTTTATAAATCCTTAAAGATGCACGATGGGTGGGTGCCGCTCAATAGACAATATTCAACAACATGATAATACAAAGCTTCGTGAATCTCACGCAATCCAACTAAAATATTCAGCATCAAAAAGTAGCTGGCTCTTTTTAGCACTAATTGGTATTACACAAAATAACGAGATGCTGAACCTACATGCGATACATCCAAAAGCAACACTAGCTATTTTTAGCAGTGACAGTCATCGTGCTTCAGGACGTGGACTAAGTTAATGCACTATAGGGAAAAAAGAAACCTCTGTCGTAATTTGGATGCTGATGCTTTTGGAGAAGTCGGATTTATCATAAGCTCCGCACTTGGGTTTGGCCTTCTGCCTCGCACTCGGGCTGCTACATTATGATGCAAAGATTTTCTGATGTCGCATACGGGTTTGGCCTATTGCCTCATACCCGGGCTTCTACAGAGACATATGCCCTATCTCGGTGCTTCGAACACAGGTTTGGCCTACTGCCTCACACTCTGGTTTTTCCTTTTGCCAATGTACGATGAGGTCAGTATCTCAAAACCAGCCAGCCTTCTTGGTACTCGGGTTTGGCCTGTTGCATACTCGGGCTACTACACAGACATATGTCCTAAGCAGGCCGTAGTCGATACATGTTATACATTAGCCATGCTACATATTTGTGCTACATCCATAATCCATACATGTTATACATCTGCACTGCAGACAGATATAGTTGATGCCTGATATACACAAGGCGATCGACGTCACTATGTAGTAGCCACATCAGGCTGCACCATAGTGACCTAGAAGCAAATTATATCAGACTGTGTGAGCAAGCCTCTTGCATCCTCATATCCATGTCTCTAGCAGCCACCTTACAACCTTATGACCTGCATGCTACTACAACACGACCATAAAGAAAAAGAGCTTAAGTTGATTTGACTTATCTTTGGCTATGTTTTGCTCGATGACGACGCTTCTACTCAACAACTTGGTTGTGACAATTGTTTAAGCTTCGTTACCAGCAAACATGCCTTGTCTTGGATGGACTACTCACCAAAAGGTTGGGCCTTGGAAGGCTGCTCTGATACCATGTTGAACTGGAGACAAGACACGAGACGAGGGAGAGAGAAAGAGAGAGAGAGAGAGAGATGACTCTAGGATTGCAAACCACAAAAGTGTGTAGAGAGTGCACACTGAGCACACATATATAGTGCGGACTCCTAGCTATATATACCGTAGGGGTTGGTATATATAGCTCCAACAAATACTTAGGTTATATTATCTCTCAAGATGGTATTCGTATGGATCCATTAAAGTTAGAGGTAATAAAATCATGGCCTAATCCAAGGAATCTACATGAGCTAAGAAGCTTTATTGGTATGTGTGCATACTATAGATGCTTCATAGCAAAATTCTCTCAAGTAGCAGGACCACTACACAAATTAACTAAGAAGAACGTTAAGTATGTATGGACTGCTAAGGAGCAAAATGCTTGTGATAAGCTCAAAGAGAAGCTTACTTCCCAACAAGTCCTCATACTTCCAAATCTCTAAAATCCAATTGAGGTCCAATGTGATGCTTGTGGTGATTGCCTTGGAGCAGTTTTGCTTCAAGAGGGCATGCCATAGCATATGAGAGCCGAAGGCTCAATATTGATGAACAAGTCTTGGGCATTTATGAGAAAGAGATTTTAGTTGTTCTATGTCCTAGACACATGGAAGCACTACTTATTGGGGACTCCATTCATTTACAAACTGATTAGCAAAGTCTCAAGTATTTCGTGACGCAAACCAAGCTTTCCGACAAACAAATGAGGTGGGAAAATTTTCTTTTGCAATTTAATTTTCATATCGCTCACATTGCTTGTAAGCACAATCAAGTGGCCGATGCTCTTTCACAACGACCAAAAGTTAATGCGGTGTCTATAGCTACTCACAATGATCTATCTTCTATGATACATGAGTATACTACTGACCCTGACTTTAGAGACATAATGTCAGCCCTTGCTTTGGGGAAGAAAGAGGAACCATTGAACTTGCAGGATGGTTATCGTCTCCACAGCAATAGGCTATGTGTTACACATTCCCTTCGTGAGAAAGTTATGTATGAATCCCATGCTCCTCCATATGCGAGGCATAGAGGTATTCAACCTACTCTCCGAGCAGTAGATACATAATTCTATTGGTCTACCATGAAAGTGGACATACAAGAGTATGTTTCAAAATGTGTAGTATGCCAAAAGACCAAGTATGATAGAGGGAAGCAACCTGGATTACACCAGCCATTTCCTATCCCAAATACACCATGGGATTGGACTTCATCTTTGTATTACCCAAGTCTATCCATGGGAACACGGGAATATGGACAATAGTCGACAGGTTTAGCAAGCAAGCACATTTTATTCCTGTCAAAAAGACTATTAAGACATATCAAATGGCAACTCTCTTCATATCTTAGATTTTCAAGCACCATGGATTACCCACATCCATCGTGTCAGATAGAGATCCTAGAATGACCAGTAATTTCTGGAAAGGTCTCTTTGACAATCTAGGAACAAGATTGAATTTCTCTTCGTCCTATCACCCACAACCAGATGGCCAAACTGAGATAGCCAATCATATGATACTAGATCTACTCAAGATGTTACCAAAATAGATCAACGCTCACAATAGGAAAAGTACTTACCTCTTGTAGAGTATGCCTACAATAATATAGTACATACTTGTACGAAAAAAAAGCACCTTTTGAGATCATTGAGGGAAGACCTAAAAGTCCCTAGCTACTCAAAATACATCGGAAGATCTTCGTGCCGATGATTAAATCCGTGACCTACAAGAATCTTTTCAAAAGATTAAGGAGGCTATATCCATCTCTCAACAAAGGCAAAAAGTTGATACTAATAAGCACTAAAGGGCCTTAATGTTCAAAGAAAATGATTGGGTCTTACTCAAGTTTCCTCAGGCTTGATTAAGGAAAATGACGGGAAAAAATCCTACGGGCCATCAAAAGTATTATGCTAAACTAGCAAAAAGATACTATGGTCCTTTCCAAATCTTGAGGCCCATCAAGGAGATGGCTTATCAACTCAAGTTTCCCAACCATTGTCTCATACACAATGCCTTTCATGTAAGCCTACTTAAGCCCTACAAAGGAGAGCCACCAAGTGAACCAATTATTGAAGAGCCTCCTGAGGTTGAAGATCAAGAAGAGGTGCTACAACCCGAAGCTATCCTTCGGCACAAAGACAAGGTACTAAGACATGATAAGATTATCCGATGGTATCTTATTAAGTTCAAAAATTATCCTTTTAAAGATGCTAGATGGATGCAAGGAATACAGCTTAAGGATAGTATGAACCTTGTCAATGCTTACAATGATACATTAGAGTAAGCAAATGTAGAAATTTCTTTTACAGGACTCATGTTTTTGTCTTATGAAACTAGTCCTCTTTTTAATTGTGCATAAATTTAACTAGTATGCATGCTTAGAATCATGTTTGTGATGCCAACGTCTCTCAAACACCAAGTAGATTTGTCACTCTACTTTGGGAGAATGAAATGGAATAAAGAGCAAACATGCTAGCGATAGCTATGTCTCCCAAGCACCAAATGGATTAGTCATCCATCTTCAAAAGATGTCATAGGGTAAAAATGGATCCTCTACCCACTAAGTAAAATTGACTAATGACTAAGGCTCTATCTCTTCTACCTCATAGTCGAGGACGACTATGATTTCAAGAGAGAGGTAATGTCATAAAAACTAATATCTAACCAACCCAAATGGTTTTGTCATATTAAACTAAACACTTAATGTGGGAGAATAAACGGAAACAAGGGTTAAGATATTGAGATGTGCTTATAGATCTATCTCAACACGGGGCCAATAGAAAAGGGGCCCAAATGAGAGATGGTCTATTAAATACCAAGGCTAACCAATGGAGAATAAGACCTAAGGGTTAGATTCATTGAAGACCTCCACCAATAATGTGTGTAAAAGTCCTTTGACCTTAGGTAAGCTAGGGCTGAGCTTGAGGCTCTGGAACCCAACCTAGCTCGAGGTGCTTGTCCTACTTGTCATGTTTGATGACTAAGGTGCTTGAGGTGCTTGATGATTGAGGTGCTTGAGATGCTTGAGGTGCTTGATGATTGAGATGCTTGACATGCTAGGGTTGTACTTGAGGTGAGAACCCAGCCCAAGCTTAAAGTCTTAAGGGCCAAGGTTGTGGTGGTGAGGGCGAGCTTTTTGAAATGGGGCCTCTAAACCCAAACCAATGGGCCTACCCTCACAAAATGTTCATAAAGAGGTACGCACACTACTTGGGGAACCACCTTCTTTTGGGAGTGGAGAATGAAACCAATCAAAATAACACTTGCACTCACCCACTCAAGCAACACACTTTGAAAACCCCCTTACTCTATATAGACTTTGGACACTTGAACACCATCAACGATTATGCAACCCAATGCCGTGCATCAAAATGAAATATGCAATTTGTGGAATAGCATTCACCTTCTCCCCATAAGAATACCCATAATACATCCAAACTCTTCCTCTCTCAAGGACTCATCAAAAAATCATGCGCACAAGACTTGCCTCTCAAACACACAAGAGAATCACTTACATCAAACTAACACACTTTGCATAGAGAGCTCATCTCCATCTATGCAATGCCGTGACACAAATAAAATCACCATGAGAGGTAGCCACATGCATATGTAATGAAGCAAAAGAGAGTTGGAGTGGGAAATTTCTTTAGACCAATTGAATAAGTGTGGAGAAACAAACCAATGGTAAATTGACAATAGAACACTTACTTGATTTCTCGCACACCTTTTAAGGGAAGGACAGACGCTGGCTAACCATCACGAATTGCGAAACTTGAAAGTTTTGAAGATGATTTCATGATCATTAACATAACCATGAGAGAGATCATGATGTATTTACAAGTTATTGAGGTGCTACAAATGATTTATTGGGTTGATGGAGTAAGAGATTGTAGAATGGAAAGAGTGGAGAATAGAGTTTGCACTTCCTCCAAAGAGGAGGGTTAGGAGGGAGGATGTGAAAGAGGGAGAGTTGGGGTTTTCTCTACTATTGATCAAGAAACAACATGAAGTTGAAAATATAGGTGTGTGTCCTTGAGTCTCTCCAAGGGGGGCTATTTATAGTTGTGTAGGAGTGGGATTATGCTACACTTAATTAGAGTAAGTGATTAGACCTAATTAAGTTTCCTTTGACCACTCATTGAATATTGGACATAAAAGGGACTATTTATTCACCAAAAATATCATTTTAGACCGTGAAGGCTCCATAGGGGTGCATAATGTAGGTGGGCCCCACCATGAGGCCCTACGGGTGGCTCCTACGGGGTATCTCAACTTGTGTGTCTTGGCATTTTAGAAAGCATCTTTAGGTTGGTCCCATCACATGCAAGTGACCTTGAACACTCATTGCTCTTCTATAAGATGAGTAGGGGAAAAATAAGATCTCACCCTCTTGATTTACTTGATTTACAGTTCCCTTTTGCTGCGAATCTGAGAGATTTACACTATTTTGACCATAACTTTTTACCTGTAGCTCGGAATGACATGCTTCAAAAGGCAAAATTGACCTTCTCAACATGTTTGATATGAATTTGGACTATTCTTCACACCCATGCACCAAGGAATTTGGTTTGGAAGTTCCACAGTAGGCTAGGGAACCTTTTGCTTCCAATTCTTCTTGTATGGGCCCTTTGCTTGTATGCATCCAAGGGGAATCATGCTTTTTCAAAAGTCTATGATGCTTAAACAAATAGAGGAGGGACCAATATTATTTGATTGTGAAAAGAATATACAATTGGAGTATTTTTGAAAGGAGAGAAACTATATGTATATTCTTAAGAGATATTTGGCCACCTATGTAGGGGGCATAGAAGACTTGTAGAGAGGGACCATAATCTTTGGTAAAGACAAGTGGAGAGTTGATTTCCATGGGAATTTATCTATATGGTGTGGAAGATGGATATATTATTTTTCTACTACTAATTCACAAGAGGTAAGAAATTTTGGGGGTATATAGTTGGTTATTGTATGCTTATTCTATTTACAAAGAGCAAAAGAAAAGAGTGGTAATATAAATATATGACTAAGGTGACATTTTTGGGAAGAGTATAATGTATGTGTCGCCACAAAGGTTAAATGAAGAGGGGGAATTTACTATAGATAACTTAATAGCGTAGAAAAATATGAGGAAGAGGACGTTGAGTAGGCTGACAAATGTTGCAAAAAGATGGTTACCATTTTATGCCACTCAGTGGGAACTGGGCTTATGCATGAGGGGCTTGAGGTGTCAAAAAGTGAAGTACTCAATCCCTACAAGGAGGGGGCGAGCCCTACATGAGGGGGGATGCGAAAGAACACCCGCACACTCACACAAAGCATGCATGGTACAAAGAGAGCAGAAGGGACACTTGTCAAGTTCCTCCTCATGTTGCCCTCATGGTGTGCCTGAAGCCTATTGGTTGGCCACCCAAGGGGTCCAATGATAATTTAGGAGATTTAATTAATTGATTTTGCATTTATCAAGTCCTCTCTCTCAAATGGGAAAGGGGGACACTCATCCCAAGGCTACCCTTGCTGCTTGTAATGCCTCCTGATTGTGATTGGCTAGGCCTGGAGGGGTCCAATGAGCTTCAAGCTTGAGCTACAAGGGGGGGTGGACTCAAGCAAGCTAGGGGGTTGCTTAGGGGGTATACTCACCCACACACACTCACAAACACTCTCATTGTGTGCTATGCAAAGTGCAAGAGATCCCTCTCCTTCTCCAAGCAAGTAGAGGTTGAGAGCCTACAACAACACTCTTGGCTATGGAGTGCAAATTCAACCAAGTGCCATGCTTCAATGCTTAAGCTTGTCATATCCTTCTTCTTCATTACTATGTTGTTATGTATGCTAGCAAGAAGAGTTATGATAAGTGAGGAACTAATTCTTTATCATATGGAATGTTTCTTCTTCCTCTTCCCTACCCTCATTCCCTGCTAGGTCTCTCCAACTTCGAAGGTGTTTGAGGTCTAGGGATAGTTAAAGCTTTCTTCAAGTTTACATTATGCATGTGATGCATGAAGCTCTCCACGTTCATTGCATCACCTAGGTCACAAGGAACACAAATATTGTATTGTAAAAAGAATCTCTTAATGGGAGAAATCATTAAAAAATGCCTATTGGAGGGGGGACCAGCTCCACATAAATCCGGTCTTCAACTGTTGTCATGTTCTCTATATTCTCTCTCTTGTAAAAGTATTGTTCATGCCAAGTTAACTAATTTCTATGATTATGTTGCTATCTTCAATTATGTTCATCTGTTGTCGTGCCGCTTCGCTCCCATGACAAGAAAATGAGAAGAGGAATGCCAATCAGGTGTATTTGAATCCTGCATGATTGTTCAGCAGTCATAAGGGCTTGCTAAGAAGCCAATTTTTAAGCTAAAAGTGTACCAAATGAGGTTTTAAGGGCCAAAAGATGTCTTGGTAATGCTAAACAATGAGTATGCTTGAAGTGGTCATAGCTGGGATTTTATTGATTTAAGATGAAGTACTTGAAGGGCTCTACATGCCTTTCTTTATAGCTCGTCAATCGGAGCTACAGTTAAGAAGTTATGGTAGCTTAAAGTTAGAGTTGATTACAGATCTATACCGGGTTGGGCAACTACAACTGAAGGGATAAAAATGGCAAGAATGCACGGACCTGAAGTGCTCACTTTGTGGAGTGCATCAATCTTTTTAGATCAGTGATCAGGGTCCCAGTCGCTAAGATATTGGCCGACAAAGATTCATCGGGGGTCGGTTCCGTACCAGTCTAGTCCGCTCGATCGATGTGCCATTTTGGGGTTTTGAGCAGTAGCCAGGGTGTGGAACGCAGTAGAAGCAACAAATTTCATGACGAGGTTGCTCGACGAGGCTATTAGGGGAAAGGTGTTATGCTTACCAATGCCTTGCCCAATATTGTATCAGAGTGGCATATATGGGTATTTTGGAAGCTTGCAGTGTGATTGAAGCCATTGATATAGGAAAGCACATTCATGATGAGATTGTTGGCAGGGACTGCTTAAGTGAGATGTTGTGCTTGGCATTGCCTTGGCCGACACGTGTACCGAATAGGAAGCCTTTTACTTGTTGCAAAACATTGCATGGCCGGCATGTATGCCTGAATGTGATGCCTTGCTCGAATGAAATGTGTACCAAATATGGTGCCTTGCAAAGCCAAAGGCCACCTGCCCTTTAAGACCTGACATCCAAGGGCCTAATCAAATGCCCGCCCGAGCCAACCAAGGCCGCCCGTCCTTTTAAGTTAAAATTTACATTGTGTGTGAAGAGGAAGAAGGTATGGCAAGTAGGGTGGAAATGGCAGCACAGTAGAGTTTTCACTCGCGCCAGCCAATATGGCGGTCATACGCCCTTGCCGTAGAAACACAAAACACTCAGAAGCTTGTCGCGCATTGATTTGGCACCAACGGCACTGGTTTTCGAGCTAGTTCAGAATCGATTGCCACATCATCAGGGGGTACCCATTAGCGACATCGCTAATGGGTAAACCCCTTTTATCAAGAAAAAGGCTCATGCATGGTATAAAAGAGAAGGGGGTTTCTCTTTGAGAGCTTTCGGGGTGTGATTTTCTTGAGCCATCTTCTCTTCTCCTGGAGCTTTCTCTCATGGGAAAGAAGAGCCTTGAGATCCTAATCCTTAGCCAAAGCTAATCTTTCATAAACCTCATTAGCCGAGCTTAACTTAAGCTCCTTAGAGAATCCTAAGCTCTTGAAGCTAAGCATCTTAATCTCATGGAGCAAGCCTTGATCATCACTAATCTCTCATAAGCCAATCAAAGAATCCTAACTCAAGCTCTCTAATCTCTTAATCTCTAAACCCTTAAACCAAAGCCTAAGCCTAATCTCGGAATCCAAAGCCTAAACCTTAATCTTTAAGCCTACTCTTAAGCTCTTCTGCCAAGCCAAGATTAAGCTCGATTTATTAAGCTCCCATAGCCCTAGCGGAAAGAAATTTCAACCTTGAAGCAGTAGGGGGGAGCGAATTAGATGAGTATTGATTGGCTTGATTAGCACATGGATTAAGACAGGTTCCACCTTCTAAGGAGCATAAAAGCCTCCAGTAATGATTGATTAGTCATGGATACTGTTGATTAATTGGTATTAAGCGAACTGTTTGTTTTGAGCTCTGTTTTTGTTAATTGTGTCTGTTGCACCTCTTTCCCCCCCACCTCTGACAACCAGGGCCCCGGTGCCTTCGCGGCTCACCTTTGGCATACTTATCCGCTGACATTCTTGGTAAACTCGATGCAAAACGAGCTGGGGTGAGTAGTGGTGTGGAGAAGGATGTTGACACAGCAAGAGGCAACCATGCAGCAAATGATGCAGCAGTTTGCTGCTTACATGCAATAGCAAAACAGGCTGCCCAATAGTAGTATAACTTGCAAGAAAGGATCCTTAAATCTCGACACACAGTTACCAAGAAATTGTATCGATTTGAAGGCCGGGATATTAGCAAATTTTGCAATATCTACGAGCAGGCAGTGGAAGAGAATGGAATTGATTATCAGAATGCAGTGAAGGGTTCCATTTAATTGCGGAGCCGGAACTTAGGAGCTGGATTAAAGAAATTGAGGCGGTTAAAAACCCGAATTGGCAGGATTTCAAGAAGGTGCTTCAGGAGGAATACTTCCTTGAGGATTCACAAAGAGTAACCAGGCAAAGCTTCATGAAGTGGGTGCAGAAGAAGAACAAAAATCTATCTGCACAAAAGTTACTACGGGAGATTGAGAAGAAATTCGAGCAACTGTCCTCGACACAGTAGCGTTCAATGAGGGATCAGAAGGTTGAACTATTCATTCAGGCTGCTGATCCACGACTTTAGAAGAGTCTAGTGCAGTTGCTAGAGGATTCAATAGGAGAATTGGGCTTAACATTCGACTGGAAGGTAGTCACTAAGGCAGTCAACATGATCATGAAATGACATATGAGAGTCGATAAGCTGATCGTGGCTGGCATCATGGATGTTGCGGAAGAGGAACCTAAAGAGAAAACAACCTCGGAAATACCCAGAGTGGAGGAGCCAGTTCTTGACAAATTGGTGAAAGGTATTAAAGAATTAAATTTGGATTTTAAAGGTGTTAAATTTGAAGGACTAGCTGCAAAGGGGTCTACATCTGATCCTTGACAACAGCCACCACGCAAAGGTTGGGACCGATGCATGTGGTGTGACATTGAAGACCACAAGTACGTTAAAGAATGTGATGAATTTGACAAATCTTATAAAAGGAATGTGGTGTTCTAAAAGGACAAGAAGATACACCTTAGGGCGACAGGTGAGATGCTCTGCTTGAACTTCGGTAGGGGTGGCATGAAAAAGATAGTTGAAGAGATCCAGCATAATGTTGCTCTTGTAGAAGCAGCTACATATGGGTTGCAAGTCTGCGGGAAGGGTGATGATGATGTTGCAGATACCAAGGGTCAATTATGGCCTTATGCTCTGAAGACAATAGAAACAGGGCAGGTAACTTATTGAAAGTTGCAGCAAGTAGGGAACTCAATTCGAGAAACCATAGGGTGGACTGATCCATTGGATTACCTCTCAGTGTATGCATTCATTACGAAGTCTCAAGCTAATGAGGCTATGGTGGAGGAAAAGCGGAAAAGAGAAGAAGAAGTTCCCGGGACATCGAAAAGGAAAACGAGATTCAACAACAAGCAAGATGAAGGTCCTACTCCTAAGCCCGCTCCTAAAGTGGTGATGGAGGATGCACCTAAGGGAAAAAAGCAAGGTAAACCCAGGGGACCCTCATATAAGCTTAAGTCTAACATTGAATTAGCTACAGATTTAAAGAAAGTTTTTAAAGAGCGCATTCTGAATAACAAAGTGGAGCGCACATTGGGTGATATTTTAGGCATTGCCAAACGTGAGTTTCACGAGGAGATAATTGATATCATCAAAAGAAAGTGGCAGATACCAAGTGAACAGGAGCCGGAGTCAGTTAAGAGCCAGGCTGTACACCACATTGAAGTAGTTTTGGACCACTATGAAGAGTATTCAGTAGATCTTGAAAAAGAAGAAGAGTCGAGGTCTGTGGTGGTGTCAAATCCAACGGTACGTGAGGTAAGGCATGTTCATTTCAATGAAGATGAAGATAGTGAAAGTATACCAAGGAGTCACTTTTTGAGGACTCATTGGGCAAGGGCAACAACCAAAACTGTTGTGAAGCTTGGCGACATTGAAGAACCAGTCTTAGCACTCATAGATCATGAATCAGAGATCAATTTCATGGCTAAAATCTTGCACAAAAAGGGGAAATGGCCTATTGATGTGGACCATGGTTGGCAGATTTGAGCTGCGAATATGCTTCCAGGCGACCTCTACGGTGCTTGTGCCAATGTTAAGGTAACTATACGGGATGTCTGTGATGAGAAAAACTTCTTTATACAAGAGCATTCCTCTTATCCATTAATTTTGGGGCAACCCTATATTACGGTTGTGCGAATGGAAACCAAGGTGCTGGATGATGGCTCAACCTATGCTAGGGTTTGAAGACGAGATGGTAAGAAAGTAGTGCAATTCTTGATTGTATGTGCTGACCATGCCAGGAACAAGGATAGTCTACGTGATCATCCATGCCAAAGATACGCAAGGAGTTTGAAGAGCACAGGTTTGCACCGGATTTTCTTAGAGTGCCATTATAAAGCAGGACTATGGTGGTACAAGTGAGGAGAAGTTCTCGCAAAGAGAATCTTTCTTTTTGAGGGTTTTGGGGTTACAATCCGAAGGTTCAGTATCTTTCAAAAAATTTAATGATTTACCAAAGTGGGAAAAACAATATGTTTCAGGTATCCAAAGTAAATTGCAGGGTTGTGATGTGCTTGAATCAGATGATGTGATTTCAGGAGTCTTTGAAGATGTATTTTATGTAGATACTATGATAGAGCTTGAGGAGGTCAGGCAAAACAGGTTACAAAGCGGAACTGAAGTGGTTAAGGTCCATTCAGTGGACATGTATGATGAGTTAGGTATATATGAAGCACTTATGCATATTGAGGATGATTCAGGTGACACAGTTGTAGCATAGGTAGAAACAAAATACAAGACTGTTGCAAAGAAAGTGAGGCCAGTGGCTACACCGCTACCAGAAGGAAGCGATGGGATGATCAAGGAGGCTTCTTGACAGCCTATACTCAGGAATCCAAAGAACATAGGGCATAAGTTTACTAAGGAGACATTGCAACAGCTGAAGGTTGGAGAAGACGGTTTCCTCAATGAAGAGGAGATCAAATATTTTGAAGGTATGCTTAGAAAACATAGTAAAGCTTTCGCATTTGAGCCAAGTGAGATTGGGTGTGTGGATCCAAGTGTTGTTTCACCTATGGTTATTGTCATTATTCCCTACATGCCATGGAGCTTGCGTCCTATTCTAGTTCCTAAAGATCACCTCCCAAAGCTTACCAATTTGCTTAATGAAAAGATTCAAATAGGAATTTTGTAGCCATCATGCACCATATTCTAATCGATGGTTTACTGTTCCGAAGAAAAATGGTACATTAAGGTTCATTCAAGATATGCAACCAGTTAATAAAGTAACAATTCGCAATGTGGGTAATGGCCCAATTGTGGATGAATTTGCTGAGGCCTTTGCAGATAGATCTATTTACTCGATGGGTGATCTTTATTCACGATATGATCAATTCCAATTAGCTTTGGAGAGCACGGATCTTACTACAATGCATACTCCTCTTGGTTTGGTAAGGATGTGCACTCTGCCACAGGGTGCTACTAATTTAGTAGCTCATATGATGAACGGCATGAATAAGGTATTAAGGGACTTTATCCCACATGTAACTATGCCTTTCATTGATGATCTACCAATTAAGGGTTGTGAAGAAGGCTCAAAAGATGAAACAAAAGACCAAAGGGGGTGCCGACAATTTGTTGCCCAACATATTACTGACTGTGATGCTATATTATCGAGGCTTGAAAAAGTTAACACTTTCATGTAAAAAATCAACTTTTGGTGCTAAGGAGGTCTTAATTGTGGGACATATGTGCAGTTCTAATGGAAGAAGGCCAAGTCCAGTAAAAGTTGAATCAATCCAAAAGATGAAGGAAACATGTTCTCGGTTACTGAAGCTCTTCAATTCTTGGGTGCATGTGTGTTCTATCGTATTTGGCTGCCACACTTTGCTCATGTTGCAGAGGTGCTATATCAATTGCTACGAAAAGGTAAAAGGTTTGTTTGGGAAGAAGTTCACACACAAGCTATCAGGAAATCAAAGAAGATGCTTCTTGAGGCTCCGACCTTGAGGAAAGTTGATTATAAATGCTACAGGCCAGTTGTTTTAACAATTGACATTATTCCGATAGGTATTGGATGGGCTATAGGTCAAGATGATGCTTAAGGACGTAGGTATGCAGTGAGATTCGAAGCCAAGGTGCTCAATGTTCATCCACAGGTTAAAAGGAAACTTTGGGGCATTGCTACTGCTCTAAGGACCGATAAAGAATAATTTATTGGAGCTTTTGTTGTGGTAGAGACAGATTGCTTGCCTTTAATAGGGATGATTGCAACTTTCTCTACTCCGGATATTGCCATGCTATGATGGATAGCCTATATTAAGTCTCTTAACCCTGAATTCTGTCATATTGCAGGTAGAGATAACCCTGTTGCAGATATGTTATCAAGAGCTAGGTTTGAAGATGAAGAAGAGATGATGACCACGAGTAATGATGTTGGCTTGAAGTTCTACATGTCCTCTTATCTACATGCCAACTATGGAAATATTGCTCATGTTTTTGAAGTCTTTTATGAAGAGTTTTATGATGGAGAGTGGCTTATGATTGGCCGCTACCTAAGTACTCTCACTAGACAAGAAGGATGGAGTGATCAAGAATTCAAGAAGATCAGGAAAAAGGCCTATGGCTATTTCCTGAAAGATGGACATTTATGGAAGCAACCGAAGTGCCTAGGAGGGGTACCACAAGAAATTATTTACAACAAAGCAACCCAACAGCAGGTGATGAAAGAGTTTCATGAAAGTATATGGGCTGGACACAGAGGAGTTTGGGAAACCTTTGTTAAGATTAAAGACTAGTATTGGTGGAGAGGTATGTACAAAGATGTGGTTAAATTTGTGGAATCATGCTTAATATGTCAACAGTACTCTAATGTGCGACATAGAGATGAATTGCATCCCACCTATCTGCTGGCTTTGAACTACAAGTGGGTTGTGGACCTTATTACAATGCCAATAGGAGTGTGGCAGATGAGGTATATTGTTCTTGCCAGGGAAGATCTTACTAATCAGGTTGAAGGTAGAGCTTTGCGTACCAAAGCTACCAGTTCAGTATGCAAGTTCTTGCTTGACGATGTTATCTCCAGGTATGGATGCGTTGGTAGAATTACTGCAGATAGAGGAGAGCTGGATGCAGATGAAGCTTGAGAGTTTTTTTGCTCCTATGGGCATTAAACTCGCTCTCACTACAGTATATAGTCCAAAAGGTAACGGGAAGAGTGAAAGAGGACATCCGCCTATTGTTAAAGATTTAGCAAAGGCGTGTGAAGGACATATTGCTGATTGGCATAAAATCTTGCCATTTGCTTTATGGGTTGATTGCACTACACACAGTTCAGTTACAGAATTTATGCCGTTTGAATTGATGCATGGGAAAAAACCCATTATGCCTATAGAGGAAGCAGTTACGACTTGGATCATAATTCCATGGGAAGAAGGTATGTCTACTGAAGACTTGCTTGCTCTATGTATTCTCTAGCTTGAGAGGCGTCAAGAGGATATTGAACAAGCCAAAGACAAGCTTAAGGAGGGAAGATTGAAGAATAACGTAGCATTTGATGAAAAGTACAGACTACAACCACATGCTATCAAAGATGCTGACTGGGTACTTGTCTATGACAGTAGCTTGGAGAACCAATACTCTGCTATGCGGAAAATGGTTAAACGGTGGTTTGGACCGTATGTGGTGCAACATGTTTTTGATAATGCGACATCTCAATTATGTGAACTAGACGGCAGTATGCTCAAGGTGCCTATTTGTAGGAAAACAGATCAAGCTGTTCAAGAAGTGAGAAGGCAAGATTGTTCTTGAACATTCCCATTCAGATCCACCTTCAGAGGATCATGTTATGTATACATTAGATGATATGTCTGATGATGATTTTAATGAAGTTGATTACGTGCAATTGGCACAAACCGGAGGCTGTGAAGGTTCAGAGGGGGTGGATGTCATGCCTCTCTGCTCCCATGATGGGAAAATGAGCAAAGGAATGCCAATCAGGTGTATTTGAATCCTTCATGATTGTTCAACACTTATAAGGGCTTGCTAACAAGCCAATTTTTAAGCTAAAAGTGTACCAGATGAGGTTTTAAGGGCCAAAAGATGTCTTGGTAATGCTAAGCAGTGATTATGCTTGAAGTGGTCATAGCTGGGATTTTATTGATTTAAGATAAATTACTTGAAAGGCTTGACATACCTGTCTTTACAACTCGTCAATCGGAGCTATAGATAAGAAGTTATGGTAGCTTAAAGTTAGAGTTGATTGCAGACCTATACCGGGTTGGGCAATTGCAACTGAAGGGATAAAAATGAAGAGAATGAATGGACGTGAAGTGCTCACTTTGTGGAGAGCATCGATCTTTTCACATCAGTGATCGAAGTCTCGGTCGCCAAGATATTGGCTGACAAAGATTCACCGAGGGCCAGTTCCGTACCAGTCCACTCCGCTCGATCGATGTGCCATTTTGGAGTTTTGAGCAACAGCCAGGGTTTGGAACGCAGTAGAAGCAACAAATTTCATGATGAGGTTTCTCGACAGGGCAGCTAGGGGAAAGGTGTTATGCTTACCAATGCCTTGCCCGATATTGTATCAGAGTGGCATATATGGGTATTTTAGAAGCTTACAGTGTGATTGAAGCCATTAATAAAGGAAAGCACATTCATGATGAGATTGTTGGCAGGGACTGCTTAAGTGAGATGTTGTGCTTGGCATTGCCTTGGCCGACATGTGCACCGAATAGGAAGCCTTTTACTTGTTGCAAAACATTGCATGGCCGGCATGTATGCCCAAATGTAATGCCTTGCTCGACCGAAATGTGTACCAAATATGGTGCCTTGCAAAGACAAAGGCCACCCACCCTTTAAGACCGGCCACTCAAGGGCCTAATCCAATGCCCGCCCAAGCCAACCAAGGCCGCCCGCGGTTTTAAGTTAAACTTTACATTGTGTTTGAAGAGGAAGAAGGTATGGAGAGTAGGGCAAAAACGACAGCGCTGGCCAGTATGGCGGTCATACGCCCTCGTCGTAGAAACGCAAAATGCTCAAAAGCTTGTCACGCATCGATTCGGCACCAGCGGCACTAGTTTTTGAGCTAGTTCACAATCGGCTACCACGTCATCAGGGGGGTACCCTTTAGTGACATTGCTAATGGGTAGACCCCTTTTAGTAAGAAAAAGGCTCATGCATGGTATAAAAGAGAAGGGGGGTTCTCTTTGAGAGCTCTCGGGGTGTGATTTTCTTGAGACATCTCCTCTTCTCCTGGAGCTTTCTCTCACGGGAAAGAAGAGCCTTGAGATCTTAATCCTTAGCCAAAGCTAATCTTTCCTAAACCTCATTATCCGAGATTAACTTGATCTCCTTAGAGAATCCTAAGCTCTAAAAGGGAAGCATATCAATCTCATGGAGCAAGCCTTGATCATCACTAATCTCTCATAAGCCAAGCAAAGAATCCTAACTCAAGCTCTCTAATCTCTTAAGCTCTAAACCTAATCTCTAAACCCTTAAACCAAAGCCTAAGCCTAATCTCGGAATCCAAAGCCTAAACCTTAATCTTTAAGCCTACTCTTAAGCTCTTCTACCAAGCCAAGCTTAAGCTTGATTTATTAAGCTCCCATAGCCATAGCGGAAGGAAATTTCAATCTTGAAGCAGCAGGAGGGAGAGAATCAGATCAATATTGATTGTCTTGATTAGCACCTGGATTAAGACAGGTTTCACCTTGTATGAGCATAAAAGCCTCCATTAATGATTGATTAATCATGGATATTGTTGATTGATTGGTATTAAGCAAACTGTTTGTTTTGAGCTCTATTTTCATTAATTGTGTCTGCTGCACCTCGTTTCCCCGCACCTCTCAGAGCCAGGGGCTCGATGCCTTCCTAGCTCACCTTTCGCATACTTATCCCCCGACACCGCTATGCTCACAAAGTCATTTCTCAAAATTACTCTCATTAATTTCTGCTACCTACTCCCTCTTCGGTTGTCACATTACGAATGGGTTTGTTGCATTGCAACCGCAGGTAAGAGCTCTATGCATTGATGTAAACCATTCACAGTATTTCGTAGCTTTTGGCATCGCCGATCCGCGACCTAATTTCATCATAACTAGGAATTTACACTTGTAAATAAAAAACTAATCATAGGCGGGGTATTGGGGCATCATTGTTAAGCATTTAGATGCATTATGGGTCGAAAATGACTAGGTCAAAAATCCACTGTTGTTAATAATCACGATTTTGGAACTTGACCTAAAGTGGGGTTTGCGGCCATAGGCATGTGTGCTTAGGTCTTATAAACTTGTCCTAGAAGTTTCATTACGTCTGGATGTCATTTGATGCTGTAACGGATGTGAATTGTTTGCCGATGAGAGATTGGCTTTTGGTGATTTCAATCACCAAAAGCTACACTCAATCACTTGAGTGTATCTTGAGTTACATGCGAATTGTTAGTTGTTTTCTGAGAGATTGACAACCTCTTGTAGCCTCTATGCACTAGTCGAATCAGCTTCGTCCCATGGTTTAACAGATTAATCGTGGTTATCGCTAATACTGCAAGAAGATAGGATGTTGAGGTTAGACATGCATCCCACAGGGCATCTCTTGGGTGACGCAGGGAAGATGGTGCTTGGGGGTTCACCATTCAGTACCCCCTATATAACATGCATTTGTGGGGCATTAGAAAAACCCTATTTTTAGCATTTTTGAATGAATAAAATGACCCCTTATTTTAAGATTTTTTTCTAAAATTGAATATAAAAACCCCTTATTTTAATATATCTCTGTTAAAGTGCCTAATTTTTTTGTATTTTAAAACCCCTCCTTTCGAACTCACATTATACATTAACATGTGTACATAGTGCATCCCCCAAGAGACGTTGTCCTTGTGGTAAGTATTGGCTTATTGTATGAGTACTACGTCGGTAGCACGGTGAATCTAGTATCTTTATGCTGAATTAACTTCCCTTCCGCTTTCCAAAAAACAAATCGGCATTGATCGGTAACGCGGTTATATGATGCTCGTATGCAAGTCATTATTTCTTCTTAGATTTGGGTGGCACTCGATCGGTAACGTGGCTAATTGAGTGTCGTTTGTTAGAAGCATCTATTGTTGCATAAATGTGGCATTCAGGTAGTTAACTTGGCCGTACGAATGCCATATAATTTGTATGTACATGTGTAGTTCATTCTTTAAAGTATTAAGTATATGAAATACTTGGTTGGTAACGCAGCCGTAAAGAGTATTTCATATACAAATTTTTGAATTGTTTGATGATAGTGTTTTTAAGTCTTCTTATGAGAATATATACTAGATAATCATATTCAAAGGAATGCTTTATTCATCAATCATCATCGCTATTTTAAATGCTACATTTACATAAATTCTATGTAAGAAAGTATATCCATACAATTTGCATGATAGATATTTATTTTTATCTTTTTAAAGAGGAATACGTTCTTTGCAATTTCTTAGCTCGCTTTGTATACTTTCAATGTTTTAAATGAGCAAAAATAAAATCGAAATTATGTACATCACAATGCATGTATCTTCGAAGAGGCTTTATTTTTTAAGCGAACCGTGATAACATGCGAAATATAAACTCAGGTATTTTGTTCTATTAGAAATGTTTTTGAATAGTTTTGGATTTTTAACGTGTTCTATTAGATCTGGACAATTTTATTAGAAGTAACTTAATTTTATTGCATTTTACATGAGTAGACAAAAAATTTTAAAGTCAAAATGATTATCAACATAAATAACTATAATCTTGCAAATATTTTTGAAGTCTTTAACACTAGAATGGTAACCTAACAGGACATAAAAGTGTCCTTTCAAGATTTTGGGAAAAAGTTCAAAAACCATAGTAGATCCACTCATTTTGAAAAATCCTTTCATGAGCTTATAGTTCAATAACTACTACATATGGAAAAAATGAGAAACTTGTAATTTTTCTCATCCCTTGGTCACAACAAGCCTCCAAAGTTGATGGACCAGTGCATTGTGCCCAAAACATCAATTTCTTACGGTTGATTGCATATAAATAAGAGTGGAGATTTTTGTAGGACATGAGATAAAATGGGTTGGTGACCAAAAAATATGGTTTCTTTTACCTCACTAATTTTTGTTTGGGCAATAAAAATAGGTACAAAAAGTTGCATTTTTTCCATTCTGCGGACCTATCATCAAAGTTTCTATAGTCACGCTCAATACAGATACTATATACATGTTTTGTTAGTTCCCTTTGGGCCTCTGGATTCAAAAGGAGCCATGGAGCATGTCAAAAGGATAATGGATCTCTTACAATTGGAACCTTGGGGACAATGATAAAGTGCTAAATACAGCAAACATGAAAAAATTGGGTTTAGCATTATGACCTCTAGAAACCCATAGAAACTACTCAATATCTATCCAAGTTTGTAGTCTATGATTAGACATGGTTACTACCTACAAAATACACACAATTGGCCTAAGAAACTAGCAATATTGAGAAAGTTATACTTGCTACTCTAAAATGTATCGTATTCTTCAGCAATCAAAAAACTCAACCATCATCATATACTATGCTATATAGCATATTAGGTCCCCCAAAACTCAATGAAGATTAGCTTTATGTTATACATTACACTTACAAAATTAAAATTGAATTTGGATATCAAGAAAGCCACCTAGAAAATCATAAAAGTGCTAATTTTGGCCAAGAAACAGGATTATGTAATTCTTGTAAATTGGTCATAACTTTCAATTTTAACACTTAGCTCTCCCTACAAGCATCAAAACATGTTGAGAACTATGAAGGCCTAGCCTCTAGCCATCTAAACCTCACAAAAATGAAGTTTAGAGTGGTATAGTTGCCAAAAATTGAAAAAAAGCCAAAAACAGGACCCGTTTTTTCACATAGTTTAGGTTCAAAAATGTTGTGCAAGAGTAAGGTTAATGGTGAGATCAATCCAAAAAAAAAATGCTAAGTTTTTTTCAGCTCATAAGGCAACTTTGTGGATATATAGCACCTAGAAATTCATTTTCATACTCTTTAAATAATTCAAGCAAAATGGTCACTTAACAGGATACAAAAGTGTCCTGTTACCATTCTAGTGTTAAGTCAGTGTATGCTTTGTTTGAACTACTGTGAGACTGCATAGTGAAAAATATAAGTTAAAATTTCACAATATGCTAAAATGTTTCAGATTTTTAACATGTATTGTTTGCTCTGGATGAAGTAATTTTAAATTACTTGTTTGCTCTACATTTTACATGTGTAAACATTGTATTTTAAAGTGAATATATTTGTGCATATTTTGTAAAGTCTTCAAGTCATGGTTATGGTTTGTCTGAACTAGTGTGAGAGTGTTAGTACAGTGGGAAGCCATGAATTTGTATTTGACATATTATTTTTTATTGCCTAGTGTTAAAATGACGCCAGATCAAAAGAAAAATATTATACGTGCCATTCAAAAAGAATGTAATTTGGCAATATCATCATGTGCAGATGGTCGCATACAACAGATTAGTGAAAGCAACATATTTATCAAAGACCTCACTAGCACTATATGGGAGAACATAGAGCATAGGCGGTGAGGCGAAGGACAATATGAGTTGCTGATTCCAGTAGGGATTCAAGAGTTTGACCCTCATCACAAGGTTAGGACAGTGTTGGGCAATATGAAAGTCTGTTGCAGAGGCATAAAGGAAGATGTTAGCGGGTCATTGCAATGGACGTCTGTAACATGACCATCTAAAACTAGCATAATGTCAATACTCAGGGAAGTGACTCTGATGGGGCACAGAGACTCTTTGAAATTGTCAATATCAATGAGTGAGCCTTAACAAGCAAACACACCAACTCAACAAGCAAGCCAATACTCAATGATCAGGGAAATTTGCTTATGTCCTTTCTCACAACTCTAGGTCATCACGCCATTTCGGTACCAAATGGACTTCGAATGCAACAGAACTGTAGAAAGAGGCCTAAGACACCTAGGGGCACTGTCCTACCAAGTCTGGTCCCAATCCAACAAGATACCAAACTCACAATACATCATGAAAAAGGTGATGAAAATTGCAATAGAACTATCTAGAAAGGTCACGCTATGGTCTAGAAACACTCTCCTATGGTCAAAACAACTTCAAAAAATGATTTAAGCACTCAAATTTGCAGTTATAGCTCACAGACGTGTAGTCGCAAACCACAACAAAACTTGCAATGCTTACACTTGAATCAAAGACCAAAGAGAGAGGAAAACATTGTAAGTTTCAAAACTGAAAATGGAGTATCCAATCATTAGTTGCGATGACTACAAGTTGGAACTTTGTAGTCTCTTGAGCGTACGTATAGTAAAGATCTTCTTCTTTCAAGATAAGCCTCCTTTCACATTAAAGTTATTGAACTTTATACCTAGGGCATTCTAAATGTCGACTGACTGACTCACATGAACCTTTACAATCATCATGATAGAATTACAACTCACAGAATTGACCTGCTACTTTAGAATCAGGATTTACACAGAGTATCACTACACTAGCTCGGCAAAATAATAGAATATAAGTGTGGTGTCTGGCTACGTGCAGGCCCGTTCAACTAATCCTCAAAAATTCCCCTCTTTCAAGCTTGTGTCCTCCCTTGACACGACCTTGTGCAGTTTTGTCATAGGGTTGTCTTTAGCTTTGTCTTGAAGGTTGGTTGTTAGCTTGGGACGTGTTGTGTCAATGATGCCGCTCCCCCCTTCCTTCAGTGCTTTATATCTCATGTGGCATGTTTGATGCATGTGCTGGACTTCAGTTGTCGAGGCAATTTTGCATCTTGTTGATCATTCCTCTTCTTGTTGCCACTTTCTCTCGTGAAGAGTTCTTTCGATGTCTCTGTCTTTTTCATTGACTTGCAATCTAAAGGAGGAGCTTGTTTACAAGACGTCGAAATCTGTGCACTGGGGTGCTACAAAAGTGGAGTCTGAGAGAATTTGAGGGAAGGAGAGAGAGACACAGAGTGTCTATTCTCTGTGTCCGCAAGTCTGTACGTTACTTGGGACTTGAATAATGCAGCCGTAGTGAGACCCCATAATGAAATTGCAGCGTCCGCAGGTCCGCAGGACACTTGAGACTTGAAAAAAAAGGGAGGGCTAGAGCCCTCCCATCGTCTGTGGAAGGGCTCCAACCTCCCACTTTTTTTCAAAGCTCTTACTTATTGTGTCACATACTCTTATTGCAATGGCTATGAGTGTTGCACACAATTTTTAAACTTTTTAAACATCAGTGGAGGAACCTGTGTAGATGGACCGACATCTGCAAAGTTGTAAGAGGGCCATGCCTACAAATAATAAAATAAATCTATACCCTTGCTCACAAAAAATTAGCTATAGATAAATCTAAATGTGTTGATCCTAGTGTTGTTGCACCTATGTGGTGATCTTCACTATCTCTCATGCACCTTGAAATTTATGTCCAATTTCAATCCCAAAAGCTAATAGAGTTACTCAATGAGAAGATTAGAATGGGTATTTTGGAGCCTTCTTGCACACCACATTCAAATAAGTGGTTCACTGTGTCTAAGAACAATGTAGCTTTGTGTTTCATACAAGATACAAAGCCTTTAAACAAGGGTTCTATCACAAATGTGGGTACAAGACTAATTGTGGATGAATTTATAGAGACGCTTGCATGAAGGGAAATTTACTCAATGCGAAATCTCTATTCAAGGTATGATAAATTTCACCTGGCTATTAAAAGCAAAGACTTGAAAACGATGAACACACCTTTGAGATTAGTAAGGATATGTGCCTTACATTAAAGAGCAACTAATTCAGTTGCACATATGATGAATGGGATGAATAAGGTTCTACATGACTTCAAATGTTGAATCACAATGCCATTTATTGACGATGTTCTTATCAAAGGATGCAAAGAAAAAGACAAAGATGAAAGGGGTGCTGTGAATTTTTTTATGACCATATTGAAGATTGTGAGAAGACTTTGACAAGGTTGGAAGAATTCAATATTACCCTGTCAAGAAAAAAGTATGTATTTGGAGTCAATGAAGTACTGATTGTGGGGCGTATGTGTGGTCCTTGTGGTAGAAGGCCTTGTCCAACAAATGTGGATGGAATAAAAAACATGAATGAAACATGTATAATAATAACTAAACAGTGATGATTTTTAAGTGCATACGTCTTCTATCTTATTTGGATACCACATTATGCACGTATAGTAGATAATCTCTATCGATTGTTGAGGAAGAATCAAAAGTTACAATCGGAAGAAGATCATACAAAAGCCATGCAAAAGTTAAAGATAGGGGATACATAGTCTACCTTACTATAGGAAGGTAGACTATGCATGCGGAAGACCACTCGTTGTAATAGTAGATACAAGTCCTACAGGGATTGTATGGGCAATAGGACAAGATGATGAAGAAGGAAAAGGAATAATGGTGAGATTTGGGCTAAGGTTCTAAGTTCTTGCCAATGGAATTATACATAGGTGAAGAGGGAATTGGGGGGAGTAGACTTTACAACATTGAGGTGTGACAAAGAGTAATTGACACTCACTTTATGGGGGCATTTATGATTGTCAAAACTGACATTTTACCTATCCTTGGCATGATTACAAATTGTTCAACTTGTGACATTGCTATATTACAATGGATTGCTTACATAGATTCATTGAATCTAGAGTTTAGACATATTTCAAAAAATAATAATCCAATGGTAAATATGCCATCTAGAGAAAGGTATGAAGATGAAGAGAACATGGTTGTTGATGGAGATGATGTAGGTACAAATTTTCACACCATTGCTCATGCTAAGTGTGATAAAAGCTATTTGGTAGCGTTGCTTCAGCCATTTCAAGAGGAGATGCATGAGGGTGAGTGGTTGCTTATTGGTCGCTACTTAAGGACCTTGCAAAAGCAAGAATATTGGTATGAGAAAGAATTCGAGAGGATAAGAAGGAAGGAATATGGGTATGTTTTGAATAATGAATACATGTGGAAGAATCCAAACCAAAGGGGATGGAATTCCACAAAGAATAGTATGTGACAAGGACACTCTAATGAAGCTTGTCAAGGAATTTCATAAGAGTATATGGGTTGGTCAACAAGGTGTATGCAAAACAATTCAATATGTGGAGTCTTGTGTAACCTATCAAATGCACTCGTGTTAGGCATCGTGATCGGTTGCACCCTACTTACCCATTAGCTATGCATTACAAATGGATGGTAGATCTGATTACTATGCCTTTGGGATTATGCAAAATGAAGTACATAGTTCTTGCAAGAGAATATTCCTCAAACCAAGTGGAAGTTCGTGCATTAGGGACAAGGGCTACAAAGAAAGTATGCAAGTTTCTCCTTGAAGATGTAATTTGTCGTCATGGTTCTACTGGAAAAATAATAGCAGATACGGGTGAGTTGGATGCTGAGAAAGCCAGGGAGTTCTTTTCCAGGTTGGGCATCAAATTTTCTCTCACTATTGCTTAGAATCCTGAAGGGCATGAAAATTTTGAGCATGGATATTCTCCAATAATTAAAGCTTTCGCTAAGGCTTGCAAAGGTAAACTTGGAGAGTGGCCAAGATTATTTCCTTATGCTTTATGGGTTGATCATACAACACATATCTTAGTCAATTGAAGCTGCTTCTAGTGCTCTTCTTGAGCCTTTTTCATCCAAGGGCCTGAGGATTTGATCGCTTTTTGAAAACTTTGAGCTCCCCAGATTTAGTTGTTTCAAGATTAACATCTTTATTGAGTTTGCTCAAAGCTTTTTTGGTAAGAATTCTAAAAAGAGTGTCCCTGAACAGGCGTGCCCCAGTAACAAGTAGCTTCTTGCTTCCCTTGGGACTCTGCTCCTCCCCATTGGCTTTCTTAAGTTCTAAGTGTAACGACATATGTGCTGACATGCTCTTTGTTGGTAGCACCTTCATCTCAAGAAGAAACAGGATCCAATCAGCCTGGTGACTTTTTTGACAACTTTTGGAAAAATTTCTCGATACTAAAAGGCTGAAATTTTGTTAGCGGGACTCCTTGTCTACATGATGGGCAGTCTTGATGATGTAGACATGTTTGCGTATATTTCATCAACGTTTAATGTCTCATGTACGGCCTACTAGTGTCGAGGCTCGACCTAGTAGCTCTAGTGGGAGCATTTACAGTAGGGATTGTCATTCCTACAATGATTGAAACTAGCATGATGCATAGTGGAGTTTTGTAGACAATACAGAGTTGTCTACGAGATTACATGCACTCTCTAGCGTGAGTATGCTCGCTAGCCTATCCCTAGAGCCAATATGTTTTCATGTAGATCGATTGACCGAGCAGTGGGAATAGGTTGAGAGAGTCTCCCACCTATTTTCTTATAGATACTAGTAGTTTAGCTAGTAGCACTCACTTATCATCGGTGCATCGCCTTTAAGTGGGAGATTGTTGGGATAAAGGCATTACACTTTTGCTCGAGACCGGACGTCCGGTGTCCAACCGTCCACTGTATGTACATACACATTCCTTATTCTTCATATACACAAAGAATAAAGAACTCCTCACCACATTCTTGGAGGTTTCTCCACCCACATAGTGTATCTTCTACGCTTCTCTTCCCTCGCACTCCGTACGCACCATGCATCGCTTTCGCAGCTAGCGCTCTCACAATACCGTGTGTGAGTCAGATGGGATCAAATTGTGGCCGCTAGAATGCATAACAGCTTGTGGCGTATGGTCTTTCACAATATACCACACTGTAGGGGAGCCAAAGAGGGACCCCATACGTCTAGAGCATTCCATCGATGGAACCTCCTTCTACCCTTCCTTCTTATTCATCCACCCCCCCCCCCCCCCCCAATTCCATCGTAGGGACCCACCCCCCTTGCATTATAGGGTGCCACACCATTCCATTCGACTCCTGCTTCATCAAAGACTCGTTGGAAATCCACAAGTGGTGAATGAACGTCTTCTAGCAGTGCACAATGGCATTTGTCTCAGGGTAGTGAGCATAGGCGGAGTGGCAGGGGCTCATGCTAGAACGCTTGTTTTGGTGGTGGAGGGGAGACATGCTAACCTATTTTGGAGCGTGCCTCTCTAATCGTTGAGGACAAGGACATTGATGTGCCCATGCCAGACACGCATGGGTGCTACTACAGGGTAAATTATGGTGGCGAGGTGGTCTTTGGTGAGCATTTTGGCATCATACGCAGATTCTTATATACTTGACGTACAAGAATTGATTTGTAAAATTCAAATACCAAGTGTGTAATCATGCATGTTACATCGAGAAAGCATTGCATGTGCAATTTTTGAATGCCTCCGACCAGCATTTCTCGACACAGTTGCTAGAGGGGTATATAAAAAAAATTTAAATAAACAATCAAGTGTATGGTACACAATGGCCAGCTAGGTAAGAGATATCATGGAGGCAACAAGGCAGATGCATAGTGGGATTGGGAAATGCATTATGCAAGAAAAGACTGAGCAAGATGTAACGAGCTCATCCCACAGTCAACGACATGAAGCTCGGGCCAGAAAACTCCCACGCAATATGGTTTGAGAGGCAAAGTGGCCTGGAAAGATAAATATGTAAGTTATTTTTAATTGTACAATTTTGGATTAGAAGGTGTTTTAGCTTATTAATTTTTTTGATTATTGTTAACTTAGAAAAGCATCACTCTGACCCGTTCTATTTGAGAGATGGTCAAGTATCAAGAGAGACACACAGAGTTCAATACTTGGCTATGGTTGTTGGAAAACCATCATATCTCTCGCAAGCGATTTAACCCAGTAGTTGGGATGCTACAAGTGTAAGTGTAGACAATGAATATTATATTAAAAGCTAATTTGGGTTATTGATTTATCTTTGTTCTTTGTTGGTGTAGAGTCAAGGTCATCCAATGTGTGCAACTCACATGACGAGGACGATTTGGATAGATAAAAATTTGTTATGTACTTCTCTTCTACAAGTGTAGATGTGGCACAAAGAACCCTCATATTTTGTATATAAAACTCATTTAAAAATTTGGCTTTATTTTTAATATTTTCAAGTATTATTCTTTTCGGTCTAAATTTATAAAGGTAAGGTATGAGTTGTAATTTCAAAGTTTATTACTATTATTTTAAAATCTTCCAAAAAACATGTTTTATGCAAGCAAAAAATAAAGATGTGGTGGCCCAAATAAGTATCTTTATTTTTGGAAAGCCATATAGCAGTAATAATAGCGATAATAGACGAGGTAATAGTCACCAAATATCATCTAGATATTGACGAGCATATTATTGATAAACCATTATCCCGTTTTCTCGTTGCTATTATCGTGCATGCAAAAAAATCTCTCTATTTATTTTTTATAAAAAAAAAGTGGCAATACTAGCGGTTCTAGAGTTTTTCCACTTAGAGTGATTATTTTTGCTAAAGAGTGTGATGTTTCCTCAATCATGGTGAGTTGAATGCTAGGCTAAGTTCTACCAATTGTGGGTCACCTATGGGCGAGGTGCATGGGACCTAGGTGTAAAGACTGTGTAAAATAGTAATAAAGGACAATAACCTGATGGTATATAAACGTTCTATTATGTTAGGGCATGCTATGGTTCAAATCCCATCCAATTTGGACAAGCTGGCAGGCTGCTATGGTTAGTTTTAGGTTGTAGGTCTTCGTGCACTACTCGGTTTCTAGGGTTTTTTCTAAGGCTTTAGACTAGCTACCGGCCGTATAAAATGGATCATTATCGAGTGAAGAACTTACCCCTCATGTCTTGTGTGAGACGCTGCTGAAAATGGTCAAATGTGGGCTCCGTAATGTCGCACAAAAGAGGTCCAAATCTCTCTCTGCAAAGGCTCTAAGTGAAAATGAGGTGGTTTTAGCTTACTTTGGATATCTATACCCGGACTTCCTGAACCAAATTTCCCTAGATTCCCCCGTTAGTTCTACTAAGCCGTGAAATCTATGTTAGACTCAAAAAATTCCCTGATCGGATTCCTGTTGCTCATTTTGCAAGAATTGTGCAAAAGTAGGCTTGGCCGCCTAATTTAAGCTTCCTGCTTCCATCTTCTGATTTCATTGAGAATGTTTTTGACTTGTTATTTGGAAAAATAAAATAAAATACCAAAATCCTCTAAAAAATCCAATAATTAAAAAAATCCCTTGAAAAACACAGCTTTATTGTTATTTGTTGAATTTTTCTCTTTTTAAGACTATTATCAATAAAAATGATAAAAAATACCCAAACAATGACTATTTTTAATGATTTTCTGATAGTATATACACTATTTACACTCATCAGAAAAATATTATCAGTGAATTTGCCCTTGATGATGAATTATAACGGCCTTATTAGGTAATTTTACAAAGAATCAGACATTAATATCAAACTTTTTCCTCCCTCGACAAACATTGCCCTTAGTTACTTAGTACTTAGTGCCCTTCCGTCACTAAAACATAACACCAAGATTTCGATGCAATAGATTTCGATGGCCGTACCTTTCCACGCGTTTTTCGATGGACTTACAGTCCGTCGATATACACATGGAAAGGGGCGTCGAAATGCACATGGAAATATGCTGGAAAGGTAAATATTACCACGCATATTTCCACAGGTATTCCCACGTGTCTTTCGGCGCATATTTCGACGAAAACAATTGGGGGAAAAAAAAGAAAATCCGCGCGCAGGCGGTCATTCTCGCCTACGACGCGCTCACATCTTCTCTTGGTCGAAACCTGCTGCGCAGGTATTATGAGCTCTCCCCCCCCCCCCCCCCCCCCCCAACCCCTCTCTCTCTCTCTACATCGTGTGTGTGTGTGTGTGTAGGAAAGAGAGAGAGAGAGAGAGAGAGAGAGAGAGAGAGAGAGAGAGAGAGAGAGATAGAGATAGAGAGAGAGAGAGAGATAGAGAGAGAGAGAGAGAGAAGTGTGTGTGTGTAGGAAAGAGAGAGAGAGAAAAATGTGTGTGTGTGTGTGTGTAGGAAATCAAAGAGAGAGAGAGAGAGAGAAACGTGTGTGTGTGTGTAAGAAACTAGAGAGAGAGAGAGAGAGAGAGAGAGAGAGAGATAGAGAGAGAGAAATGTGTGTGTGTGTGTGTAGAAAATCAAAGAGAGAAAGAGAGAGAAATGTGTGTGTGTGTAAGAAATTAAAATGAGAGAGAGAGAGAGAGAGAGAGAGAGATGTGTGTGTGCATGTAGGAAATTAAGAGAGAGAGAGAGAGAGAGAGAGAGAGAGAGAGAGAGAGAGAGATAGATAGATTTTATTATCGTCCTCGGAGGTCAAATATGACCTATGGGACCAAAGTTACATGTGATGTAGTATGTGTATGACTGATGAGTGACTCTCGATGCTCCAAAATTGTAGTGATGAGAGTCGCAATGGAGAGCCCACACTTTGGCTGGGAGAGGAAAGTGTGTAGGTCTAAGTTATGGCTGAAAATGTGAGAGAAGCAAGTTCGGATGTGATCAAAAGCTGAGCACTCTAGTAGTGTGTGGTACTCAGACTCTGGAACTTGCAGTGAGCATAATGTGCACAATCGATTTGACTCTTCTCCATTGCCCCAACGCCCTATCTCGCATCGAAGGAAATGGGAGCTAAGCCGAATTGCTGTGATAGTGCGTATCGTGGACAAGGGAATAGGCTCAAGCATGTAAGTGTGAGTACGGTTTCCTCTCTCAGCGAAGAACATGGTTTTGTAGTTGGGGGCAATATAGGTGGTGTAATGTATGAAGCGTGACCCACCGGATTTCTCCCAAGCCGTAATACATTGGCGTTGTAGAAAAGCTTCATTCACTTGAGAGTCAATTGAAGCATCATGTAGAAAGTGTAATGCATCCCATCTCCCAAACCACTTCTTTATGTCTTGCATCCATCCCGTACTCAAGATCTTGCTTTTATGCGTCTTTTGAACTTTTTTGCTTGCTTCCCATGCAATTGTAGGAAGTCGATGTGAGGGGTTTTGACGCATCTTTATCATGTACTCCACAACCCTTTCCATGCCCATAACCTCAATTGGAAGAGATCCCGACTCAAGAAGTAGGAGCATATATGGTGTTTGTGTCTTAACTTGGAGAAAGTTTGTAAGAAAACGCTTTTGGACATTCTCAAACTCTTTCCAAGTAGACTGTGAGATGCTCCCGCCCCACACTTCAACTCCATAAAGAAGAACCGGTGTCACCAATGCATCAAAAAGATACTTCTTGAGAACCCAACACTTGATGTTTCCCGCATTACACATGTTCTCAAATGCATAATATGCTCTCTTTCCCGCTTCCAAACGACGCATAGCACATTCATGCCACTTGTGATTGGATGGAACCTCAAGGCCAAGGTACTTAAAGCTCTCAACAACTTCAAGTGTCTCGTTGTTGTACACAATGCATGGCTTCTCCTTATGGTTGGTTTTCACAAGCATAACCTTTGTTTTGGATTCATTTACAATCAGCCCACTATGCAAGCAAAAGTTCTCAAGGACAACCATAAGCTTTTGTGCATCTTCTAAAGTGTGTGCTAGAAGCACTACATCATCCGCATACAACAAAAGCATGATTACCGCATTGCAAATAGTGACCTCTTCAATGCCTTCTTCTTGCATAAAGTCAAGTACCATTTGTTCCAATTGATCGATGCATAGACCAAAGAGAGTTGGTGACAATGGACATCCTTGTTTAACCCCAATAGTGCTTACAAAAATTTCTGAAATTTCTCTTCCCATGCGCAATTGACAAATCACCTTCTCATAGATTCGAGAAACCGCAAGCATAAACTCACTTGGCACTTGGAGTTCTTCCATCCTTCTCCACAAATTGTTACGTGGAATCATATCAAAGGCTTTCTTAAAGTCTACAAAACAACAATACAATCGCTTGCCTTTCAACCGACTTTCCTCCATGAGAACACGAAGAGTGACAAGATGATCAATGGTGCTATGGCATCGACAAAAACTCGCTTGTCCCTTTGCACGCTTGTCATTCTCTTCAGCCCAATCACTCAATTTCATCTCCATTATGCACCCAAAAAACTTTGCCATAAGAGACCCAATCATTATAGTCCGGTAGTTGCTTACATTCTTTACATCCCCTCCTTTATGCAAAGGCTTAACCCAATTAGTACTCCAATCATAAGGCATACCATGTTGAAGTGCAAGGTTGAACATATCACACATCCACTCATGGATAAAATCTCCCGTCCATTTGATCATCTCCGGCTTGATACCTTGAAGATCTCCCGCTTTGCGAGTGGCCAACTTTTCAAGCCCACCGCATACATCCTCAATAGTAAAAAAAGATGGCATACATGGGAGTGAACCATAAAATGGCATTTTTTCAGTATTTTCTTGTTCATATAATTGCCTACAATGTGTGTACATATCCACTAGACTCAAGTTACCAAAATTCTCAACCCGCTTGCCTCTCAAGTTTCTCCAAAATCTTCCACATGCATGTGCCTTTTCTTGGACTTGAAATTCTTGTTGCTTTACTTCCCATCTTCTTCTCTTGTTTTGAATCAATGCTTTGTATGTATGCAAATGACTTTGATAGTTGTCTTTGTCCATAGTTGCATCAAGCTTTATCAAGGACTTTCGAGCATCTTGACATTCTTTATCAAACCACCTTTTGCGTGATCTATCTTTGTTGATACCATGGAGATGCTTTATGGCAAAGCATTCTTCCGCACAAGAAAAAATAGCTTTCTTGAAAGCTTCCCATTTAGTTTCCAATGGTGCATCACATTGAAGCTTTGTCATCCATAATTTTTGCTCAACCATTTCAATGTACATTGGTGCCCGTTTGAAATCCATACATAGTGATAACTTCTCTTTCCTTTGGCTGAGATTATCATGCTTAGTTGCTTCTCCACATGAAAGGTCAATACATAAGGTGCGATGGTCGGATTCCGGGGTCCATTGACCAAACATAAAACTCTTTATGCGATACATGATGGCTTCAGAGAGTAGCATATAGTCAATCACACTATCCCCATTATGTCTTCTACATGTAAATCCATTGGTTCCACTCCACAAAGATACACCATTGGCAATGAGCATACCCGTGCTATTACACATGTGTAAAAGTAACTTTCCATAGTGATCCGGCTCTTTCTCATCCATTGAAGTACGATCATACAAGTGAACTTCCTCCAAATCCCTTGAAATGTATGGCATATCAAATTGTTGAGTATCATGTTGCAATGTTTTTGTGCGAGCATTCATATCCCCAAATACAATAACATCACCTTCACCTTTGAAATAAGTAATGTCCTCTTCCAAATCAGAAAATGGTTGATCTCTATCCATGCAAGCATAAAAGAGAGAATCATGATGAGGAATGTAGCAACCGGCTACAAAAATGGGTGCTCTTTTTGGTGTCATAATTTTCAGCCATACATAACGTTTGTACTTGTCATCTTTCACAATTGATACAAAATCTTCCAATCCTTTCTTAACCATACATGCTAACCCTCCTTGTCCTCTTCGTTGCTTGAGATTCTTTGACCACATCAATGAATGTACATTGTAATCCTCCAAGCCGTTAATTCTTTGTGTATCATGCTCCCAAGTTTCAACAAGAAGTACAACATCGGCTTTGCTTGTTAGTTCATCAATGCCAACCCCCGCATTCCATGGGTATCCATTACAATTCCAAAAGCATATTTTCAATTGTAACTCGGTCTCATAGGTCACGCATCCCTATTTTCTTGAGAGACTTGCCTCCTCCTTGGGCACATTTTCTTCATGAGAGATCTCCTTGTTTTTATTATTCTTTTCCTCATATGCCTTGCGACGCATATTTTGTTGCTTAATAGTGCGATCTTCACATACAAAACATTTTGTATCCCTCAAATAGATCCAACTATTATCAAGGATAATCTTTCGCTTGGTCTCATCCGGCATGGTGCATACAATTGGCCGTTCTCCCGAGCGAGGAGCTCCTTGCTTCCCCACTCTATGTGCTCCATAGACCATAACTCTAGACATGCCAAAGTGGGTTTTGAAGAAGGAGGTGTCTCTAACTTCTCTTCGGGAATTCCACGAATAACAATGTTCTTGGAATGTCGCTCCCATTCCTTCAACTCCTCCACATCCACATTCTCAACATTCTTTGTTTGAACCATAGCTTGCATGAGTGAGGAATTAGAAACCACATTGCTACCACATACATCAGCCCAAGACTTGTTTGTGCATACATTTTTCATGTCGCATACATCCCGGCTCATAGTGTCAAATTTCTCCTCTTTCAATACATGGTCATGCTCTACTTTGCTCATCCGCTCCTTCAAAGCATTCAAGTCCACAAGAGAGCGTTTACATTCCTTGACTTTCTCTTCAAGTTGCATCAAACGTGTTGTTTGCATCTCAAGTGTCCTCTTGAGATTCTCATTCTCAACCACAAGTACCCTTAGTGTGCCATTCTCCATTGCAAGTGCTCGTAAGTCTTCGCCTTGTTTGTTTACGGTCTCTTGCAATGATACCAAGTACGCCATGATCATGGTTTCCGATGTCGTTGGTTGGGTGGTTGTGTTGCTATCTCCACACTTAGGAGATTTTGGATCATTTTCCACAATGGTTGTGGACCTTGTTGAAGAAGAAGAACCCTTGCGAGTGCCGGAAGACATTGTATGTAAAATAGGAGATGAGAATCAATTTTGTTGAACCTGTTCACTTCGGAAATGCTGCTACAGAAATGCCTTCCATAACTCTGAAAATTTCTGTCTTTACATCAATGCGTAGAGGACTTCGTGCTCTTTGATTGAGGCTATAGATCACCCAAATCGGAGTTCGGATGAAGAAGTTATGATCAAAAGAGTGGACTGCTGTCTACAAGGT